>NW_027185374.1:5075103-5077603 GCF_022577435.1 Embiotoca jacksoni
AGTTTTTTGCTGACGTGACAATGCTAATACTGTACTTGCTCTTTCGTTTACAATACTCATACACACAAATTATGCACACGACTCCACACACACAGGCACAGAGGAGAAAGAGGCGGACAGAGGGAGGCAGGGTGGAGGGGAGAGAGATTGACAGGGCAGGCCTTCAGCATCTCTCCTGTCCACAGAAAGGCTGTTTGTTTAGAGGAAATGACACGTGCTGCCGAAGAGGAAATGATCTGCTTGGCCCCATGTAAGATCCTCGCTGGCACTGAGACCACTGCACTCAGCTCTTTTCTCCCCTCCAACACACCCTCACACACACATGCACACGCTCCCCCCTCTGTCCCTTTCTTCCCTTCATCTTCTCAGCTCTCCATCCATCGCTCGTCTGTCACGGCAGGAGTGCAGCCAATCCATCACGGGTCGGAGCTGGGCGAGCCGTTAGGGGTTGCGTGCGTGCGTGTGTGCGTGTGTGTGTGTGTGTGTGTGTGTGTGTGTGTGTGTGTGTGTGTTTGTATGTGTGTGTGTTTGTATGTGTGTGTGTGCGTGCATGCGTGTGTGTGCGTGCGTGTGTGTGTGAGAATGTGAGTGGCTGAATATGTGAGTCTGAATTGTGTTTGTATATCAAAGTACCACTGTAGTGCACACACCGAACACCCGGATATGCTCAGGTCCATTTTATGTTTGAATGCAAGCTTTTGAACACAGAAACACACACACCTTTCCTCGCTCTTTCACCTTTAATAAACAGTGTGACCTGTGTGTGTGTGTGTGTGTGTGTGTGTGTGTGTGTGTGTGTGTGTGTGTGTGCGTGTGTGTGTGTGTGTGTGTGTGTTTGTGCGTGACACCAAGGAAGTGGATTGGCCCTGCCTTCCCTGTGCTTTGCTGACAGATTGTTGGACCATGGCAGGCTGCAAGGAGCCACACCATGCTGGGATATAGCCTTATGATGAAATATCAAATTATGTAGTGGAAGAGTGTGTCTGCGTGGGGGCCTGCCTGCACACACACACACACACACACACACACACACACACACACACACACACACACACACACACACACACACACACACACACACACACACACACCTATGTGCAACCACACACCTAATCGAACTGTTGCTGTATTCAACTAAAAGTCTCCTACTGAATCATTATGATCTGGTGGTAGCAACAAGCCAGTATTACTGATGGCATGTTGTTTTATTTACATAATACATCTCCTTTAGGCTGCTGATGTGGTCTCTGTAAAACCACTTTAGATTTATGAGGCCATTTTCACGCTTGTTACCACAGGAAATATGAGTGTCTATCAGCATGTGTTAGAGAGGAAAAAGAGTGAGAGTCCTACCTATGAGCAGCACTGACAGCTTCACACACTCTGCTCACATAGTATGCTCATACACACACACACACACACACACACACACACACACACACACACACACACACACACACACACAACACAGGTCGCTGTGCTTTGTTTTCTGGTGACAGTGAATTGTGGCTGTGTGCTGAGAGCTAAATTCAGGCTCATAAAACATAGCAACACTGAAGGTGTGCAGGGCACTATGGAAGTATTTGTGTGCATATGACTCTACATTTTTGTCTGACTATATTCCTTATATGTTGCAGGTTAACCATAGAGTAGCTCTTCAGAGCTGCAAAGCCACCAGGGGCACATGGGATCAAGCTAAGCCCAGCAGGGAGCTCTTGGCAAGGCATCAGTATGCACCACCACAGCCTCTCTGCACTGGCTTTCATCAGTCGAATGTGTGTGTGTGTGTGTGTGTGTGTGTGTGTGTGTGTGTGTGTGTGTGTGTGTGTGTGTGTGTGTGTGTGTGTGTGTGTGTGTGTGTGTTTTGGTGAGTACCCCCGTACAGATCATACATGTGTGTCTGTAATTATTTGATGTAAAAGCATTAGTGTTTGTTTTCATGTCCGTGTGCCCATGAATGTGCAAGTGACTTTGTCCGTAAAAGGCTCATTAACTCTGAGCGCCATGTGGTCGTAACCGAGATCAAGGTTGAAAGAGGCAGAGTGATGCTCTTCATCCGGAGTCGTGGTCGTATTAAGTGGTCATCTGAGAGAGTAGTCACAGTATCCAGTAACACAGATCCCATGAAACATGTCATACGATCATGTGTAACCATCTCAAAATGATCTTAACAAAAGTGTGACTTTTTGTTTGGGAGGTGACCGAATTTAACTCGAAGATAGGAATCTTAGAGGGGAAACTAACAAGTAGCACACAAAAGGTCTAAGAGGAATAAAAACTAACAAAAACAATTCAAATTAATTAAATAAATACAACATTTTTAAATATTAATTGTACGTAAATTAATGAAAATTATAAAATGTAGGTATGAAAGAAGTCCACAAGTGCAGTACTACAACACCAGCAGTAGGGTTGGGTATCGCTCATAAATTTTGGATATCTATATCGGCTCCTGAACTGTACTTTTTCCGATCCCACTTTAACAAAATCAATTTCAAGA
>NW_027185374.1:5082603-5592603 GCF_022577435.1 Embiotoca jacksoni
GAAGGTATCGCCGGAGAGCAAATAAAGAAAAAAAAAACATCTTGATAGGAAACAGAGACGCTCCGTTTGTGCTTGTGTGTTAAAGACAGAAAACAAGTAAGAGAACAAGACAGAGATTAGTTTGATTACCGGGCAGAGAACAACCATTATTGCTCCCCGAGGTGTCTCCACTATCCATCTTGGTTTCGATTCCTGGACATATGTCTTGGCTAGCTTTCAGGACAGGATCTTTAAATGTAGTCATGGTTTAAGTCACGCCTCACACCACCTCTATCAGGGGGTAATCATTGTTTCTTACATTTTGACCTTGACCTTGACCTTGTAAAAGGCTAAGGATAGTTTTTATAACACTTTAATCAATATCAATACGCAAAGTGCACAATATCTTCAATGCTGTAGACCTGCCTGAGTAATGTGGGCAAATACGGAGCACTTTTTGTTGCTGCATTTGGAAATGAAGTAAAACGTGTTGTTTTAAATCCCTCATAAATTCAGGACAGCATATGTTACTTTGTCCAAGCTCCAGCCTTTGCTTTTGGTCTGCTGTGTGTGTGTGTGTGTGTGTGTGTGTGTGGGGGGGGGGGGGGGGTGTTTAAAAAGGCAACACAAAAGTAAGAGGTCCGGTGAATAGGCCTCCCTCTGCCCTGCCCCCCAGCTTGCTGGAGTGGTGGAGGACACATGGGTGGAAGGGAGGCGCAGGGAGGAGCAGCTGGAGTCTGTTGGTAAAAGAGATGGAGAGACAAGCTGACAAAAAAAGTTGTTGTAGTGGTTGTAGTTTAATACACAACAAGTGACAAGAATATTTCAAAGTAAAAATGTTGACTCTTCTAATTACTATTTGTTGCAAGTATTGTTTTAGAACATTTTATTATGTACCAGAAAGGCAGATGTAGAATAATTTTTGTTGCACTGTGAAATAATTTAGTCTCTCCAACTGTAGTCACGAAAAAAAAAAAAAAAAACACAATTTAAATAGAAAATGTGGATAAGTATTTATTTTATTTATTTGCACATTTTGCATCAGTTTTTGAAGACAATACTGCAGATGATTTTTTTTTTTGAGCACCCATAAGGGTAAAAATTAAAAAGCCTTTAATATCTAATGGTTATTTAATCACAGTTTAAAAAAAAAAAAGGCTTCAATCAGGGCAAGCGCAGAATGGTTTCCTTTGTGTTGTTTCTTATACCTGTTGGTCAGTAGTCACATAATCAATATGGACCAATAAGCAGTCAGCTTATCAGTGGAAGCAGGTAAAGTCACGTGATGAGGAAACTACACATCAAAAATCTTCTGTGTTCCAATACCCATACTACCATACTACAAGATTAGTGTGTCCCAATGCACAGTATGCAAAATGTAGTGTGCCAAAAATATCAGGATGTCCTACTACATCCGGTCGTATTTTTCAGTATGCAGGCCAGCATGCTTCTCTGGCTGCTCTGACCCACAGTCCTCTGCACAGCAGAAGACGCTAAGACTGAGCCTCCGAGAGAGTTGGTGGCACGAGCGCTTCACTGGTTGCAATTCGAAGAAAAAGAAGAGGCATTAAAAGGAAGCGCCCTCGTTCCAAATCACATCCTTTTTCCTTTTATTTTAAATGTCGCACTACAGATCGCAATGGATATGACCAAGAGGGTCAAAATTCCTGGTGCATTTTTATGATAAAGTTGTATGTCCCATTTGTGTACATACTGCGAGCAACAGTACATACTTTTCTGCATTGCTGCCATCCATTCATCTCCAAAACAGGAGAACTCACTTTCGCCCCCCCCCCCCCACCTGCTTTGATTTGTAAATGACCAATTCACAAACTAGTGTTTACACCTGTGAGCCATCAGTGTGGTCAACTGATTGTTTCGCTTGAGCGTTTTGAGCGGCGGTGCTGTCCACCCCGAACTCAAGAGACTTTCGTTATGTCCCCTGTGCCAAATGTGGTCAATTGGGTGCGGTGTGTTTAGAGGGAGGGGAAAAAAAAAGGTACGATTTGCAACTGCCGTGTGAGTAAAAAGTGGAAAAAGTGCTTCTGTTTTTGAAGAACTGGTTTCAAGAGTTTAGGACAGAGCTGTAAAGGTTTTTATTCGTATGTGTCAAGTCCTGGTGTTAACATGTAAACAATTCAGAGGAAAAAAAATGTGTGTGAGCAAAATAACTAATACTTTTTCTATTAAATATTCACAGCTGATGTAAAACACACGTCCAGAACGCACTATTTCTAGAAACATTAAAGCTGTAAGCTTGAGCTAGTTGAAAAGCACTCATTTCTTGTGCATTTTATAGCTGGCTGCCAGCCTAGCAAACAATAATCACCGAGCTGCTTCATGTCTTCGAGCTATGCTAAGCTTCATACTTTATAGAGTACAGACATAAGAGTGATATCAAACTTCTCATCTAACTCATACTAAGACAAATAGGCATATCAAACTATACCTACTGTTCTAACTGTTATCAATTTGATCAATTTTACTTCAGTCCTGTCTGTTCTGTGGTCAGAAATGATTACAGGAAACAGATAACCATTTAAGAAAGAGGCATAAATACTTGCACTGGATTGGAAAATTGGATTGGAATATAGATGTGCAACAGCTTTTCCGTACTGTTGTCTGTCCATAGCTGCATTGATCCATATTGGTAATTGATAGGCAGACCTGTGCTTGTAAAATCAATCCCAGCAGTGATGTCCATCCTCCATTAGGGTGTGAAACAGTCAATCATGCATGTCAGCTCTTTGTCTATAAGTCATTCTCCCCTCCGTTACTGCTTTGTTTTGTGTACCGGCGCAAACACGGAGAGTCTTCACACACACAGACACGCTGTGCACACTCACCTCAAACACATTTATGAGCGCTTTACTCTCTCGTCTCATCTGCATCGACGAATCTGAATTTATTACCTCAATCTTCGAACTGGACGGAGTGCAGATCCAGATAGATACAACCAGATATGTCGCTGCTGAAGGCCCATACAGGGCTCATTCATATCGACTGCACTCGCACAGTAACCCATTGTGTGTCCATTTGCATGGATAGCTGTGGATTTATCTGTACTGTAGGCCATAGTGCAGATTTGTGTGTGGACATGTATGGAGATTTAGTCCTGTTTTAACCCCAGGGTTAGCCATCAGTATTGATTGGAACAGACTTAGCCCGATTTTAATCCCTGCTTGGCCCAAGACTATCGATCAGGGCACTGAGCTTTCAAGTGGGTTTAACGACCTACCTGCCCCTTCTCCATCCCTCTCTCCCCTTTTCCTGATGCACTCTTTTTCTGCTCCAGAAGGAAAGGGACAGGTTTGTTATCACACCCCAAAGCCGAAGTGACGTGAGGCGTTAAGCCTCGATCCACAAGACCAACATACCCCTCCAACACAACCCTTCAACACGAACCATTACAGCGGGATGTGACAGCGATCTGCCAGTAAAATATGACTGCACTCATGCTTCTCCTATCTGGAGTTTGTGTAGGACATTATAAAGCAAGAGACGAGATGAATCTGTGCACCTCGACAGCAATGTCACGGTAAAAATACCTGCTGGTGAATTATGACCACTCAGCTAGAGGTAGGAGTGTCCCTTTATGTCTTTATGGGTTCTCCGAAGACAGTTATATGGGACAACATGGGAAGTCTTATAGGAGCCTTGGTGCCTTGGGACTTGGGGAGTGTTGTGAATTTATAGTTCTACAGGATGGTCACCCCTCTGATTGGTCCAGCATAGTAACGCTTGAAAAAGAGGCTTCAGTTTTAGAGGTATTTGAGTATGTGTGTGTTTGCTTGCCACCCCTCTGAAGAAATATGAATTTCAGTGCATTTGTGCTGGTGGAAACATTTGTCACTGAGTGTGTACGAGTGTGTGTGTACGAGTGTGTGTGTGTGTGTGTGTGTGTGTGTGTGTGTGTGTGTGTGTGTGTGTGTGAGGGATAGTTACTGGGCTTGGCGTTTCTCCTCCATTTGTCCTCCCAGAGGCAGATCAGGCGAAGGGGAAATAAATTGGAGAAAGAGAATAAATCAATGCTAAACTGAGCACCAGTGAGACCTCCTAACCCTGACACTGTCACTCACTCACACACACACACACACACACACACACACACACACACACACACACACACACACACACACACACACACACACACACACACACTGAAACGTGTCCGGGGAAATTGGTGTACACGTCCATATATCTATACAAACCTCAAACATACAAGCTATGAGAAAAGAAAGCAGCTCGTTAGATGCAGTGAATGCTCAAACCTGCAGTGATGACATCATGTCTCTTGATCTTAATTCAATTACCACTCCCACTTTCACAGAAATTTGAACAATTTTAGCCGACACATTAACAAACCGTTCAACTATTTACAGTGCGCTTAACCTCCATCTGTTACAAATCTTTCCGTTTTCATCTTTGACACTTTTCAGCTGCTTTCACTGCTTGTTCTTTCACTGCTTGTTCTTTCACTGCTTGTTCTTTCACTGTTTACATACACACTGATAATTCAGTTGCCTACAGGGCTTAGACTTGAAATTAGATCTCTATATGTTAACTGACACTTCAACTATACTCAACCTGACATTTCAATCATTGAGAGTGCACTTACACCATCTCTGTCGCTTCAACTTCAGATTAGATGTCAACAGCCGTTATTATTTACAGATCAACTGGCATTTCAACTGCTTTCATCTTTCACAGTTCAGCTGACAGTTCAACTGCTTTCACTGCTGAACTAAGATTTAAAAAATTTTAAGCAACTGAACCCCAACTGATTTCAGCAGCTTTCACCTCTTCAAGACACTTAAAACCCTTTCAGTGCATCAACCTCAACATTTCTGATACAAGCAATTCATATTTTAGGAGATTTTATAGCCTTAATTGTTTTATACCTCCAATTTTCAAGCAAGCACACTCAAATTTTGGGCTTTTCTAGTATATTCGTAGGATAGACTTTCACACCTCTCTGTCGCTCTTGAACGTGCACACCCACAAACCCCACAGTGCATATCATATTGACGGAAATCAGTGTATCAATTAATGTTCAATGCCAAGATAGACGCACTCTCTGACTGCACTAACAAAAGACTGAGCGGTAAAACAGAACCTCCTGATGTCAGTGAGCAGTTTTTACAGACTGCACTGACACGGAGCTGAGGCTGCACACTTCAGGCTGCAGATGGAGTCGAGCACTGGTGGTTGGGGGGCCAGAGGGAGTGTATAGATTGGGATTATGGGGGTGCATTGGGGAAAGGCTCTTCACTGTGTTTTCTATTCAAACTAAGTCCTCTAAAACCTCCTCATCTCTTCTGAGAAGCAGCAAGCTGAGATCTGATCTAATGCTGAGTGCCACATGTGAGTGTGTGTGAGTGAGAGACACAACACTTTGATGGGAGCCTGCTGGGGATGGGAGTGCGTGTGGGTAATGAACGAGGCCGGAGTGTGTCTGTTGTGCGCGTGTGTCTGTGTGCTTATGTTTTGGGGTAATGAATTAGTCCAGGGTTTATATATTTCTGTGTGTGTGCCCCGTGTCTGTGCACTCTCCCTCATCTCTGAAGGGTTGTTTGGGGTATTCTGTGCAGGTTTTGCTCAGGGGGGAGGTGGGTTCTTGGGGTCTTGCATTCAGATGTAATTAGCCCAGACAATGGCCTGGTTAAAGCTGGAATCCTCCGAGCCCCCTCTTCCTTTGATTGTGTGGGCCAGCTGTGGAGGAATGGCCATTATCTCCCTGTGTCCGGCAGCATAAAGAAGCACCCCCCCCCCCCCCCCTCCCCGCCGCCGCCCCCCCCTCTTTCTTCCCCGTCCCCTGCCCCAGTTACCCCTGTATTAGGGTTCCCACAGGGGGAGGGACATGGGATGGTCACATACTGGTCTGGAGAAAGTGAAAGCAACCAGAGTACTGGTTGGCTTGCAAAAATTCATCCACATAAATGGCTTCACCTCGCACTTGAACCACTCTTACTCAAAGCAATGTGGAAGAGCAGGTGGCACTATTTACACAAGAGCAAAAGCAACAAAAAATGGCTTTTCACATCTGGTTCTGAAGAGCGCTGGCCTTGAGTACAGTTCTACTGCAGCACTTCCACACTATAAAAACATTTTTTTTTTTTACACGTAAAGAAGCATCTAATGCCTTTATTTTATAGGTGTTTCCATGTGTGTTTGTTTGTGTTCTGTCTGTGTGCGTTTCAATCATAAACACCTCATGCAGAGTTCTGCCTGCGCAAAGGGACACTTAGGCCCATTAGACTTGGGAAGAAATTGAATCTTTACAGCACTGGGGCCATATAATTACTGTTAATTTAACGCTCAGAATCTCCATCATTAACTCTCACTCTTGAATACAGACAGGGAAACAGAGAGTATGAAACCATTGCCTGTGTTGACAGCGTACCCAGGCCTTTGACTGAATTAACAGCGACCTCTTCGTCTTGTAAGAACAGGACTCGCATCGTTTATGCGTTATTAAGTCCTGTAATTGGGCAGCCAGTAGTTTGCATATTAGTCTATTAGGGTAATATGTTTTGCCTCTCCCAACACACGGCTTGCCAGAGCCCCTGGTGACACATTTGGTAATTCTCGGAATTACACCCTAATCATAAGCCAGTGTTCTTTCGATCCCTATGATTCAGTTTGCGTCAGTTTATGTCTTCGTATTCTCAGCTTGATCAGTCGAAGATTTCTTAACTAGCCTATTTTTGTGTAATTTCGTCGTACAATGGTCTAATGAACAGTAAATATTATTGTCTTTGTGTGCGTTGGTACAGACATTGGTTTAAATTTTCAAAAAAACATCGACACATATTTTCATTGGTTGATACACGGCATCCCTGTTTGAAGGTGAAACATTGATATTTTATGTCCTTTGAGGTTGCTTTAACCTCGTAGCTGCGATGTTTTACAGCCAGTGCCCCACTTTGAGCCAATAAAATCACATCTCCTAAATACCAGTAGTTGCCAAAGTAGGTCCAGGGACCCCCCAGGGGTCTAAGACTGTTTCAGGGGGACTCAGCAGAATGAAAAATAGTTTAATTTCAACATTATTGCATTAATTCAAAGATAGGACCAGCAGATACTGCAAAATTAGTGTTCTGATGAATTTTCACTGTTTTTTTTTTCTTTCTTTCTTTTCTTTCTTTTTTACTCACAGTGCCACCACCTTTATGATGCTGTGTTGCAGTGATGGAAGAGGAACTGAGTCTTATAAGGTTAAAAACGAATACATTTTTCATTATGTAAAACTCCCTCATTCCAAACTTACTTGAGCAAACATCTTCATATTGTTAAAATGTAAATAAAACATTGCAACTGTGAGTGCTGAGATATTTACTAAGGTCATAATTACATGTGCATTAAAACGTAAGCAGTGATGGAGCTCATTCCTACCAATTACTCTGTTTGATAGCGTCATCAAACGGCAATGCATCATATTATGTTGAAGAGCCTTATTTTCAAAGTAAGTGGTAACCATAGTAAATGCAGTAACTACTTTAAATGTAATGGATTTTAAAGTAGCATAGCATTGTCAAATAAAGTGCCACACAAGTAATTAAACAGTGTAACTTAGCTTCACAACTGCTGTGTTGTTGGGAGGCAGATGTTTACGAGCACCCTTGTTAGCGCTCGCAACTTTTTGTGTATTTGTTGTGTTCCTCTTCCAAATGTTCAAATTCAACACCTGCTGTTTTGGTAGGAGGTTTTGGAAAGCAACCCTCGTGTGCCACTGTGGGTGCAGCCATCTCAAAGTTTACACAACAAGCAGGTGGAAGGGGGCACGGTGGGCGCAGAGCAGCCTGAGGGATCCATTCTTCTAGCCTCCTCTCTTTGGCCCCGGGTTGCCCTCTCCGTTCGCCCCCCATTATTTGTCCCGACGGCCGAGCGCACGGCCCCAATGAGCCCTTTGGAACGGAACGAAAAGAAGGAGCGAATTGCAGCTGTGACGTGGGCGTTGTTGTTCCATTCACCGCGTTCGCCATGGCAACGGGGCAGAAGCTGGAAGCACGCAGCCCCTCTCTCTGGACAGCGTCCTGAGGGCAGAGGCAGCTGGAAGTTTCTCGTCATGATCACTGCTTACTGTTTCATGGCGCAAAAAATGTTTTCTAAATATTGAACTTAAAATGCATGGAATAAGTTTTGGCAGCTTTGAGTAATTGGACCGTAAAAGTTCTGTTCTTTAAGGCATAAATCGGGTATAAACGTGCAAACTCCGTATTTGG
Organism: Embiotoca jacksoni; assembly: GCF_022577435.1. NCBI lineage: Eukaryota > Metazoa > Chordata > Actinopteri > Embiotocidae > Embiotoca > Embiotoca jacksoni. The sequence goes on from NW_027185374.1 coordinate 5,090,808, forward strand.
TATATAACTTTTACGCAGCGTTTTGACGCACGAAACCAATCAAATGTGACCCATTGACCTATATTAAAGTTGATCAACTACTTTCAACGAAAACAAAAGTGTTTTTCTTTTTGTTGTCGCCGAGCTTGTTCCGTCTATTCTGTGTTTACACTCGGCAGCCCCATTTCTCCCTCCACTTTGTACTCTAGCATGCTGCAGGACTGCGAGTATTGTTGGGCAAAGTGATTGGGGTTTCTGTACAATCTCCCGTGACCAATGAGCGGGATGCTGTCAGGGGTAACCACATCTGTCAACCGTTCTTGGCCAATAAAGAGCGGAGCGAGGCGGACCACAGGTGCGCGCCTCTGCGTCCCCTTGGCACAGCGCCCGGGAGATGCTGGAGAGAGACGCCTAGCTGCCCCGTGGCGCAAAAGAGTTACTGTCAAAGGCAGCCTCCTTTTAACTCCAGCTATCACTCTGGCTCCGATAGTTATGGCGACCGCAACGTCCAACCACTACAGCGTCCTCACCACCCCCAGCAGCGCGCCGCCGCCGCACTCGGAGTCCGGGAGCATGCAGCAGGCGGCAGCGTACAGGGACGCGCACACCCTGCTCCAGAACGACTATAGCACGTTACCGGGCGGTGGACATCCGCTCAGCCACGCGCACCAGTGGATAACGGCGCTGTCTCACGGTGACAGCGGGGCGCCCTGGCCGTCTAGTCCCCTCGGAGAACAGGACGTGAAGCCCGTACTGCATGACAGTGACCGAGAGGAGCTGCAGAACTCCAGCAGTCTGCAGCAGCAGCAGCAGCAACAGCGACACCCTCACCTAGCGCACCAGCCGGCGCATCACGACGCCAGAGCATGGCGAACCAGCACAACCACCACGCACATCTCCGGTATGGCGACAACTGAGGGCCAGAGCCTGGTCTACTCCCAGTCCGGCTTTGGTCTGATGCCGGGGGCAGAGCAAGGGGGGATGCACCACCACCCCCTGCGGGATGAGGACCACCACAGCCACAGCCCGCACCTCAGTGAGCACGGAGGCGGCCCCGGGGCCCACCAGCAGTCTCTCTCACACCATCACCAGCACGGGGGCCATCAGGACCAGTCAGACGAGGACACACCGACCTCCGACGAGTTGGAGCAGTTTGCCAAGCAGTTCAAACAGCGGCGGATCAAGCTAGGCTTCACGCAGGCGGACGTGGGACTGGCTCTCGGGACGCTGTACGGAAACGTTTTTTCTCAGACCACCATTTGCAGGTTCGAGGCGCTTCAACTCAGCTTCAAAAACATGTGTAAACTAAAGCCGCTGTTGAACAAGTGGCTGGAGGAGGCGGACTCCACCTCGGGGAGTCCCACTAGCCTGGATAAAATCGCGGCACAAGGCAGGAAAAGGAAAAAGAGGACCTCCATTGAGGTGGGCGTCAAAGGGGCTCTGGAGAGTCATTTTCTCAAATGTCCAAAACCAGGAGCAGCGGAGATCAACTCCATAGCGGACAGCCTGCAGCTGGAGAAGGAGGTGGTGAGGGTTTGGTTTTGTAACCGGCGGCAGAAGGAGAAGAGGATGACACCCGCTGGGGGACAGATACCAGGAGGAGAGGACATGTACGGGGACACCCCTCCTCACCACGGAGGACAAACTCCTGTGCAGTGACCCCCAGTCCTTTATTCTCAGCAACAACAACAACAAAAAAACACGGACCCCTTAAGGAGGTATAATGCCTCCTTATTTGTTTCATTCTCTGTGCTGGACCGCTCTAAAACTGGACCTCAGCCAGTTTAGGTGCTGGACCCACGGACACACACAGTGGGGACGCTCAGTGGCATTCGAGCCCTAAAATTACTCGTAGCAGAGTTACATGGTGAGGTCTCACGCCGCGGAACTGCGAATTGGGCTGGTGTGTGCTAACCCTCCCCCCCTCTCTCCCCCCCCCCCCCCCCCAAAAAAAAAAGAGAAGAAGAAAAAAACAGCGACGTTAAACGCTTTTCTATATCTTCGACCTTATAGGCGCCAGTGTGTCATTATGTAATGTGTCATTAAAGGCAGACAGAGTGGGATGTGGACAGGAGGTGTCCGCAGGGGGAAAAAAAATATATAAAAACGAGCTTCGGGCATGATGATTTAGTCGCAGTCAGTGTGGGTAAATAAACGCCATCTTTCCATCATAACAAAAGCAACAGGGGTTCTTCTCAGCTTGTGGCAGGAGAGGGCTGAAATGGCAGACACCTGCTATACAATGTTAAAAATGAAAGCCAGTACCAGCCAACTGCTCTTATTATTATTGTTATTATTATTATTATTATATTTATTATATTATTATACAATTTTGTTGATTAATCTAAATGTTTTGTGATATATTGGCTGCAGATACATCCATAATTAATTTTTTTTCTAAATCCTATAATAAAGTCAAATTCTTAAATTCTGAATTTAATTCATAGTGGGCAGCCACAAATATTAATAACAACAATAATAAAATAATAATAAGTATGAATGATAGTAATAATATTACCATAGAGGCTGAGTATTGGTTGACTTTACTGCTTTTCTTTCTGTGCAGACATCTTCTGTGCGCCTGTTTACAGTGTGTTTTTGCTGTTTGTTATTTCTGTATTTTTCCAAAATGCTGTGATGAGAAAGACCGAGACTGTCAGGCTGGAACACTCAAAGCAATCCAGCCCCCCTTTTTGCCTTCCTTTCCTAAGAAGAAGAGAAACAGAACAAAAACTGAATATATCCTGGAACCAGCTCTGGCCACACAGTGGCTGCACTACTGCTGTATGACTCATTCATTCACGGAGAAGACGCTTTGTGGGATGTATCTCCATTCGTTTTTGTATTGCTTCGTTTGTTTGTTTGTTCAGTTGTTGTTTTTTTTTATGTCAGTCTGTGCCAAAGCACAAACACAGACACGTGTTCTTGTGCCACTTAAATCCTGTGATTAATAACCTGATCTGATAGTTTATGTGTGGGGGAATCCACGAGGAGTTGGATATAGAAATATAGAAACTCAGAAACTCAAATACAACTGAAGTGTTTAGATGACTGCAGATAAAATATAATATTTTAACAGACCCATAAAATTAATGTTTTATTTTTCACGAGACTTTTTGCCTTTCAAAAACTTCCTGGATCTATTAATCCCAACTAACAACGTCAAAGTGACCCTATTACCCCGCCAATCATAAACAAATAACATAGCAATATTTTACTTAATGTTCTGCGATACGCACAGGGGCATTTTATTTATTTATGGATATAAATATTACGTAATAATTTGCCCTTGATTTAAATGAAACCCAATTTTTCTGTAATCCTGTAACCCTATTAAAATTTTGATTACACCACATAATCCTTCAGCTGAATTTGAGTTTCTGAAGTGGAAAAAAAAAAAAAAATCAGTAAAACCAAAAAAAACTAGCATTGACCTGAAATCTGTGATCAAAAGAAAAAGAGGAAAAAGAAATCAACGGATTGCACAATTTCTATATGCTTTTTGTCATTAAATCGTATTTGTTTTCTATAACATTGCAGTCTTGCACGTTTATTATTGAGCCTCAGGAAAAGTCGCAACACTGGCAACAAGCTGCGTTGTTTTTTGTTTTTTTCTTTACTGTGCGCGGCTCTGCATTATAATTATGGATTTGATCAATTCGTCTCGGTTGCTTAAAATTGTCCTTCAGCTGCTTCGGTAAAGTGTTTACTACCGCTGATGTGCACTGATACTGTTGTGTGGAGAAGATATCCGTGGAGCTGCTCAGACAGACGGCCAATGAGTGGCTTCAAATTGAAATGCATAGCATCAATTAATATTTTCATCAGGATAAATATGAAAAGTAATTGACAGTCGTGGCGAGACGCAATTTAGAACATCAAAACAATTAAAACCTTTTTTTTTTTATCTGCACACAGCCAAGCGGCAGGCCTACTATACTTGTGAACGGTGGTTTAAAAAGGTATGCAGCACAAAGCAGACCTTTTTAACATCAGACATTTGGACTTGTCACAGTAGGTAAAGCACAGGTGTAATAATGATGGCTCAGTTCCATTAAGTTTCTTACCAACAAGCCCAAAAGCAGGCCCTCCCTAATGTGGGATGTACCCATCATAAGTAGGCTACCTGTGTGTTTCCGACAACGAAACGTCAAAATGTCCGCCGGGGAAAAAGTCCGACAGCCCATAAGTAGGCCTATACAGTTGCAGGACTGAAGGCAATGCAACATTGACTTATCGGTGTATTATGTGTAATCGGGCCTGTTGCACACAGGCCTAAAAAAAAGAAAAAAAAGAAAATCATTCTAAACTTTTATGTATGACTTTTATGTTCTATTCGAAATAATATGAACAAGTGCTGAAATTAAAAACACAAATATATTTATAACTGAGATATTGTGTAACAATTTAAATAATCAGGTTTTTCAATGAGAGATCGGAGTAGTCTGTGGTTGCAGTGCAAATTTAAAAAGTAACACAGTTGTTTTCAGACGTTTTTGATTATTCACCAGCTCGAAATGTGCATTTAACATCACGTGTCCTCGTGCTTTTCATTACCTCACGTCTAATAACCTATACAGTGTGTTTTATTACATCCTGGGCTGATCGATGGCCAAATCAGAAACAGTGTGCTGATGCCACCTAGTGGTTTGACCTGGATGTGAGGTAATCGTTTCATGAACAGAATATGTTGATGTAATCAGGCTTTGTTTTTCTTTTGACGAGACAATGATCGGGACCTACCATGAAGTACTCCCATTCTACATTTTAAAATATGTACACATCCTCATTTTTTATCCCAGTATTTTTTGATCCTACTATTTTTCATTCAAAATTGTGCCTTTCTCCACCACAATTTACGTCCTGGATGGACAAATGGCTTATTTTTACGGGTTTGTAATTATTAATATGTCAGAGGAAGTGCCCTGAAATTAATCATAATCTTATACGTTCTCAAAGCAAAAAAAAAAGTGTTCAAAGTTCAAAGAAATCTGGAGTTTAGGTGGCTGTGCTTTATTTCCAAGCAGTTGTTGGTTTTTCAGATGAATTTCCTTTAAATATATGCTCAACGTAAAAAAAAAAAATTAAAAAAAAAACTTGCAGAAAATATAACTGAACAACTAACTCTGAAAAATTAAATGTATTTAAAGGTCCTATATTGTAACCTTTTAGTGCTTTATTTAACGGGAGTAACACAGTCTTTTTATTGGAGGGGAGGGGTGTAACATTTAACTTTTCATAAAAGTATGTTCTCCTTTTATGAACACCGTCAAAGGTTCTGTCTCTGGTTGTTTGCTGGTAATTTTCAATATATTTCCCATTGTGAAGCAAAAACTAATTGTGTGGACACCCCCCCCCCCCCCCCCCCCCACACACACACACACACACACACACACATCTCCCCCTCCCAGTGGTACACTTGGTTGTACCCATGGTCCCTCCTTAGCTGGGTAGAAGGCCCTTACGTCGGGGTGTTGGTCGGTCACCACAGGTGAACAGAATGAGAATTGTCACTTCACACAATCAGCAGAGAAAGCAGCACGGACACAGGGCTCTTTATTTTTATTTTTTTCAGACAGTAAGTACCAGATACCTGAACAGGTAACAGCTTAGTAGAAGAAGAGAATATCAACATGTCAGCTGACTGCTACCACTGTACAATGGACACTTTATAGACTTTTAGCTAAGTTAGCTAATAGGCGCCCGCCTTGTTTGGCTACTGACAGGTTCAAAGTGTAATTATAATTGTCTGACAGTGTTATGGAAAGGATTGCTACAATGTTGGACCTTCCTGTTTGATCATATTTTGGACAGCATACAATGCTGAGATTTTTTTTGATATGTTGGACGACATACTTTAATATGAATTTTTTAAATATATTTTGGACAAAATACCACACTATGCCATTTTCTTAATATTTTGGACGACATACTATTGTATGCCATTGTTTTAATATTTTGGACAGGATAATATATTATGCTATTTTTTGATATTTTTGACAACATACTAAAGTATGACTTTTTAAAAATATTTTGGACTTTGGACTATAAAGTTTTTTGATATTTTGGACGCCATACTACAGTATGATAAAAAAAAAATTAACTTTTTGAATGCTATACCATACTATGAAATTCTTATGACAGTTTAGCGACATACTAGTGTGTGCCATTTTTAAGATATTTTGGACGACATAATATATTATGCAATTTTTGGGGTATTTTTGATGACATACTATGCCATATTTTTTTTTAATATTTTGTAAGCCGTACTATAGCAGGATTTTTTTTTTTTTTTATTTTGGACGAAATACCACACTATGCCATTTTTTAAAAATATTCTAGACAACACATTTATAATTTGGACAACATACTATTGTATGCAAATTTGTTTGATATTTTGGACGACATACTAATGTACGCCATTTTTTTATATTTTTGACAAAATACCACACTATGCCATTTTTTTAGATTCTAGACGACATACTATTGTATGCCATTTTTTTAATATGTTGGATGCAATACTATACTATGCAATAATTTTGACATTTTGGACAACATACTATTGTATGAAATATTTTGGATGACAGACTATAGTTTGATTTTTTTTTTTTATATTTTGGACAGCATACTATAGTATGCATTTATTTTATATATTTTGGACAACATAGTATTGTATGAATTTTTTTTTTATATTTTGGATAACATACTATATGCAATTTTTTTTTATATTTTGGATGACATGCGGATGACTTTTTAAAAATATGCGAGCGTGCATGCTGTCCGCCTGTCCTGTCTTCCTGCCAAGACAAACTCACTTAAAGTCTTGATTGGATCATCAGAGATCACCAGGAGACCGCGTCGGTCCACGGAGGCTACAGGTCAACACTCACCTGAGACCATGCCTCTGTCTATCCAGACACCTCTGCGGGCCCAAACCTGCCGGTCTGGCGTTGGGATTCAGAGACATCGTCCAGACCTCTCCCCTCTCAGTGAATACACACACACACACACACACACACACACACACACACACACACACACACACACACACACACACACACACACACACACACACACACACACACACACACACACACACACACACACACACACACACACACACACACACACTCTCACTCAAGCCTGTAATCCACTCACTGACTACACAACCTGGACACACACACACACAACTCATTCTCCCCAGATGCCAACAACTGCACTACTTCATATTCAATAAAATAAAAATAAAAAATGTTTTATTAATTATTCCTGCTTCTGTGTCTGCTCTGTTCACACGATGCAACATTCTATACTATGATGTTCTTTTGGATATTTTGGACGAACTAGAATATGCTTATAAAAAAGGGCTTTACTAATCACAGAAAAAAACAAAACCCCAAACTAAAAATATTCAAAATAGTTATTTTTCTTCACGTTAAAGTGGCTGTGATTTGTGGCAGTATCATTTTCCTGAAAGTTGCCTCTTTGTTTCTGCAATTGAAAAATATTTTTGTCTTGTTAGGGCCCGAGCACCGATGGTGCGAAAGCCCTATTGTTTTTTTACTTGGTTTTTTTTTCACCATGCAAAAGTCAACATTTTTGGAGAACACACTATATTTTTGAAATTTTGGATGATATATATTATATATATGACGTTTAAAAAAATATTTTGGATGACATACTATAATAAGAAATTTTTTAAAAAAGTATAGTGTGGCATTTTTTTTGATATTTTGGACAACATGTTAAACTGAAATTATTTAAATATTTTTGATGACATACTATACTATGACATTTATTTGATTTTTTGGATGACAAACGACAAATATCGTCCGAAATATGGCCAAAAAGTCCTAAATATGATAGAAAGTCATACTGTAGCATGTTGTCCGAAATTTGGTCAAAAAGTCATACTATACCATGTCGTCCAAAATATGATAAAAAAGTCATACCATAGCATGTCGTCTAAAATATGATAAAAAACAGTCATACTATAGCATGTCGTCTAAAATATGATAAAAAAACAGTCATACTATAGCATGTCGTCTAAAATATGGTCAAAAAGTCACACTATGTCGTCCAAAATTTCATCAAAATGTCATACTACAGCATGATATAGTTTTGTTATTTTTTACGACGTTAAATAAGTATGACTTACATTCAATTCACAGAAGCCAACACAGTGCTGCAGCTGTTAGCGTTGTTGTCTCGTGGTCTATAGGTCTAGGGTTCGAGTCCAGCCTTTGACTTTCGATGTGCTAAACTAATAACCAAAAAGCAAAGTTTGTCTCCCATTATAATGATGACTAACTTCTGCATGTTGTTCATAATGTAAAACACTACATTCAAGCAAGAACATGCAATCCTCCAGACTAAGTTCCAGGCCCACTATCAAAGGGTTGAGATGACAACGCTGGCTTGGAACCGCACCATTTTGCTTTCTTTATTGCATGCTTGTCAGACTTATTTGACTTATATAACTTTTAAACACATTAGGGAAGAGCGATCAAAGGTGCAGTGGTTGGCATTGTTGCCTTCCAGTCGGAAGGTTGCAGGTTCGAGACCCGCCCTGGGAAAGATGACATTAACAACTCTGACAAAAAGCCACATCAAGGGGAAGAGTTGAACTTGAAACTGTCTGACTGGGAGTCAACAGCACTAACCACTGTGCTTACTTCATTAAAAAGTTTAAAAGTCATATAAGTCAGACACTGCAATAAAGGCAGTACAATTTTACAGTTGCTAGCGATGTCATCTCACAATCAGGAAGTACTCAGTTCAATCAGGGGCTTGGAACTCTGTCTGTGGAGGATTGCATGTTCTTGCTTGGAGTGTGACTTTGTCACATTTACGACTACATGATGTTTGTTTTACATCATGGACTATATGCATGATAACATGCATAAGTTAGTCATCCATTTTTTGGACGACATTTTAATTTACTTATTACCTATGCAGGAACATGCAAATTCCACATAGAAAGTCCCAGGCGGGGATCGAACCATGGACCTTTAGACTGTGAGATGACAACGCTGACAACTGCACTGTTGTGTTGCCTGACATAATTTAAACGGAAGTCATATTTATAGCATGTCGTCCGAAATATGACCAAAAAGTCATATTTTGCACGACATGCTTTTTAAAAGTATGACTTCCGTTCAAGTTATGGAAGCCAGCATAGTGGTGCACCTGTCAGCGTTGTAGTCGCTCAGTCTGAAGATACCAGGTTCAATTCCCGCGTGGATTGTTATATGTGGAATTTGCATGTTTCTGCAAAACTATTAACCTAAAAGTAAAGTTTGTCTTCCATAATATGGATGACTAACTTATGCATGTAGTCCATAATGTAAAACATTACATTCAAGCAAGAACATGCAATAAGCTGTTTCATTCTTTTGCTTGCACTTTGCGGTTTTATTTTTTTCAATTTAGAATATATGTATAAAGTCCTATCTAAACTATTTTTGTCTTAACTTGAAGAAAAACATTATAATTAAGAATTAAAACTGCAACCTATAACTCCACCGTCCACAAATATTCATTCAAATGCGACTAAATTTGCCATAGACATTCTTTGGATAGTAGATATACGTGTTTTCAAGGAGGTCTGCAGTGATATTAAATATCTTCCTGTAATGTGTAGTGTATGCAAAACTTTTTCAATTTCTCCAAACGTTTCAAATTCTTTAAAAGTTGAATCACCATCAACAGGTGGAATCTGAACCATGAATAACAACCTTGGTGTATTTACTCACCATTTTAGGCGATTCACACGTTGTACTGTAACGAACTCTTCCCACAGATTTTTTCGGACCAACTTGAAATTGAGTCTCTGCACTGTGAACATGTTTGGAATTAGAAGTTATCAAAATAATTTGTTTTAGTCGATCGGTGTGCCAGTGGCGTCGTGGACAAAAAGTGACCCAAAAGGCATGTTGTTCAAAAAATAACCGGCATTTTCAAAGTCGGAAATTACTAATGTCCTTTTTTGTAAGTCATGACAAAAGGGGGGAATTGAACACCAAATGTTCTGGCTGAGAGGAAGCAATGCTAACCACTGCGCCACCAATCTCCCCAGGAGTTTGGCAGCATTGTGACAAATCTTTGGCTCACTGCAACTTATACCTCCACCGTCCACAAATATTCATTCAAATGCGACCAAAATTGCCACAGACATTCTTTGGATAGTAGACATACATGTTTTCAAGTGGGTCTGCAGTGATACTAAATATCTTCCTATAATGTGTTGTGAATGCAAAGCTTTTTCAATTTCCCCAAACGTTTCAACTTCACTAAAAGTTGAATCACCATCAACAGATGGAATCAGAACCATTAATAACAACCTTGGTGAAGTAGAATCTTTTACCTGTTGAGTTAACCAGACTGTCGGCTGAGTCTCTGGATGCTCTGAGTGAACTCCGTGGTACACTTTCTCCTGCCATGACTTATTCTCCAGCGCCGAAGATAGTCCTGCGGTCTACGACGCCCACTCCCAGTTGGAAACGACCTCATGAGGATACGGGTTCGAGCCCCGCCGAGGTAATACAACACACATGGTTCACGGTTTACCCGCCGAGGTAACACACGAGGTTCACGGTTTACCCGCCGAGGTAACACACGAGGTTCACGGTTTACCCGCCGAGGTAACACACGAGGTTCAAGGTTTACCCGCCGAGGTAACACACGAGGTTCAAGGCTTACCCGCCGAGGTAACACACAAGGTTCATGGAGGGCAAGTCCTCCTACGGTGAGTCCCTGTAAGGGTAAGCCACAGCCACAAACCAAAGGTAAAAAAAAAAAGTCCAAAAGAGACTTTTTTTTTCGTTGGTTGAGTTGCCTCACAGTGAGAAGTAACGTGAGGCAAGTCAGTTCAGAAAAAGGTCATGCTCCAAAAAGTCATAAAAAAGTCATAATGTCACGTCGTCCAAAATATGATTAAAAAAAACTCATGCTATAGCACGTCATCCGAAATATGACCAAAAAGTCATACTACAGCATGTCGTCCCAAATATAATCAAAAAGTCATACTATAGCATGTCGTCTGAAATATGAAAAAAGTCATACTATAGCATGTCGACCGAAATATGAAAAAAAAGTCATACTATAGCATGTCGACCGAAATATGATCAAAAAGTCATACTATAGCATGTCGTCCGAAATATGAAAAAAAAGTCATACTATAGCATGTCGTCCCAAATATGATCAAAAAGTCATACTATAGCATGTCGACCGAAATATGAAAAAAAGTCATACTATAGCATGTCGACCGAAATATGATCAAAAAGTCATACTATAGCATGTCGTCCGAAATATGATCAAAAAGTCATACTATAGCATGTCGTCCCAAATATGATCAAAAAGTCATACTATAGCATGTCGACCGAAATATGAAAAAAAGTCATACTATAGCATGTCGACCGAAATATGATCAAAAAGTCATACTATAGTATGTCGTCCGAAATATGATAAAAGAAAGTCATATTATAGCATGTCGTCTGAAATATGATCAAAAAGTCATACTATAGCATGTCGACCGAAATATGAAAAAAAGTCATACTATAGCATGTCGACCGAAATATGAAAAAAAGTCATACTATAGCATGTCGACCGAAATATGATCAAAAAGTCATGCTATAGCATGTCGACCGAAATATGATCAAAAAGTCATACTATAGCATGATATACTTCCTTCAAAATTTCTGAAGACATGCTATAAGTATGACTTCCGTTCAAGTTATGGAAGCTATCACAGTGGTGCAGCTGTCAGAGTTGTTGTCTTTCAGTCGAAAGGTCACCGGTTTGATTCCCGTCTACAACATGAATTCCTTATTTCTGCAAAACTAATCACCTGAATGTGATGGATGACAAACTTATGCATGTTGTCCATAATGTAAAACATTACATTCAAGCAAACACATGCAATCCTCCACACTAAGTTCCAGACCCACTATCGAACCCAGAAGCTCCTGATTGTGAGATGACAAAGCTGGCTTGGAACATCAACATTTTTGATGACTCTATTTCATGCTTGTCTTACTTTAATGACTTATATAACTTTTAAACATGTTGAGGAAGAGTCATCTGCGGTGCAGTGGTTGGTGTTGTTGCCTCCCATTCAGAAGGTTCCAGGTTCGAGACTCGCCATGGAAAGGATGACATTAACATCCTAGATGAAAAGCCATGTCAAGTGCAAGAACTGAACCTGGAACCTTCTGATTGTCAGGCAACAGAACCAACCACTGCACCACCGTGCTTACTTTCAGAAAATGTTTAAAAGTCATATAAGTAATATAAGTCAGACAAACATGCAATAGAGGCAGCACAACTTTGCAGTTGCTAGCGTTGTCATCTCACAGTCAGGAAGTACTCGGTTCGATCAGGGGCTTGGAACTCTGTCTGTGGAGGATTGCATGTTCTTGCTTGGAGTGTGACTTTGTCACAATTACGACTACATGATGTTTGTTTTACATCATGGACTATATGCATGATAACATGCATAAGTTAGTCGTCCATTTTTTGGACGACATTTTAATTTACTTATTACCTATGCAGGAACATGCAAATTCCACATAGAAAGTCCCAGGCGGGGATCGAACCAAGGACCTTTAGACTGTAAGACGACAATGCTGACAACTGCACTGTTGTGTTGCCTGACATAATTTAAACGGAAGTCATATTTATAGCATGTTGTCCAAAATATGATCAAAAAGTCATACTATAACATGTCGACCGAAATATGAAAAAAAGTTATACTATAGCATGTCGACCGAAATATGAAAAAAATGCAATATTATAGCATGTCGTCTGAAATATGATTAAAAAAGTCATACTATAGCATATCGACCGAAATATGAAAAAAAGTCATACTATAGCATGTCGTCCAAAATATGATCAAAAAGTCATACTATAGCATGTCGTCTAAAATATGATCAAAAAGTCATACTATAGCATGTCGTCCGAAATATGATCAAAAAGTCATACTGTAGCATGTCGTCCGAAATATGATAAAAAAGTCATACTATAGCATGTCGTCCGAAATATGATAAAAAAGTCATACTGTAGCATGTCGTCCAAAATATGATCAAAAAGTCATACTATAGCATGTCGTCCGAAATATGATCAAAAAGTCATACTGTAACATGTCGTCCGAAATATGATAAAAAAGTCATACTATAGCATGTCGTCCGAAATATGATAAAAAAGTCATACTATAGTATGTCGTCCAAAATATGATCAAAAAATCATACTATAGCATGTCGTCCCAAATATGATCAAAAAGTCATACTATAGCAAGTCGTCCGAAATATGATAAAAAAGTCATACTATAGCATGTCGTCTGAAATATGATCAAAATGCCATACTATAGCATGTCGTCTGAAATGTGAAAAAAAGTCATTCTTTTGCATGATATACTTCCTTCAAAATTTCTGAAGACATGCTATAAGTATGACTTCCGTTCAAGTTATGGAAGCTAACACAGTGGTGCAGCTGGCAGAGTTGTTGTCTTTCAGTCGAAAGGTCACCGGTTTGATTCCCGTCTACAACATGAATTCCTTATTTCTGCAAAACTAATCACCTGAATGTGATGGATGACAAACTTATGCATGTTGTCCATAATGTAAAACAGTACATTCAAGCAAGAACATACAATCCTCCAACTAAGTTCCAGACCCCCTATCAAACCCAGAAGCTCCTGATTGTGAGATGACAAAGCTGGCTTGGAACATCAACATTTTTGATGACTCTTTTGCATGCTTGTCTTACTTTAATGACTTATATAACTTTTAAACATGTTGAGGAAGAGTCATCTGCGTTGCAGTGGTTGGTGTTGTTGCCTCCCATTCAGAAGGTTCCAGGTTCGAGACTCGCCATGGAAAAGATGACATTAACATCCTGGAAGAACAGCCACGTCAAAGGCAAGAATTGAACCTGGAACTTTCTGATTGGAAGGTAACAACACTAACCACTTCACCACCCTGCTTACTTTGAGAAAATGTTTAAAAGTCATATAAGTAATATAAGTCAGACAAACATGCAATAGAGGTAGCACAACTTTGCAGTTGCTAGCGTTGTCATCTCACAGTCAGGAAGTACTCGGTTCGATCAGGGGCTTGGAACTCTGTCTGTGGAGGATTGCATGTTCTTGCTTGGAGTGTGACTTTGTCACAATTACGACTACATGATGTTTGTTTTACATCATGGACTATATGAATGATAACATGCATAAGTTAGTCGTCCATTTTTTGGACGACATTTTAATTTACTTATTACCTATGCAGGAACATGCAAATTCCACATAGAAAGTCCCAGGCGGGGATCGAACCACGGACCTTTAGACTGTAAGATGACAACGCTGACAACTGCACTGTTGTGTTGCCTGAAATAATTTAAACGGAAGTCATATTTATAGCATGTCGTCTCAAATATGATCAAAAAGTCATACTATAGCATGTCATCTAAAATATGATAAAAAAGTCATACTATAGCATGACGTCTGAAATATGATAAAAAAGTCATACTATAGCATGTCGTCCCAAATATGATCAAAAAGTCATACTATAGCATATCGACCGAAATATGAAAAAAAGTCATACTATAGCATGTCGTCCAAAATATGAAAAAAAGTCATACTATAGCATGTCGTCCCAAATATGATCAAAAAGTCATACTATAGCATATCGACCGAAATATGAAAAAAGTCATACTATAGCATGTCGTCCCAAATATGAAAAAAAGTCATACTATAGCATGTCGTCCCAAATATGAGAAAAAAAGTCATATCATAGCATGTCGTCTGAAATATGATTAAAAAAGTCATACTATAGCATGTCGTCCCAAATATGAGAAAAAAGTCATACTATAGCATATCGACCGAAAAATGAAAAAAGTCATACTATAGAATGTCGTCCGACATATGATAAAAAAGTCATACTATAGCATGTCGTCTGAAATATGATAAAAAAGTCATACTATAGCATGTCGTCCCAAATATGATCAAAAAGTCATACTATAGTATATCGACCGAAATATGAAAAAAGTCATACTATAGCATGTCGTCCCAAATATGAAAAAAAGTAATACTATAGCATGTAGTCCCATATATGAGAAAAAAAGTCATATTATAGCATGTCATCTGAAATATGATCAAAATGTCATACTATAGCATGTCGTCTGAAATATGATTAAAAAAGTCATACTATAGCATGTCGTCCAAAATATGACAAAAAGTCAAACTATAGCATGACGTCTGAAATATGATCAAAATGTCATATTATAGCATGTCGTCCGAAATATGATTAAAAAAGTTATACTATAGCATGTTTTCCGAAATATGATCAAAATGTCATACTATAGCATGTCGTCCGAAATATGACCAGAAAGTCATACTATAGCATGTCGTCCGAAATATGATCAAAAAGTCATACTGTCGCATGTCGTCTGAAATATGATAAAAAAGTCATACTATAGCATGTCGTCTGAAATATGATAAAAAAGTCATACTATAGCATGTCGTCTGAAATATGATAAAAAAGTCATACTATAGCATGTTGTCCGAAATATGATCAGAAAGTCATACTATGGCATGTCGTCCGAAATATGATCAAAATGTCATACTATAGCATGTCGTCCGAAATATGATCAGAAAGTCATACTATAGCATGTCGTCCGAAATATGATCAAAAAGTCATACTGTCGCATGTCGTCTGAAATATGATAAAAAAGTCATACTATAGCATGTCGTCCGAAATATGATCAAAAAGTCATACTATAGCATGTCGTCTGAAATATGATTAAAAAAGTCATATTATAGCATGTCGTCCGAAATATGATCAGAAAGTCATAATATAGCATGTCGTCCGAAATATGATCAAAAAGTCATACTATAGCATGTCGTCTGAAATATGATTAAAAAAGTCATATTATAGCATGTCGTCCGAAATATGATCAGAAAGTCATAATATAGCATGTCGTCTGAAATATGATCAAAAAGTCAGACTATAGCATGTCGTCCAAAATATGATCAAAAAGTCATACTATAGCATGTTGTCTGAAATATGATCAAAAAGTCATAATATAGCATGTCGTCTGAAATATGATAAAAAAGTCATACTATAGCATGTCGTCTGAAATATGATAAAAAAGTCATACTATAGCATGTCGTCTGAAATATGATTAAAAAACTCATACTATAGCATGTCGTCCAAAATATGAAAAAAAGTCATACTATAGCATGTCGTCTGAAATATGATTAAAAAAGTCATACTATAGCATGTCGTCCAAAATATGAAAAAAAGTCATACTATAGCATGTCGTCCGAAATATGATAAAAAAGTCATACTATAGCATGTCGTCCAAAATATGAAAAAAAGTCATACTATAGCATGTCGTCCGAAATATGATAAAAAAGTCATACTATAGCATGTCGTCTGAAATATGATTAAAAAAGTCATACTATAGCATGTCGTCCAAAATATGAAAAAAAGTCATACTATAGCATGTCGTCTGAAATATGATCAAAAAGTCATACTATAGCATGTCGTCTGAAATATGATAAAAAAGTCATACTATAGCATGTCGTCCGAAATATGATCAAAAAGTCATACTATAGCATGTCGTCTGAAATATGATTAAAAAAGTCATACTATAGCATGTCGTCCAAAATATGAAAAAAAGTCATACTATAGCATGTCGTCCGAAATATGATAAAAAAGTCATACTATAGCATGTCGTCTGAAATATGATTAAAAAAGTCATACTATAGCATGTCGTCCAAAATATGAAAAAAAGTCATACTATAGCATGTCGTCTGAAATATGATCAAAATGCCATACTATAGCATGTCGTCTGAAATATGATCAAAAAGTCATACTATAGCATGTCGTCTGAAATATGATAAAAAAGTCATACTATAGCATGTCGTCTGAAATATGATTAAAAAAGTCATACTATAGCATGTCGTCCAAAATATGAAAAAAAGTCATACTATAGCATGTCGTCTGAAATATGATCAAAATGCCATACTATAGCATGTCGTCTGAAATATGATCAAAAAGTCATACTATAGCATGTCGTCTGAAATATGATTAAAAAAGTCATACTATAGCATGTCGTCTGAAATATGAAAAAAAGTTATACTATAGCATGTCGTCCAAAATATGAAAAAAAGTCATACTATAGCATGTCGTCTGAAATATGATCAAAATGCCATACTATAGCATGTCGTCTGAAATATGATCAAAATGTCATACTATAGCATGTCGTCTGAAATATGATTAAAAAAGTCATACTACAGCATGTCGTCTGAAATATGATCAAAAAGTCATACTATAGCATGTCGTCCAAAATATGATAAAAAAGTCAAACTATAGCATGTTGTCTGAAATATGATAAAAAAGTCATACTATAGCATGTCGTCCAAAATATGATAAAAAAGTCATACTATAGCATGTCGTCCGAAATATGATCAAAAAGTCATACTATAGCAAGTCGTCCGAAATATGATAAAAAAGTCATACTATAGCATGTCGTCCGAAATGTGAAAAAAAGTCATTCTTTTGCATGATATACTTCCTTCAAAATTTCTGAAGACATGCTATAAGTATGACTTCCGTTCAAGTTATGGAAGCTAACACAGTGGTGCAGCTGTCAGAGTTGTTGTCTTTCAGTCGAAAGGTCACCGTTTGATTCCCGTCTACAACATGAATTCCTTATTTCTGCAAAACTAATCACCTGAATGTGATGGATGACAAACTTATGCATGTTGTCCATAATGTAAAACAGTACATTCAAGCAAGAACATACAATCCTCCACACTAAGTTCCAGACCCCCTATCGAACCCAGAAGCTCCTGATTGTGAGATGACAAAGCTGGCTTGGAACATCAACATTTTTGATGACTCTTTTGCATGCTTGTCTTACTTTAATGACTTATATAACTTTTAAACACGTTGAGGAAGAGTCATCTGCGGTGCAGTGGTAGGTGTTGTTGCCTCCCATTCAGAAGGTTCCAGGTTCGAGACTCGCCATGGAAAGGATGACATTAACATCCTGGACGAAAAGCCATGTCAAGTGCAAGAATTGAACCTGAACCTTCTGATTGGGAGGTAACAACACTAACCACTTCACCACCCTGCTTACTTTGAGAAAAAGTTTAAAAGTCATATAAGTAACATAAGTCAGACAAACATGCAATAGAGGCAGCACAACTTTGCAGTTGCTAGCGTTGTCATCTCACAGTCAGGAAGTACTCGGTTCGATCAGGGGCTTGGAACTCTGTCTGTGGAGGATTGCATGTTCTTGCTTGGAGTGTGACTTTGTCACAATTACGACTACATGATGTTTGTTTTACATCATGGACTATATGCATGATAACATGCATAAGTTAGTCGTCCATTTTTTGGACAACATTTTAATTTACTTATTACCTATGCAGGAACATGCAAATTCCACATAGAAAGCCCCAGGCGGGGATCGAACCACGGACCTTTAGACTGTAAGACGACAACGCTGACAACTGCACTGTTGTGTTGCCTGACATAATTTAAACGGAAGTCATATTTATAGCATGTCGTCTCAAATATGATCAAAAAGTCATACTATAGCATGTCGTCTGAAATATGATCAAAAAGTCATACTGTCGCATGTCGTCTGAAATATGATAAAAAAGTCAAACTATAGCATGTTGTCTGAAATATGATAAAAAAGTCATACTATAGCATGTCGTCCGAAATATGAGAAAAAAGTCATACTATAGCATGTCATCTGAAATATGATCAAAATGTCATACTATAGCATGTCGTCTGAAATATGATCAAAATGTCATACTATAGCATATCGACCGAAATATGAAAAAAGTCATACTATAGCATGTCGTCCCAAATATGAGAAAAAAGTCATACTATAGCATGTCGTCCCAAATATGAGAAAAAAAGTCATATTATAGCATGTCATCTGAAATATGATCAAAATGTCATACTATAGCATGTCGTCTGAAATATGATTAAAAAAAGTCATACTATAGCATGTCGTCCAAAATATGACAAAAAGTCAAACTATAGCATGACGTCTGAAATATGATCAAAATGTCATACTATAGCATGTCGTCTGAAATATGATCAAAATGTCATACTATAGCATATCGACCGAAATATGAAAAAAGTCATACTATAGCATGTCGTCCCAAATATGAGAAAAAAGTCATACTATAGCATGTCGTCCCAAATATGAGAAAAAAAGTCATATTATAGCATGTCATCTGAAATATGATCAAAATGTCATACTATAGCATGTCGTCTGAAATATGATCAAAATGTCATACTATAGCATATCGACCGAAATATGAAAAAAGTCATACTATAGCATGTCGTCCCAAATATGAGAAAAAAAGTCATACTATAGCATGTCATCTGAAATATGATCAAAATGTCATACTATAGCATGTCGTCTGAAATATGATCAAAATGTCATACTATAACATGTCGTCTGAAATATGATCAAAATGTCATACTATAGCATATCGACCGAAATATGAAAAAAGTCATACTATAGCATGTCATCCCAAATATGAGAAAAAAAGTCATACTATAGCATGTCATCTGAAATATGATCAAAATGTCATACTATAGCATGTCGTCTGAAATATGATCAAAATGTCATACTATAGCATATCGACCGAAATATGAAAAAAGTCATACTATAGCATGTCGTCCCAAATATGAGAAAAAAAGTCATACTATAGCATGTCGTCCCAAATATGAGAAAAAAAGTCATATTATAGCATGTCATCTGAAAAATGATCAAAATGTCATACTATAGCATGTCGTCTGAAATATGATTAAAAAAGTCATACTATAGCATGTCGTCCAAAATATGACAAAAAGTCATACTATAGCATGTCGTCCGAAATATGATTAAAAAAGTTATACTATAGCATGTTTTCCGAAATATGATCAAAATGTCATACTATAGCATGTCGTCCGAAATATGACCAGAAAGTCATACTATAGCATGTCGTCCGAAATATGATCAAAAAGTCATACTATAGCATGTCGTCCGAAATATGATCAAAAAGTCATACTGTCGCATGTCGTCTGAAATATGATAAAAAAGTCATACTATAGCATGTTGTCTGAAATATGATAAAAAAGTCATACTATAGTATGTCGTCTGAAATATGATAAAAAAGTCTACTATAGCATGTTGTCCGAAATATGATCAAAAAAGTCATACTGTCGCATGTCGTCTGAAATATGATAAAAAGTCAAACTATAGCATGTTGTCTGAAATATGATAAAAAAGTCATACTATAGCATGTCGTCCGAAATATGACAAAAAAGTCAAACTATAGCAATGTCGTCCGAAATATGATCAAAAAGTCATACTATAGCAAGTCGTCCGAAATATGATAAAAAAGTCATACTATAGCAATGTCGTCTGAAATATGATCAAAATGCCATACTATAGCATGTCGTCCGAAATGTGAAAAAAAGTCATTCTTTTTGCATGATATACTTCCTTCAAAATTTCTGAAGACATGCTATAAGTATGACTTCCGTTCAAGTTATGAAGCTAACACAGTGGTGCAGCTGTCAGAGTTGTTGTCTTTCAGTCGAAAGGTCACCGGTTTGATTCCCGTCTACAACATGAATTCCTTATTTCTGCAAAACTAATCACCTGAATGTGATGGATGACAAACTTATGCATGTTGTCCATAATGTAAAACAGTACATTCAAGCAAGAACATACAATCCTCCACACTAAGTCCAGACCCCCCTATCGAACCCAGAAGCTCCTGATTGTGAGATGACAAAGCTGGCTTGGAACATCAACATTTTGATGACTCTTTTGCATGCTTGTCTTACTTTAATGACTTATATAACTTTTAAACATGTTGAGGAAGAGTCATCTGCGGTGCAGTGGTTGGTGTTGTTGCCTCCCATTCAGAAGGTTCCAGGTTCGAGACTCGCCATGGAAAGGATGACATTAACATCCTGGACGAAAAGCCATGTCAAGTGCAAGAATTGAACCTGGAACCTTCTGATTGGGAGGTAACAACACTAACCACTTCACCACCCTGCTTACTTTGAGAAAAAGTTTAAAAGTCATATAAGTAACATAAGTCAGACAAACATGCAATAGAGGCAGCACAACTTTGCAGTTGCTAGCGTTGTCATCTCACAGTCAGGAAGTACTCGGTTCGATCAGGGGCTTGGAACTCTGTCTGTGGAGGATTGCATGTTCTTGCTTGGAGTGTGACTTTGTCACAATTACGACTACATGATGTTTGTTTTACATCATGGACTATATGCATGATAACATGCATAAGTTAGTCGTCCATTTTTTGGACGACATTTTAATTTAATTATTACCTATGCAGGAACATGCAAATTCCACATAGAAAGTCCCAGGCGGGGATCGAACCACGGACCTTTAGACTGTAAGACGACAACGCTGACAACTGCACTGTTGTGTTGCCTGACATAATTTAAACGGAAGTCATATTTATAGCATGTCGTCTCAAATATGATCAAAAAGTCATACTATAGCATGTCGTCTGAAATATGATAAAAAAGTCATACTATAGCATGTCATCTAAAATATGATAAAAAAGTCATACTATAGCATGTCGTCTGAAATATGATAAAAAAAAGTCATACTATAGCATGTCATCCCAAATATGATCAAAAAGTCATACTATAGCATATCGACCGAAATATGAAAAAAAGTCATACTATAGCATGTCGTCCAAAATATGAAAAAAAGTCATACTATAGCATGTCGTCTGAAATATGATAAAAAAAGTCATACTATAGCATGTCGTCCCAAATATGATCAAAAAGTCATACTATAGCATATCGACCGAAATATGAAAAAAGTCATACTATAGCATGTCGTCCCAAATATGAGAAAAAAGTCATAGTATAGCATGTCATCTGAAATATGATCAAAATGTCATACTATAGCATGTCGTCTGAAATATGATCAAAATGTCATACTATAGCATATCGACCGAAATATGAAAAAAGTCATACTATAGCATGTCGTCCAAAATATGAAAAAAAGTCATACTATAGCATGTCGTCCGACATATGATAAAAAAGTCATACTATAGCATGTCGTCCCAAATATGAGAAAAAAGTCATACTATAGCATGTCGTCTGAAATATGATAAAAAAGTCATACTATAGCATGTCGTCCCAAATATGATCAAAAAGTCATACTATAGCATGTCGTCTGAAATATGATAAAAAAGTCATACTATAGCATGTCGACCGAAATATGAAAAAAAGTCATACTATAGCATGTCGTCCAAAATATGAAAAAAAGTCATACTATAGCATGTCGTCCCAAATATGATCAAAAAGTCATACTATAGCATATCGACCGAAATATGAAAAAAGTCATACTATAGCATGTCGTCCCAAATATGAAAAAAAGTAATACTATAGCATGTCGTCCCAAATATGAGAAAAAAAGTCATATTATAGCATGTCATCTGAAATATGATCAAAATGTCATACTATAGCATGTCGTCTGAAATATGATTAAAAAAGTCATACTATAGCATGTCGTCCAAAATATGACAAAAAGTCAAACTATAGCATGTCGTCTGAAATATGACAAAAAGTCATACTATAGCATGTCGTCTGAAATATGATCAAAATGTCATATTATAGCATGTCGTCCGAAATATGATTAAAAAAGTTATACTATAGCATGTTTTCTGAAATATGATCAAAATGTCATACTATAGCATGTCGTCCGAAATATGACCAGAAAGTCATACTATAGCATATCATCCGAAATATGATCAAAAAGTCATACTGTCGCATGTTGTCTGAAATATGATAAAAAAGTCATACTGTCGCATGTCGTCTGAAATATGATAAAAAAGTCATACTATAGCATGTAGTCTGAAATATGATAAAAAAGTCATACTATAGCATGTCGTCCGAAATATGATCAAAAAGTCATACTATAGCATGTCGTCTGAAATATGATTAAAAAAGTCATATTATAGCATGTCGTCCGAAATATGATCAGAAAGTCATAATATAGCATGTCGTCCGAAATATGATCAAAAAGTCAGACTATAGCATGTCGTCCAAAATATGATCAAAAAGTCATACTATAGCATGTCATCTGAAATATGATCAAAAAGTCAGACTATAGCATGTCGTCTGAAATATGATCAAAAAGTCATACTATAGCATGTCGTCCGAAATATGACCAAAAAGTCATACTATAGCATGTTGTCTGAAATATGATCAAAAAGTCAAACTATAGCATGTTGTCTGAAATATGATAAAAAAGTCATACTATAGCATGTTGTCTGAAATATGATAAAAAAGTCATACTATAGCATGTCGTCCGAAATATGATCAAAAAGTCATACTATAGCAAGTCGTCCGAAATATGATAAAAAAGTCATACTATAGCATGTCGTCTGAAATATGATTAAAAAAGTCATACTATAGCATGTCGTCCGAAATATGACCAGAAAGTCATACTATAGCATGTCGTCCGAAATATAATCAAAAAGTCATACTGTAGCATGTCGTCTGAAATATGATAAAAAATTCATACTATAGCATGTCGTCTGAAATATGATTAAAAAAGTCATACTATAGCATGTTGTCTGAAATATGATTAAAAAAGTCATACTATAGCATGTCGTCCGAAATATGACCAGAAAGCCATACTATAGCATGTCCTCCGAAATATGATCAAAAAGTCATACTATAGCATGTCGTCTGAAATATGATCAAAAAGTCATCCTATAGCATGTCGTCTGAAATATGATCAAAAAGTCATCCTATAGCATGTCCTCCGAAATATGATCAAAAAGTCATACTATAGCATGTCGTCTGAAATATGATAAAAAAGTCATACTATAGCATGTCGTCTGAAATATGATCAAAAAGTCATCCTATAGCATGTCGTCTGAAATATGATAAAAAAGTCATACTATAGCATGTCGTCTGAAATATGATAAAAAAGTCATACTATAGCATGTCGTCTGAAATATGATAAAAAAGTCATACTATAGCATGTTGTCTGAAATATGATAAAAAAGTCATACTATAGCATGTTGTCTGAAATATGATAAAAAAGTCATACTGTAGCATGTCGTCTGAAATATGATAAAAAAGTCATACTATAGCATGTTGTCTGAAATATGATCAGAAAGTCATACTATAGCATGTCGTCCGAAATATGATCAAAAAGTCATAATATAGCATGTCGTCCGAAATATGATCAAAAAGTCAGACTATAGCATGTCGTCCAAAATATGATCAAAAAGTCAAACTATAGCATGTCGTCTGAAATATGATCAAAAAGTCATACTACAGCATGTCGTCCAAAATATGATCAAAAAGTCATACTATAGCATGTTGTCTGAAATATGATCAAAAAGTCATACTATAGCATGTCATCTGAAATATGATTAAAAAATTCATATTATAGCATGTCGTCTGAAATGTGATCAAAAAGTCATACTACAGCATGTCGTCCGAAATATGATCAAAAAGTCAGACTATAGCATGTCGTCCAAAATATAATCAAAAAGTCATACTATAGCATGTCGTCTGAAATATGATAAAAAAGTCATACTATAGCATGTCGTCTGAAATATGATCAAAAAGTCATACTATAGCATGTCGTCTGAAATATGATCAAAAAGTCATACTATAGCATGTCGTCCGAAATATGATCAAAAAGTCATACTATAGCAAGTCGTCCGAAATATGATAAAAAAGTCATACTATAGCATGTCATCTGAAATATGATTAAAAAACTCATACTATAGCATGTCGTCCAAAATATGAAAAAAAGTCATACTATAGCATGTCGTCTGAAATATGATCAAAATGCCATACTATAGCATGTCGTCTGAAATATGATCAAAAAGTCATACTATGGCATGTCGTCTGAAATATGATTAAAAAAGTCATACTATAGCATGTCGTCCAAAATATGAAAAAAAGTCATACTATAGCATGTCGTCCAAAATATGAAAAAAAGTCATACTACAGCATGTCGTCTGAAATATGATCAAAAAGTCATACTATAGCATGTTGTCTGAAATATGATCAAAATGCCATACTATAGCATGTCGTCTGAAATATGATCAAAAAGTCATACTATAGCATGTTGTCTGAAATATGATCAAAATGCCATACTATAGCATGTTGTCTGAAATATGATCAAAATGCCATACTATAGCATGTCGTCTGAAATATGATCAAAAAGTCATACTATAGCATGTTGTCTGAAATATGATCAAAAAGTCATACTATAGCATGTCGTCCAAAATATGAAAAAAAGTCATACTATAGCATGTCGTCCAAAATATGAAAAAAAGTCATACTACAGCAAGTCGTCTGAAATATGATCAAAAAGTCATACTATAGCATGTTGTCTGAAATATGATCAAAATGCCATACTATAGCATGTCGTCCGAAATGTGAAAAAAAGTCATTCTTTTGCATGATATACTTCCTTCAAAATTTCTGAAGACATGCTATAAGTATGACTTCCGTTCAAGTAATAGAAGCTATCACAGTGGTGCAGCTGGCAGAGTTGTTGTCTTTCAGTCGAAAGGTCACCGGTTTGATTCCCTTATACAACATGAATTCCTTATTTCTGCAAAATTAATCACCTGAATGTGATGGATGACAAACTTATGCATGTTGTCCATAATGTAAAACAGTACATTCAAGCAAGAACATACAATCCTCCACACTAAGTTCCAGACCCCCTATCGAACCCAGAAGCTCCTGATTGTGAGATGACAAAGCTGGCTTGGAACATCAACATTTTTGATGACTCTTTTGCATGCTTGTCTTACTTTAATGACTTATATAACTTTTAAACATGTTGAGGAAGAGTCATCTGCGGTGCAGTGGTTGGTGTTGTTGCCTCCCATTCAGAAGGTTCCAGGTTCGAGACTCGCCATGGAAAGGATGACATTAACATCCTGGACGAAAAGCCATGTCAAGTGCAAGAATTGAACCTGGAACCTTCTGATTGGGAGGGTAACAACACTAACCACTTCACCACCCTGCTTACTTTGAGAAAAAGTTTAAAAGTCATATAAGTAACATAAGTCAGACAAACATGCAATAGAGGCAGCACAACTTTGCAGTTGCTAGCGTTGTCATCTCACAATCAGGAAGTACTCGGTTCGATCAGGGGCTTGGAACTCTGTCTGTGGAGGATTGCATGTTCTTGCTTGGAGTGTGACTTTGTCACAATTACGACTACATGATGTTTGTTTTACATCATGGACTATATGCATGATAACATGCATAAGTTAGTCGTCCATTTTAATTTACTTATTACCTATGCAGGAACATGCAAATTCCACATAGAAAGTCCCAGGGGGGGATCGAACCACGGACCTTTAGACTGTAAGACGACAACGCTGACAACTGCACTGTTGTGTTGCCTGACATAATTTAAACGGAAGTCATATTTATAGCATGTCGTCTCAAATATGATCAAAAAGTCATACTATAGCATGTCGTCTGAAATATGATAAAAAAAGTCATACTATAGCATGTCGACCCAAATATGAAAAAAAGTCATACTATAGCATATCGACCGAAATATGAAAAAAGTCATACTATAGCATGTCGTCCCAAATATGAAAAAAAGTCATACTATGGCATGTCGTCCCAAATATGAGAAAAAAGTCATATTATAGCATTTCGTCTAAAATATGATTAAAAAAGTCATACTATAGAATGTCGTCCGACATATGATAAAAAAGTCATACTATAGCATGTCATCTGAAATATGATCAAAATGTCATACTATAGCATGTCGTCTGAAATATGATCAAAATGTCATACTATAGCATATCGACCGAAATATGAAAAAAGTCATACTATAGCATGTCGTCCCAAATATGAAAAAAAGTAATACTATAGCATGTCGTCCCAAATATGAGAAAAAAAGTCATATTATAGCATGTCATCTGAAATATGATCAAAATGTCATACTATAGCATGTCGTCTGAAATATGATTAAAAAAGTCATACTATAGCATGTCGTCCAAAATATGACAAAAAGTCAAACTATAGCATGTCGTCCGAAATATGATTAAAAAAGTTATACTATAGCATGTTTTCCGAAATATGATCAAAATGTCATACTATAGCATGTCGTCCGAAATATGACCAGAAAGTCATACTATAGCATGTCGTCCCAAACATGAAAAAAAGTCATACTATAGCATGTCGTCCCAAATATGAGAAAAAAAGTCATATTATAGCATGTCGTCTGAAATATGATTAAAAAAGTCATACTATAGCATGTCGTCTGAAATATGACCAAAAAGTCATACTATAGCATGTTGTCTGAAATATGATCAAAAAGTCAAACTATAGCATGTTGTCTGAAATATGATAAAAAAGTCATACTATAGCATGTCGTCCAAAATATGATAAAAAAGTCATACTATAGCATGTCGTCTGAAATATGACAAAAAAGTCATACTATAGCATGTCGTCCG
Organism: Embiotoca jacksoni; assembly: GCF_022577435.1. Classification (NCBI taxonomy): domain Eukaryota; kingdom Metazoa; phylum Chordata; class Actinopteri; family Embiotocidae; genus Embiotoca; species Embiotoca jacksoni. The sequence goes on from NW_027185374.1 coordinate 5,118,307, forward strand.
AAATATGATCAAAAAGTCATACTATAGCAAGTCGTCCGAAATATGATAAAAAAGTCATACTATAGCATGTCGTCTGAAATATGATCAAAATGCCATACTATAGCATGTCTTCCGAAATGTGAAAAAAAGTCATTCTTTTGCATGATATACTTCCTTCAAAATTTCTGAAGACATGCTATAAGTATGACTTCCGTTCAAGTTATGGAAGCTAACACAGTGGTGCAGCTGTCAGAGTTGTTGTCTTTCAGTCGAAAGGTCACCTGTTTGATTCCCGTCTACAACATGAATTCCTTATTTCTGCAAAACTAATCACCTGAATGTGATGGATGACAAACTTATGCATGTTGTCCATAATGTAAAACAGTACATTCAAGCAAGAACATACAATCCTCCACACTAAGTTCCAGACCCCCTATCGAACCCAGAAGCTCCTGATTGTGAGATGACAAAGCTGGCTTGGAACATCAACATTTTTGATGACTCTTTTGCATGCTTGTCTTACTTTAATGACTTATATAACTTTTAAACATGTTGAGGAAGAGTCATCTGCGGTGCAGTGGTTGGTGTTGTTGCCTCCCATTCAGAAGGTTCCAGGTTCGAGACTCGCCATGGAAAGGATGACATTAACATCCTGGACGAAAAGCCATGTCAAGTGCAAGAATTGAACCTGAAACCTTCTGATTGGGAGGTAACAACACTAACCACTTCACCACCCTGCTTACTTTGAGAAAAAGTTTAAAAGTCATATAAGTAACATAAGTCAGACAAACATGCAATAGAGGGAGCACAACTTTGCAGTTGCTAGCGTTGTCATCTCACAGTCAGGAAGTACTCGGTTCGATCAGGGGCTTGGAACTCTGTCTGTGGAGGATTGCATGTTCTTGCTTGGAGTGTGACTTTGTCACAATTACGACTACATGATGTTTGTTTTACATCATGGACTATATGCATGATAACATGCATAAGTTAGTCGTCCATTTTTTGGACGACATTTTAATTTACTTATTACCTATGCAGGAACATGCAAATTCCACATAGAAAGTCCCAGGCGGGGATCGAACCACGGACCTTTAGACTGTAAGACGACAACGCTGACAACTGCACTGTTGTGTTGCCTGACATAATTTAAACGGAAGTCATATTTATAGCATGTCGTCTCAAATATGATCAAAAAGTCATACTATAGCATGTCGTCTGAAATATGATAAAAAAGTCATACTATAGCATGTCATCTAAAATATGATAAAAAAGTCATACTATAGCATGTCGTCTGAAATATGATAAAAAAAGTCATACTATAGCATGTCGTCCCAAATATGATCAAAAAGTCATACTATAGCATGTCGTCCAAAATATGAAAAAAAGTCATACTATAGCATGTCGTCCCAAATATGAAAAAAAGTCATACTATAGCATGTCGTCCCAAATATGATCAAAAAGTCATACTATAGCATATCGACCGAAATATGAAAAAAGTCATACTATAGCATGTCGTCCCAAATATGAGAAAAAAAGTCATACTATAGAATGTCGTCCCAAATATGATCAAAAAGTCATACTATAGCATGTCGTCCCAAATATGAGAAAAAAGTCATACTATAGCATGTCATCTGAAATATGATCAAAATGTCATACTATAGCATGTCGTCTGAAATATGATCAAAATGTCATACTATAGCATATCGACCGAAATATGAAAAAAGTCATGCTATAGCATGTCGTCCCAAATATGAAAAAAAGTCATACTATAGCATGTCGTCTGAAATATGATTAAAAAAGTCATACTATAGAATGTCGTCCGACATATGATAAAAAAGTCATACTATAGCATGTCGTCCCAAATATGAGAAAAAAGTCATACTATAGCATGTCGTCTGAAATATGATAAAAAAGTCATACTATAGCATGTCGTCCCAAATATGATCAAAAAGTCATACTATAGCATGTCGTCTGAAATATGATAAAAAAGTCATACTATAGCATGTCGTCCCAAATATGATAAAAAAGTCATACTATAGCATATCGACCGAAATATGAAAAAAAGTCATACTATAGCATGTCGTCCAAAATATGAAAAAAAGTCATACTATAGCATGTCGTCCCAAATATGATCAAAAAGTCATACTATAGCATATCGACCGAAATATGAAAAAAGTCATACTATAGCATGTCGTACCAAATATGAAAAAAAGTAATACTATAGCATGTCGTTCCAAATATGAGAAAAAAAGTCATACTATAGCATGACGTCTGAAATATGATCAAAATGTCATACTATAGCATGTCGTCCGAAATATGATTAAAAAAGTTATACTATAGCATGTTTTCTGAAATATGATCAAAATGTCATACTATAGCATGTCGTCCGAAATATGACCAGAAAGTCATACTATAGCATATCGTCCGAAATATGATCAAAAAGTCATACTGTCGCATGTCGTCTGAAATATGATAAAAAAAGTCATACTATAGCATGTTGTCTGAAATATGATAAAAAAGTCATACTATAGCATGTCGTCTGAAATATGATAAAAAAAGTCATACTATAGCATGTTGTCCGAAATATGATCAGAAAGTCATACTATAGCATGTCGTCCGAAATATGATCAAAAAGTCATACTATAGCATGTCGTCTGAAATATGATTAAAAAAGTCATATTATAGCATGTCGTCCGAAATATGATCAGAAAGTCATAATATAGCATGTCGTCCGAAATATGATCAAAAAGTCAGACTATAGCATGTCGTCCAAAATATGATCAAAAAGTCATACTATAGCATGTCGTCTGAAATATGATCAAAAAGTCATACTATAGCATGTTGTCTGAAATATGATAAAAAAGTCAGACTATAGCATGTCGTCCAAAATATGACCAAAAAGTCATACTATAGCATGTCGTCTGAAATATGATAAAAAAGTCAAACTATAGCATGTTGTCTGAAATATGATAAAAAAGTCATACTATAGCATGTTGTCTGAAATATGATCAAAAAGTCATACTGTCGCATGTCGTCTGAAATATGATAAAAAAGTCAAACTATAGCATGTTGTCTGAAATATGATAAAAAAGTCATACTATAGCATGTCGTCCGAAATATGACAAAAAAGTCATACTATAGCATGTCGTCTGAAATATGATAAAAAAGTCATACTATAGCATGTCGTCTGAAATATGATAAAAAAGTCAAACTATAGCATGTTGTCTGAAATATGATAAAAAAGTCATACTATAGCATGTCGTCCGAAATATGACAAAAAAGTCATACTATAGCATGTCGTCTGAAATATGATAAAAAAGTCATACTATAGCATGTCGTCTGAAATATGATAAAAAAGTCAAACTATAGCATGTTGTCTGAAATATGATAAAAAAGTCATACTATAGCATGTCGTCTGAAATATGATAAAAAAGTCAAACTATAGCATGTCGTCTGAAATATGATAAAAAAGTCATACTATAGCATGTCGTCTGAAATATGATAAAAAAGTCATACTATAGCAAGTCGTCCGAAATATGATAAAAAAAGTCATACTATAGCAAGTCGTCCGAAATATGATAAAAAAGTCATACTATAGCATGTCGTCTGAAATATGATTAAAAAAGTCATACTATAGCATGTCGTCCCAAATATGAAAAAAAGTCATACTATAGCATGTCGTCCAAAATATGAAAAAAAGTCATACTGTAGCATGTCGTCTGAAATATGATTAAAAAAGTCATACTATAGCATGTCGTCCGAAATATGATCAAAAAGTCATACTGTAGCATGTCGTCTGAAATATGATCAAAAAGTCATCCTATAGCATGTCGTCCGAAATATGATCAAAATGTCATATTGTCGCATGTCGTCTGAAATATGATCAAAAAGTCATACTATCGCATGTTTTCTGAAATATGATCAAAAAGTCAGACTATAGCATGTCGTCCAAAATATGATCAAAAAGTCATACTATAGCATGTCGTCTGAAATATGATCAAAAAGTCATACTATAGCATGTCGTCCAAAATATGACCAAAAAGTCATACTATAGCAAGTCGTCCGAAATATGATAAAAAAGTCATACTATAGCATGTCGTCTGAAATATGATTAAAAAACTCATACTATAGCATGTCGTCCAAAATATGAAAAAAAGTCATACTATAGCATGTCGTCTGAAATATGATCAAAATGCCATACTATAGCATGTCGTCTGAAATATGATCAAAATGTCATACTATAGCATGTCGTCTGAAATATGATTAAAAAAGTCATACTATAGCATGTCGTCCAAAATATGAAAAAAAGTCATACTATAGCATGTCGTCCAAAATATGAAAAAAAGTCATACTATAGCATGTCGTCTGAAATATGATCAAAAAGTCATAATATAGCATGTCGTCCGAAATATGATCAAAAAGTCAGACTATAGCATGTCGTCTGAAATATGATCAAAAAGTCATAATATAGCATGTCGTCCGAAATATGATCAAAAAGTCAGACTATAGCATGTCGTCCAAAATATGATCAAAAAGTCATACTATAGCATGTTGTCTGAAATATGATCAAAAAGTCATACTGTCGCATGTCGTCTGAAATATGATAAAAAAGTCAAACTATAGCATGTTGTCTGAAATGTGATAAAAAAGTCATACTATAGCATGTCGTCTGAAATATGATAAAAAAGTCATACTATAGCATGTCGTCCGAAATATGATCAAAAAGTCATACTATAGCAAGTCGTCCGAAATATGATAAAAAAGTCATACTATAGCATGTCGTCTGAAATATGATTAAAAAACTCATACTATAGCATGTCGTCCAAAATATGAAAAAAAGTCATACTATAGCATGTCGTCTGAAATATGATCAAAATGCCATACTATAGCATGTCGTCTGAAATATGATCAAAATGTCATACTATAGCATGTCGTCCAAAATATGATAAAAAAGTCATACTATAGCATGTCGTCTGAAATATGATCAAAATGTCATACTATAGCATGTCGTCCAAAATATGATAAAAAAGTCATACTATAGCATTTCGTCCGAAATATGATCAAAAAGTCATACTATAGCAAGTCGTCCGAAATATGATCAAAAAGTCATACTATAGCATGTCGTCCAAAATATGATAAAAAAGTCATACTATAGCATGTCGTCCGAAATATGATCAAAAAGTCATACTATAGCAAGTCGTCCGAAATATGATAAAAAAGTCATACTATAGCATGTCGTCTGAAATATGATCAAAATGCCATACTATAGCATGTCGTCCGAAATGTGAAAAAAAGTCATTCTTTTGCATGATATACTTCCTTCAAAATTTCTGAAGACATGCTATAAGTATGACTTCCGTTCAAGTTATGGAAGCTAACACAGTGGTGCAGCTGTCAGAGTTGTTGTCTTTCAGTCGAAAGGTCACCGGTTTGATTCCCGTCTACAACATGAATTCCTTATTTCTGCAAAACTAATCACCTGAATGTGATGGATGACAAACTTATGCATGTTGTCCATAATGTAAAACAGTACATTCAAGCAAGAACATACAATCCTCCACACTAAGTTCCAGACCCCCTATCGAACCCAGAAGCTCCTGATTGTGAGATGACAAAGCTGGCTTGGAACATCAACATTTTTGATGACTCTTTTGCATGCTTGTCTTACTTTAATGACTTATATAACTTTTAAACATGTTGAGGAAGAGTCATCTGCGGTGCAGTGGTTGGTGTTGTTGCCTCCCATTCAGAAGGTTCCAGGTTCGAGACTCGCCATGGAAAGGATGACATTAACATCCTGGACGAAAAGCCATGTCAAGTGCAAGAATTGAACCTGGAACCTTCTGATTGGGAGGTAGCAACACTAACCACTTCACCACCCTGCTTACTTTGAGAAAAAGTTTAAAAGTCATATAAGTAACATAAGTCAGACAAACATGCAATAGAGGCAGCACAACTTTGCAGTTGCTAGCGTTGTCATCTCACAATCAGGAAGTACTCGGTTCGATCAGGGGCTTGGAACTCTGTCTGTGGAGGATTGCATGTTCTTGCTTGGAGTGTGACTTTGTCACAATTACGACTACATGATGTTTGTTTTACATCATGGACTATATGCATGATAACATGCATAAGTTAGTCGTCCATTTTTTGGACGACATTTTAATTTACTTATTACCTATGCAGGAACATGCAAATTCCACATAGAAAGTCCCAGGCGGGGATCGAACCACGGACCTTTAGACTGTAAGACGACAACGCTGACAACTGCACTGTTGTGTTGCCTGACATAATTTAAACGGAAGTCATATTTATAGCATGTCGACCGAAATATGAAAAAAAGTCATACTATAGCATGTCGTCCAAAATATGAAAAAAAGTCATACTATAGCATGTCGTCCCAAATATGATCAAAAAGTCATACTATAGCATATCGACCGAAATATGAAAAAAGTCATACTATAGCATGTCGTCCCAAATATGAAAAAAAGTCATATTATAGCATGTCGTCCCAAATATGATCAAAAAGTCATACTATAGCATGTCGTCCAAAATATGAAAAAAAGTCATACTATAGCATGTCGTCCCAAATATGATCAAAAAGTCATACTATAGCATATCGACCGAAATATGAAAAAAGTCATACTATAGCATGTCGTCCCAAATATGAGAAAAAAAGTCATATTATAGCATGTCGTCTGAAATATGATTAAAAAAGTCATACTATAGCATGTCGTCCCAAATATGAGAAAAAAGTCATATTATAGCATGTCGTCTGAAATATGATTAAAAAAGTCATACTATAGCATGTCGTCCCAAATATGATCAAAAAGTCATACTATAGCATATCGACCGAAATATGAAAAAAACTCATACTATAGCATGTCGTCCAAAATATGAAAAAAAGTCATACTATAGCATGTCGTCTGAAATATGATCAAAATGCCATACTATAGCATGTCGTCTGAAATATGATCAAAATGTCATACTATAGCATGTCGTCTGAAATATGATTAAAAAAGTCATACTATAGCATGTCGTCCAAAATATGAAAAAAAGTCATACTATAGCATGTCGTCCAAAATATGAAAAAAAGTCATACTATAGCATGTCGTCTGAAATATGATCAAAAAGTCATAATATAGCATGTCGTCCGAAATATGATCAAAAAGTCAGACTATAGCATGTCGTCCAAAATATGATCAAAAAGTCATACTATAGCATGTCGTCTGAAATATGATAAAAAAGTCAAACTATAGCATGTTGTCTGAAATGTGATAAAAAAGTCATACTATAGCATGTCGTCTGAAATATGATAAAAAAGTCATACTATAGCATGTCGTCCGAAATATGATCAAAAAGTCATACTATAGCAAGTCGTCCGAAATATGATAAAAAAGTCATACTATAGCATGTCGTCTGAAATATGATTAAAAAACTCATACTATAGCATGTCGTCCAAAATATGAAAAAAATTCATACTATAGCATGTTGTCTGAAATATGATCAAAAAGTCATACTGTCGCATGTCGTCTGAAATATGATAAAAAAGTCATACTATAGCATGTCGTCCGAAATATGATCAAAAAGTCATACTATAGCAAGTCGTCCGAAATATGATAAAAAAGTCATACTATAGCATGTCGTCTGAAATATGATTAAAAAACTCATACTATAGCATGTCGTCCAAAATATGAAAAAAAGTCATACTATAGCATGTCGTCTGAAATATGATCAAAATGCCATACTATAGCATGTCGTCTGAAATATGATCAAAATGTCATACTATAGCATGTCGTCCAAAATATGATAAAAAAGTCATACTATAGCATGTCGTCTGAAATATGATCAAAATGTCATACTATAGCATGTCGTCCAAAATATGATAAAAAAGTCATACTATAGCATGTCGTCCGAAATATGATCAAAAAGTCATACTATAGCAAGTCGTCCGAAATATGATCAAAAAGTCATACTATAGCATGTCGTCCAAAATATGATAAAAAAGTCATACTATAGCATGTCGTCCGAAATATGATCAAAAAGTCATACTATAGCAAGTCGTCCGAAATATGATAAAAAAGTCATACTATAGCATGTCGTCTGAAATATGATCAAAATGCCATACTATAGCATGTCGTCCGAAATGTGAAAAAAAGTCATTCTTTTGCATGATATACTTCCTTCAAAATTTCTGAAGACATGCTATAAGTATGACTTCCGTTCAAGTTATGGAAGCTAACACAGTGGTGCAGCTGTCAGAGTTGTTGTCTTTCAGTCGAAAGGTCACCGGTTTGATTCCCGTCTACAACATGAATTCCTTATTTCTGCAAAACTAATCACCTGAATGTGATGGATGACAAACTTATGCATGTTGTCCATAATGTAAAACAGTACATTCAAGCAAGAACATACAATCCTCCACACTAAGTTCCAGACCCCCTATCGAACCCAGAAGCTCCTGATTGTGAGATGACAAAGCTGGCTTGGAACATCAACATTTTTGATGACTCTTTTGCATGCTTGTCTTACTTTAATGACTTATATAACTTTTAAACATGTTGAGGAAGAGTCATCTGCGGTGCAGTGGTTGGTGTTGTTGCCTCCCATTCAGAAGGTTCCAGGTTCGAGACTCGCCATGGAAAGGATGACATTAACATCCTGGACGAAAAGCCATGTCAAGTGCAAGAATTGAACCTGGAACCTTCTGATTGGGAGGTAGCAACACTAACCACTTCACCACCCTGCTTACTTTGAGAAAAAGTTTAAAAGTCATATAAGTAACATAAGTCAGACAAACATGCAATAGAGGCAGCACAACTTTGCAGTTGCTAGCGTTGTCATCTCACAATCAGGAAGTACTCGGTTCGATCAGGGGCTTGGAACTCTGTCTGTGGAGGATTGCATGTTCTTGCTTGGAGTGTGACTTTGTCACAATTACGACTACATGATGTTTGTTTTACATCATGGACTATATGCATGATAACATGCATAAGTTAGTCGTCCATTTTTTGGACGACATTTTAATTTACTTATTACCTATGCAGGAACATGCAAATTCCACATAGAAAGTCCCAGGCGGGGATCGAACCACGGACCTTTAGACTGTAAGACGACAACGCTGACAACTGCACTGTTGTGTTGCCTGACATAATTTAAACGGAAGTCATATTTATAGCATGTCGACCGAAATATGAAAAAAAGTCATACTATAGCATGTCGTCCAAAATATGAAAAAAAGTCATACTATAGCATGTCGTCCCAAATATGATCAAAAAGTCATACTATAGCATATCGACCGAAATATGAAAAAAGTCATACTATAGCATGTCGTCCCAAATATGAAAAAAAGTCATATTATAGCATGTCGTCCCAAATATGATCAAAAAGTCATACTATAGCATGTCGTCCCAAATATGATCAAAAAGTCATACTATAGCATATCGACCGAAATATGAAAAAAGTCATACTATAGCATGTCGTCCCAAATATGAGAAAAAAAGTCATATTATAGCATGTCGTCTGAAATATGATTAAAAAAGTCATACTATAGCATGTCGTCCCAAATATGAGAAAAAAGTCATATTATAGCATGTCGTCTGAAATATGATTAAAAAAGTCATACTATAGCATGTCGTCCCAAATATGATCAAAAAGTCATACTATAGCATATCGACCGAAATATGAAAAAAAGTCATACTATAGCATGTCGTCCAAAATATGAAAAAAAAGTCATACGATAGCATGTCGTCCCAAATATGATCAAAAAGTCATACTATAGCATATCGACCGAAATATGAAAAAAGTCATACTATAGCATGTCGTCCCAAATATGAAAAAAAGTCATACTATAGCATGTCGTCCCAAATATGAGAAAAAAAGTCATATTATAGCATGTCGTCTGAAATATGATTAAAAAAGTCATACTATAGAATGTCGTCCGACATATGATAAAAAAGTCATACTATAGCATGTCGTCCGTCATATGATAAAAAAGTCATACTATAGCATGTCGTCCAAAATATGAGAAAAAAGTCATACTATAGCATGTCGTCCCAAATATGAGAAAAAAGTCATACTATAGCATGTCGTCTGAAATATGATCAAAATGTCATACTATAGCATGTCGTCTGAAATATGATCAAAATGTCATACTATAGCATGTCGACCGAAATATGAAAAAAGTCATACTATAGCATGTCATCTAAAATATGATAAAAAAGTCATACTATAGCATGTCGTCCGACATATGATAAAAAAGTCATACTATAGCATGTCGTCCAAAATATGACAAAAAAGTCACACTATAGCATGTCGTCCCAAATATGAGAAAAAAGTCATACTATAGCATGTCATCTGAAATATGATCAAAAAGTCATACTATAGCATGTCGACCGAAATATGATTAAAAAAGTCTTACTGTAGCATGTCGTCCGAAATATGATAAAAAAGTCATACTATAGCATGTCGTCTGAAATATGATAAAAAAGTCATACAAAAGCATGTCGTCCCAAATATGATAAAAAAGTCATACTATAGCATGTCGTCTGAAATATGATAAAAAAAAGTCATACTATAGCATGTCGACCGAAATATGATAAAAAAAAATCATACTATAGCATGTCGTCTGAAATATGGCCAAAAATTCATTTTGGACAACATTAAAGAAGTATGACTTTTTTGTGCTATTTCTGACCACATGCTATAAGTATGACTTTCGTTCGAGTTACGTCAGGGAACACAATGGTGCAGTTGTCAGCGTTGTCGTCTCAGTCTAAAGGTCCCAGGCTTGATACCTGCCTTGGACTTTCTACGTGGATTTGCATGTTACTGCATAAGTAATAACATAAAAGTAAAATATGTTGTACAAAATATGGATGACTTGTTGTCATGCATGTCGTCCATGATGTAAAACAAACATCATGCACATAGTCGTAAATGTGAGAAAGTCACACTCCAAGCAAGAACATGCAATCCTCCACAGATGAAGTTCCAAGCCCCCTATTGAGCTGAGTACTTCCTGATTGTGAGATGACAAAGCTAGCAACTGCAAAATTGTGCTGCCTTTATTGCATGTTTGTCTGACAGCACCGCACCGTTGATCGCTCTTCCATAAAATGTTTAAAAGTCATATAAGTCATATTAGTCAGACAAGCATGCAATAAAGGCAGCAAAATGGTGCAGGTCCAAGCCAGCGTTGTCACCTCACAGTCAGGAGGTTCTGGGTTCGATGGGCCTGGAACTTTGTGTGTGGAGGATTACATGTTCTTGCTTGAATGTAATAATTTACATTAGGGACGACATGCATAAGTTAGTCATCAATATTATGGACGACAAACTTTCCTTTTAGGCTATTAGTTTTGGAGGAACATGCAAACTCAACACAGAAAGTCCCACGCTGGAATCAAACCACGTACCTTTCGACTGCGAGACGACAACACTGACACCTGCACCACGATGTTGGCTTCCATAACTTGAACGAAAGTCATATTTATAGTAAGTCGTCAGAAATAGCAGAAAAAAGTCATACTTCTTTAATGTCGTCCAAAATGTAATAATAAAAAAAGTCATACTATAGCATGTCCCCCAAAGTATGACTTTTTGTCATATTTTGGATATAAAAAAATGGACCATTAACTTATGCAATGTTTGGGACAAATACATACATGTCTCAAGCTGGAAAAAAGTCATCCTATAGTATGACGCTTTTTCATATTTTGGACGACATACTATAGTATGACTTTTTCTTCATATTTTAGATGGAAAAAAACCGTCATACTTATTATTACTAATTATTACTAAGTAATAGTACTAAGTATTACTTATTTTTTATTCTTTGGATGAAAAAAAAGTCATTTTATAATATGACGCTTTGTCATATTTTGGACGACATACTATACTATGGCATTTTTTTATATTTTGGACGACATACTAAACTGAAATTATTTTGATATTTTGAACGACAAACTATTCTATGAAATGTATTTGATATTTTGGACGACATTCTACACTAGGCTATTTTTATGATATTTTTGACGTCATACTATAGTATGATATTTTTACGACATTATTGACAACATACTGGAATGGAACAATTTCATGACATTTTGGACAACATACTGTAGTACAGTTTTGTTTTTTTACAATTTTGACCACATGCCGCATGTGATGTTTCATCTCAGATATTAATACTGAAGCTTTTATTTTGATCAGAGCCAGTGAGGGCAATTTTAGCCCCCCAAAAAAAGCGTGATTTGACAAAGAAAAGAAGAGAGACAAGTAAATATTTGTGTCTGTGCCTGTATGAAAATGTGTGTGTTCATGAGCGTGCTTGTGTGTGTGTGTGTGTGTGTGTGTGTGTGTGTGTGTGTGTGTGTGTGTGTGTGTATGTTAAGTCAGGTCTAAACCCAGCTCTCTGGAGGACCCTGTTGCCTGGATTCTGTCCTATCAGCAGGCGACCATCTGCCCTCCTCCCGGCCCTCACGCTCCTACAGGCATCTTCTGCATTATTCATATTTTTTACACACACACACTTACTCCTCACTGCACACAATGCCCTCACACCTCATGCATTCAGCCACGTTTTAGACGGCTACACGCGTGCACACACACACACACACACACACACACACACACACACACACACACACACACACACACACACACACACACACAGCTGCTACCTCTGCCACTGTATGGCATTTCTGACTTACCAGAGATGATTCATACTCGGGTGTCATTGTCAGCTCTGAATTGTCTCCTCTGTCTTGTGTGGAAGGGATCTCCCAGGGATTTTGCACAATGGTCACAGAAATGGAACCAGCCAAAGCCATCAAATATCATTCTTCTGTTCACAACTGTCTGTCTCTTCCCCTTTTCATGCCCTTTTCTCACCCAAACCCACGCTCTGTCTCTACAGTGGTGCTCACACATCTTGCCTTTTCTCTGCCCTCCTTTTTCTCTGCATGTCTCCAGAGCTCCAGCACAAGCACAAAGAAAAGGGCAGAGAGCTAATCCTTCAGCATTGTTGGGTGGGCTTAGTATTGTCATATGTTAGCAAGCACAGAGGGAGAGGGATTATGAGACAGATATATGCCAGAGTATACCCATCTCTAAATGTTGATACCGAACAGGTAAATTACTTCATATGCACAATAAAACCATCTTATACAATAACAGAAACAAAACCAGAGGAAAATATCACAGCTATATTTAATGAAATATCATAAGTAATCCATTGTCATACAGCTTTTTATCTCTAGTTATGATACATTCATAAGAATTTTTTTTTTTAAAAACCTTACAGAGCATTTTCTTTTAGGTCATGTTTGCGTATTAATTTGCGGGTTTTTTTCAGGCCGTCTTATTTACAGTCCGATGAGATTCCACAAGTCTTGCAGCAGACACGACAACAAGAGACAATGCAACATGGCTTCTACTGTCTACAAGCAGAAACAGTGACGGGGAAGTGACACGCACTGCAGGGCCGAACCTTGACCCCTGACCTTTAAATGCTGAGGAACTCTGAGACGGATGGAGTCCGCCACAGACACTGATCGGGAAAGACTTTTTGCAATCATGTCCTGCAATGTCTTAACTTACAAGAGAGAGAAGAGACAGTGATGAGCAGCTGATCAGCAGGACGACTCACCTCACCCTGCTGATCTAAGACCTCGTGGTCAGTTTGGTATTTTAGCTTCAACTGAGCATGAAGCACTGCAGAGTAAAATTTTCTATTTATGTATGTTTTTTTTTGTTGTTGTTGTTGTTGATGGGTTTTTAGTAAACTGCTGCAACATTTGATAATGCTGAAATGAATTTTAACATTAACTTATGACACCTCAAAACGTGGACACATGCAAACATGGCGATGATTGGCAGCATGGAATTATGCAGTTCGCTCAGTGTTACACAAGCAGAAGTCTGAAGAGGATCAACAATATTGCACTAATACACAGATCAATAAATTAGTTTGACAGTAATTCTCAACCATCGAACAAAACATTAAAACATAAGAAGAAAACAATAATATCAATCAACAATAGTATCAAATTCAAGCACATCAACCGTCCAAATCAATAAATAGAACAGAATATAAAAACATAAGTCATATGCTGGCACTGGTTTAAAGTAAACAGTTTAGCTTCGATTTCCATAAGGCTAAATCTAACTATTGATAAAAGAAGGCAATAGCATGCAGGCAAGGGATTTTAAGACACCGAACGAAAATTTTCATTTTAGTTTTTAAGCTTCAGACGATATTAATCTACTGAAATGTAGCTGCAGCACACACATAAACACACACAAACACATACAAAAAAGGCTTCAGGCTTGGTTTAGACCCAATGTACCGATGACGTTATTTTGTCAAAAGTACCCAGAATGACTCACAGTGAAGGAGCCACACAGAGAAAATGGTGATCTTTGTCATTATGAAATCATCATTAAAACTTTAGGAAATCCATCAACAGATCATCATTAATAATATCATGATCTCAAATTGTATCAGAATCATAATGATACCTTGTTACCTTGTAACTGCTTCACCATCATATTCCATTCATGATACCATAAGTCTTATGTCATAATATAATGCTACATGCAAATGCTACATATACGTTTTAAATATGTGCAGCATCTCCACAAATAGAGCCAGACTGGTACATTTGTCAACAATTTCAAAGCATAAATAAATCCAGAAACAATACGGCATACTTTAAAATTGTTTTTTTTTTTAATAAGTATCACTTAAAGTATGTTATTAAATCTGTGACTAATATGAATGGGACATTGTTCTTTTTAAAAATAGTTGCCAGTGCTCTCTAGTGGACAATTTATGAACTGGAGACACTGTTTCCAAATGATTTAGAGCATATTTTTTTAGCATCTCTGTATTATTATTGTAACCATAACTGTATTATGGTTTCTTGCATCTTACTGTCTGACATCAATGATATGCCAAGAGAAATATTTCTCCAATAAAAACCCACTCGCATCAGTTTTTGCTTGTTGCTACAAAGTAACCGATTAGCTTTGGTAGCTGCAGTAGATCACCAACAACACCGATGCAAGTGTTGTCACTATGTCAACAAACTCCTCGAGACAAATATTTGGCACAACAATTAAATTCACTGTATCGCATCCTGGTGTGACCAGGTATTTAAATAAGAAGGACTTTAGGCAAACATAGGCCAATATTTTCACCTAAGTCTGGCCCTGTGAAGATACCTTTTACTCTTAACATGATTTCTATTTTAAATGGGACCGTTAATGATGAAGCAGCATCAATAAACCAACCACACTATTTGAGCTGTCTTTTCTCTCAGACAACCACCAAATACTGAATTAGCACTGCTCAGAAGTGTGTGTTTATGGGAGGAAAAGTTCAGCTGTGAAGCCTCACCAGTGAGCCATCATTCATACACAGAGGGTATAGCCATGTGCAACATGGACAGAAGCATATATATATATACACTGTACGTACAATATATATGTACTCTCTGCTTGCATCCATACTGTTTGAGCAGCCTTAACACACAAAATGTTGGTTCGTGCATTTGCTGAACGACAAACACACATAAAACCTGCACCTCACCATCACACACCCCAAACGCCACGCAGAGTATAACATAACAATAAAAACAAAACAGAGTGGACCTGTTTCTACTCTCTTATTGCTTTACATCACGTTTTCAGAGCAATCCATCACTACGAATTATAACATGTTTGTCTTAAAATCCTAACAAAAAATAATTATCTTCAAGATCCATAGGCTACATCTTTGTGTGGCTGTTTTGGCCCGAGGCACCGACAAACAAACTGCATCACGACATCAAACATAAATAGGCCAGCTAAGGAATACAGATAACATTAATTACATGAAGTGTAAAGGGAGATTTTTATGAGCACGTACCAGCCATGCACTTGCATTCAGACTACATATCTAGTCAGTCTATTTCTACATGATTGTTTGACTCGCTCTCAATGCTTGAATGTAAGTAAGATGTCCTTCTGACCTAAAGCTGCTGTCCTCATTAACAACACAGGAGCCTGAACAATGTGTGTTGTCACTTTATGATTTTGATGTTGGGAATTTTTGTTTTTGGCAAAAATAATTGTCTTAAGACAAAAGAAAGTTTCAAAGTGCTTCTGGAAGATTGCAGTTTACCATCCTTTGCTTTCTATGAAGATTCACTACTTAAACATGGGCAGCAGGCATTACTGTAATATCCCCGTTGTGTAAACAGATACATACAGTACGGGAGTTCATGGGGCTCCTCTTGCTGATCCTAGACCAGCAGAGTGAGTATTCATGGAGACTAATACAACACAGTGTGTGTACAACACAAAGGGGATTTTAGAGGAGCAACACCTAAAGTATTTACACCATATGACAGAGGAGATGATTCTATATTTTCAGGCTATCTATACTATTTATACTCGTATATAATCAAATATTCGATCTGAGAATTAAATCAGATTCATTATATTTACACTGACTTGTATTCATTCACATCACTCCTGTACAGTTCCTTAATGTCAGTTCAATACAAGTTGTTCAGTTCAGGCTGGGTGGTGCGACTTGCTACGAGGGACAGCGGTGGGCACACGTAGTTGCCACGGTTACAGCAACGCGACACCAGGTAGAAAGGTGTGACTGCAGATGACGTGGAGGAGTTTCTCAGCCACAGCGTCATTTACTCCTGATTTTAGTTCTCATTTTTCAAGTTGTTTCTGCGTTTTCTTCTCCTCTCCGTCCGCTTTTCTGCTTCCTGATTCTTTTTTCTCTCCATCTCTCACCCCCCCCTCCCCTCCCCTTTGACATATGTTTTCCTCCCACTGCAATCTCTCCTCCACTACAGTTTGCAAGTTAGCCCTCTCCTCAACGTCTCCACCGACACAGGCGACACCAGAACTATTCCCCCAGTTCATTTCTGTCCTAAGAGGTAGGGGGACATGTGTACACAGAGGATGCAGCTCCCTCCTGTGGTGTGTAGTTTGTCCTAAAAGTGCATATTTCATCAACACTTGCACTGGTCTATTTCAGAGCACTCCGTGTCCATGTCAGAGTCATACAGCGAGTGGCCTGTAGGGTCGCTGACAGGCGATGGTGGGTCTTGTGGTGTGTGAGTGTGAGAGTTGTGCGAGTGTGTGTCGTCCTGGAAAGTGTCGGTGCGGGAGTACAGGCCCAGATCGGGGAGCTTCGAGGGCAAGTCGCTGCACTCTGTGGTGTCGTTGTAGCGGAAGTCCTCCAGGTCCACGAACCACTCGGGCCAAAATCGCCGGCGGATGCGCTCGCAGTACATGGCCAGGTTGATCAACTCACCTGGGTGGGACAAACAGGTCGGTGAGAACAGTGCTCCGAACATATCATGCAATCTCACTGACACACATTAGCTGTTTCTTTTAGACATTTCTCAAGGAAATTATATTTATTTTAAAAAAAAATCTTTTCTTTTTTTCCCTTTTTTGGGTCTTTAAAAAAAAAAAAATCAAATTAAATAATCTGAGAGGGGAAGTTCGTCACTAGAAAGGCGACTGATTAAAAAGGTCAGGGACCAGAGTATTGGTCAAAGATGAGTGTTTTTCTTGTTTCTGCTTTCATTTGTTTATGTTTCTTCAATAAAATTTTCTCAAATACTTTACATCCTCAGCAGACAATTACATTTAACTAGATTTTTAGAGTAGTAAAATTCTGTTTTGGTTTTGACCCATTGACCATTTTCCATCAGTTGTGTACTCTTATTTTCATTTTTCAGCCAAATGAACCTCTCGAAAACATATATATATATATATATATACAGTGTTTTCCCTGGTTAATGAAAGGCTAAGGTGCTGAGGGATCAGTGGGGCCTGGTGAGCAGTTATTTGACAAAAATGATTAATCTTCACCTAATTTTTGACTATTAATCTTACGTATTTATACATACAATATTGCATTTTTTTTTTTGTATATGCCATAAACTAAATAAAAATCACAAAACATTGGTAAAACAAACCTTTTAGTGAAGTTATAGTGGCCTAAGTGCTGTGAAAAATGGTTGGGTGATCTTTCTACACATTTGCCTTTAAGGACATTGTTTGGCGTATTTTTCCCTCATGCAGGGCAGAGTTCATAGGCACAGCCTGTAAGTGTTAGTACACAAAGGCTACTCATCTGTTCTTGTTTAGGGATGGAATCTCTTTCAAATTATATGGATTATAAATCCATGAATAGAGTCAGAAAGAACTGGTTAATTCTTAATCTAGTTTAATGCATTTAGTAGAGAATTCAGCGTGAAGCTTGTAGACTGTCTACATATAACCATGAAGCTGCAACTGTCTGTATGTTTAGATAAAACATTGGGCCAGACAACAAAAAAACTTGTTTCTTTGTAATTATGGATCCTGGGGTTTTTATATTGCCTTTTTGTTGTACTCACCTTTGATTAGCTGCTCCGGCCGTGATCCTGGTAGCGTCCACATAGCAGGCGCCAGATGACTGAACACTGCAGCGTCTATTGTTGAAAGCTTGGAGCCCATAAGGTACTTCTTATCACCTTAGACAGCACATAGAAAAAAAAAAAAAAAGATATGTCAAATAACCAAACAAAAATACAAAAACAGGGCAGCCGAGTCCCTCCTCTAAATTTCCTTTTCCTGCAAAGAGCAGTAGTAGTGATGCAAAACATACCAGATTTCTTATTGGGACACTGATGCCTTTAGGGTATAATTAGGGCGCTATTGCTGATGGTCAAACAGCACCTCCCAGCACACATCTGCCAGTACGCCCTCAGACGTGTCCCTCTTAAATCTCCCATCATAAACTACAAGGCGTTACATTCGAGACTGCCATGCTAAATTTTACCAGAAGAAGACAGTGTTCTTCTTCTATCCTTCCATTTTCTTTTGCAGCCTCTGCTACAATTAAGTCTTGACAAGTACAAGCATGATGTCCAATAGTTAGTTAAGTTTTCAAGAAACACATTGAAAAGCTCTGACAAACCCATTGATCTGCCTCCAGGGTAAACAATGTAAACATGCAGGTACCACAAATTGCAGCAAAGTTTTTTAATCATAAGTTAAAATCTCCAGATCTGTGAATATAAAGTAGATTATGAATGCTGAAATTGTGCCCTATTGTAGCCTCCAGCAAGACCAAATCTAAATCCTACTCGGTTGGTGGATTCATAATCATAACACAAACGTTAACACCTATTCTTCTCTCGAAAAATATGACAATAATAATATAGTAAAAAAAAAAATTGTATCTAGCTCTTTTCAAAAACAGGTTACAAAGTGCTTTACATACATTTAAAAACACACTATGCAACAGTTTATAAAATATTATAATAAAATACAACAAGAAAATAAAACAAACAATAAATC
The DNA here is from genome assembly GCF_022577435.1 of Embiotoca jacksoni. Taxonomy (NCBI): domain Eukaryota; kingdom Metazoa; phylum Chordata; class Actinopteri; family Embiotocidae; genus Embiotoca; species Embiotoca jacksoni. The sequence goes on from NW_027185374.1 coordinate 5,137,651, forward strand.
AATAAAACTGTGAAACCATTAAAAAGCAGGAATAAAAGACAGAACTTTTCAGTGACTTAAAATAATGTAGTGTGTTGGCTTCCCTGATCTCCTCCAGATATAACATATAAATACAGTTCTATATTAATAGATTCAATTCATCCATGTAATCATTATCATTATTTATTCATGTTGATCTTTTTTTTTTATACTCACCTAACAGAGTGGCCAGTGTGCGCATATCCTTCTCCATCAGGGCGTAAACATCCTCCTTAGAGAAGCGTCCGATCCCGTGGCCGTACATCTCCCTCTTGACAATCCCGCCGGTCAGGTGACTCAGGATCCACTTGAGCAGGTCACTCAGCGGTCCGCTCACCGACAGCATCTTCTGGGTCTCCTCCAGGTTGTCCACCCACTGACAGTAAGCTATGGTCCTGGGGACACAAAGACATGTGCATTTGTAAAGACAAACACATCTCAGCTGATACTACAACTAATGTTACTTTTGCTAAAAGGGAGAAAGAAATCTGAACTTTTTTTTTTCTTGACATTTCCACGTCACCAAATTACAAAATGCTATATAATCAAAACTTTAAAACGAAAGTATCAGATGATCACGTTTGAAAAAAGTTGGCTACAACTTACTAGCTCCATTTAAAAATGTGTTTAAGAGAAGAGTTGCTTATATTGCTGCAAAGCCCAGAGGTCAATGGCTAATAAAAAAGTCTGAAGTGCTAATACGCTACTTAATATTACAAAACACACTACAGTCACCCTGCTAGGGGGTGGGGGGGGATAAAACTTGTCTCAAGGCTCCTAATATTGGAAATGTCAAAGAAAGACTGAACAAGCAAACCTCAGTAACAAACTTCTCAACTATCTGGCAAATAAAAACAAACATGCAATTGTAAACTACTTTTAGAAAACCTCTCTAGTGTCGACTAACCCTTCCACTATTTAATGTGTGAGTGCTGTGTATATTAACATTTCCGTGGTTTACATTGAAATGTGTTGTAAATTCAACCCAGAACTGACAGATTAATAACTGATAGACGTCTTATGGATGGTCGCACCTAAACAGGTAATGCTCACTGCAATGATAAGCTTCCTTCCAGGCCTTCTCTGTCCTCTCTCCTGACTATTTTCCTCCTTTGACATCTCCTTTGAGTAAGTTTAGCACACTACTGTAAAAAAAAGAAAAAGGAGTGTGAACTCCAGTGGTCCCTCACCAGTAGAAGTGCTCCTCCACCATTTTGGTGATAGCGCGAGACACGGCCTTCTCCTGCGGCGTCAGGCTCTTGTTAAGGCTCACGCCCAGTCTCTCCTCCAGGAAGTCGATGATGAATTCGGTGCCACAGACCTGCACGTGGTTGTACTCGATCCACGGCATCTTTCCCTGTGGCGAGAGCTTCCCATCAAAGTAGTTCTAGAAGAGAGGAGAGGGGTTCAGGAAAAGTGAGGGAGGAGGGATGTTAGGAGGGGTGGGTAATTGGTATTAAGTAAACTTATATAGTTTGGCATCAAGACAAAACATGAAATGAAATTTGAATTCCTGCTATGATGGAAATCAAGTGACTGTAACAGCAGAGACACTTCTCAAGATTACAAGAGTCTAAAGGTTGTGCAAAATGGTCATCCTCAACTACACAAGAAAAAAAAAAAAAAAAAAAAACTTTTTACAAACAATTTTGTATTTAAAAACAACCAGTTGTCTATTAGAAAACTATTAGCAATAATGCAAACAAGTTAAAGAAGCAGATGTAGTAATAGTCAGTGTGTTGTTTTTTTGTATTGCAGGAAACATACCTGGTAGGGCAGGTCAACCATACGGAGGTAGGTCTCCATCTTAAGGCAGAAAGGGGAGAGGGATGGGGCGCCAGTTTTGGGCCTGGAGAACTGGTGGAGAATGATGGCATCTTTAGAGTCCAGCTCTTCCTCTTTTCTGTATGAAACAAAGAGGTACAGAGCGGCATGTCATAAAAAAAAAAAAACAAGACTTCTATGTATGTGAGAGTGGACTTGTAATCTTTTAAATCAGTGTAGGAAAAAAACATGGTCCACACAATAATAATCATTAACATTTAGGGTTACATTTTAGGGTTGAGGTTGGACATTTGGGCGGTCAGAGTAAGTTTATGTTAGGTTTGGTTATCAACCAGGCAAAGTAGCTTCTATGGCCTGGACCCTAAGGTGCCCACAAAAACCCTGATTTACTGCCCTTTGGTTTGTTTTGATAAGTTAGGTAAATGTACATTTATTAAAGAAATGCAATATAAGTAAAACTGTGTTTAATCAAATGACCACAAACCAACACCAATTATGTTTTATTCCATATGTACTGGTTGTAACGGACTTAAACTAATTATTTTTTAATTTATACACTATTTCACTTCGATAAAAAGATCAATACCATTCTCATATCTGTCTGGGGAAACAGCTAACCTGGTTTTGTCTTCCTTTAGGGGACAAAACCCAAGTTCCCATAAAATAAATCATAACATTTTAGCATGAAGATTCGATTTTGGATTAGCCTAAGACTCTGTTAAGCTTAAATGTAAAGATTACGGTCAGGTAAGTAGTATTATGATTATGGTTTGCTAAGGTCTCCAGGAAATAAATGTAAGTCAATGGTATGTCCTCTGAAGTCATGGAAACACAAGTCTGTGTGTGTAATGTGTGTATTTGATCTGTGGCTATTTTATGAGAATTAAGTTTAGGTTTGGGTTAGGGTAAGGTTTGGGTTTGGGTTTGGGAAATTGGGATGGTTAAATTAAGAGTAAGTGGCTGGGGAATGCATTATATCAACGAAGGTCCTCACAAACATAGACACACATGTGTGTGTGTGCGCTTGTACCCCTGACCTTATGAGGACATAGATTTGTTTACACAGTCACATTGTGGGGACTGGACTTTTTGAACTAATATCCAAGTCCCCAGAAATCATGAAATATAAGGGTAAAGACTCAGTTTAAGGTTTAGGTTAAGGTTAGGTTAAGAGTTAGGATTAGGCAAGTCTTGGCCATGGTAAGTAGTGCAAACAGGACTAAGTGTGTGAGAGGGAGACTGGCTGTCATACCACTGATTAAATCAATCAAGGTCTGGCCCAGAGTGATTGTCAACCCAGGGGCCATTTATACCAGCCAAGAGAGCTGCAGTGTCAAAACAGTGAAGCATCCCCTTGTGAGGGATCCTCGTGCATTCACGTGGACTGGGCCTAGAAATGACAACAAATTAACGTGGACGAGGTGCAGACTGACACGGAGCTGTCCACTCTGTGAGGTGCTGAAACCTAAAGACAAGCCACGCAGCAGAGGAGCTGTCCGTTTCAGAGAGGTTCTGAAATACCGGCTAACTAACATAGGTTGTCGCTAGTTGATACACAAGCCTATGGGATGGTAATATTAAGTCTCACACACAAGACGGCAGCGAGAGCTGCAATATTTGACGTAACAACACAACAAACAGCCCGTATTTCCGCTTTGAACGTGAAGACTATTGGCCTGTATGAAGGACAGCTTGCGTTTATGTCTGAAGGACCGAAACACAAGAATATAATTATCTCAACGAGACTAAAAATGCATCCTCTAATAGCGAGGGGCTCCCTTTGGCATTTGTTGTAATATTAAGTGCCCTTGTTGTAGTCCAGACGCGGGCCTTTTTAAGGGCATTTTTTAAGGACAACGGACTCAGTCAGTCAGACCTTCTTTCTTGCCGATGAATAATCAATAATAATAAATGCAAAAAAATATACCTTATTTACATTTTACTTTACAGCTGCTGTGCACCTGCATTTCTAAATGACCTCTGTTTGGGGATTTTGGTGTTTACATTTGAGCTTTGTCCCAAAGCTGCAGTGTTTTGGACTGAAAACAAACACCGACGTGTGTGAGTGCAATGAATCAGACATATGATGAATTAAAAGGCTATAGCGCGCCTGTATCGTCGTCCTGGCCAAACAAACAACATGGGAAATAAGCCAGTGTCACGGTTTTGTAACTATTTTTGAATGACCAAGGACAAAATAAAAGCCATGACCCTTGCCGCGGGTCGCAGATGTCGTCAATCCACAAAATAAGCCAATGAAGACGGATATCTCCTAATGTGTGTGTTGGTGAGTTGGGGGTGGGGGTGGGGGGGTTCCGTTACATCACAACCCACCCACTCACGATTCCTTATTCTCCACTGTCTCCGCTCTCACCCCGCCCAATCAGACGAGATTAAGTAATATCAAACCCCAGTGAAAATACAGCAGACCCGTGAGATCTGGAGTGAAAATATAAACAGATTCAAGTCCAAAGCGGTTTTCACATCGATTATGCTCTGGCCCGAGAGGCCTGGCTGCGGGAATATTGAGCTGTGCAGCTTTCATACCGACTCCTCTGTTGTTGGTACCTGATGGCCAGCAATTCGTGCAGCAGATAGGCAGCGGCAGCCAGCAGAGCCCCTCCAGTCAAATAAAGCGTTTTCCGCCACCACGAGTCCGAGCCCAACGCTGACATGATCCCGCCGTAGTCCTGCAGTGGGTAGGCGATGATGCACCCATAAAACGAGAGCTGCTCATCGGAGCCCAGCAGGCCGGAGGAGAAGCTCTGGTTCTGGCCAAGATCAACCACACAGGACCGCGTCCAGGCGAACCCGACGCGCCAGTACATGGTCTCTGTCTCCGGCCACTTTCTGCCTCACTCTGGCAGCTCGGGGCTTCATCAGCGGGGGCTTCATGGATGCTGACGGACGCGGGTGCGGAGCAACTGGAAACGGAACAGCCGGCTGAGCACCAGCATCCCGCCCGGAGCTTGTCCCCGCAGCGGGGTGGACATCCTCCGTAGCCCGCTAGGAGCTCGCTGGTTATAGCCCCCCTCTCTAATTACTGTCAAGACAGACCAACAAACAGCAAGGCTTCCGGTTGGACCTTTCAAAATAAAAGTACATTTGCAGGTAAGGTTTTGTAACATTCTTGGACAGATGTTAAACTGCCACACCAAAAAGTAGGGGGAAAAAAAATGCAAAGGTAAATACATTTGTTTATTGCTTCCTTAATGTCCTATTTACAATTTATAAAAGATATGGGAACGGCTGATTTGATTACTCGGTCTGCAATACGAATAGCCAAGGTAGGCTATTCTGTACAATGCTACTTGGTGGATAGGCTTCATAATGCAGAGAGCGAAAGGAATGGGTTTCAGTAGGGGTAATAAAATCGTTTTTGACCTAGGCACCCTTAGTGGGTTAAGAGGAGTATCATACCACTATCATTACAACTAAGGGTTTAGAAATATCCTACTACCAGGCTACTACTATAATGACAATAATTCAATTTAAACCACCATATTCTACAAGTAAGGAAAAAAAAAAAAAAAAAGGTATAATAGGCTATACAATTAAGAAGGAGGAAAAAGTGCTTCTGGTCTGTTTACGAGCAATAGAGTGGTATAGCAGCATCAAAACCAAAATGTTCATGTCAATACAATACCACAATAATATACACAAAGTCAAAACAGATCCCAATAGTTTTGGAGGATGCCTAATTCTGGACAGTCAACTTAAACCGTATCCTCTGTCTGTGGCCCATTTGTTTCTATACTAAACATCTGGTGTGTTATTTTTATAATAAAGTACTATTCCCTGTTAAAAAACAACAACAACAACAAAAAAGTAAGCTTATGACAAATACCTCCTTACTGAAAGAGAAGGATTTTAATTTGAAAGAGAAACAATATAGCTTGTAGTACAACTTCCGCTGCCCTCTGTAGGCTTCATGCAGCTAAAGTGACGTCAGGAGAACTGACTGTACCCCAGGTTATAAACTCCTAGAGGCAACTACTGGTAAATACATCCCGATACTGTCCACTGAATAACATTTCCTAATGGTTCAGACCAGCAAGACCTATAATTTCTTCTGTGCACTTTATCTGTTTGAACTCCAAGCACTCAATAATGAAAACTGCAGACTTCTGATGTGAAAACAGACATGTAAACTGTAAGGTATGCTTAGTATTCACCACTAGGGGGCCTCCCCCAGCCGCTGTATTGAGCTGACATTGAAGTTGGGTAAAAAAAAAAAGGACTGTGTATGACTTTTGTAGCATGCTGGAAGATCCTCCAGAGTGCATTCAACGAACATGACGTAACAGCTTGAATAACGGCAGGGACCCGCCTTGTTTAGCACAGCATACATTTTATTACAACTGGTCTTCAAGTAATACTTAATAAAAAAACAATTTTGGGAAATGTTCCGACTGGAAGTATTATATTTAGGTGGGATGAAGCCCTTTTATTTTTATTTTCATGCCCATTCATGTGAAAGGCAACAACAGATGGAGAATGCTGAAGGGGAGGAAAATGCCAGAAGGCAAAGCAGAACAAGGGTGATTCACTGTCATGTCTCTTTATTTCACTCTGTGAAGAAAAAGGCCATGGGAGTGGCTTTGAACATGGTTTTGTACCCTTTCAGTTATCTTCCCCACAGTGACACACACACATGGAGAGAAACAAAAACAAAAACAAATCACATGCATCCAAGTAATGCAGTAATACCAACCCGCTGACATACATTTACAGTTCACCTGAATGGGACAATGTGCTTTTATGAAGGTTTTCCTCTGTAACCAGCAGCTTTTATTTTGTTTTGAGTAAAAAACACACACACACACACACACACACACGCACACGCACACGCACACGCACACAGGTATATTCACACCCATATTGCAAAAATTATTTGATTAAGCAGAGGGCAAATAAAAATAAAGACATGTACAACCAAACTTTTGCAGAAAAATCTAGAACGACTGATTTGCATTCATTTCCCCCCCAAAAAAGAAGCTTTTCATTGACAAATAAAAAGCACAAGTTCTACCAACAAAAAAAAATGGCTTTACACAATACACTGTCCAACTGAAGCAGAAGAAATGGAAACATAATTCGAGTAAAATGAAGATGCTTTGCAGCAGGCAAACAGAACTGTGGCGTTCCAACAAACAGGGGCACTTTCATCCGAAGCACGAGTACAAAACTAAACCAGCTCATCAAAGTTTCAGCAAAAACGTGAAAGGTAAATTCAATCAGAAGACTTATAAGGCTATTTACAAAAGGGAAGAGGGATTGGGAGGAAGGAGGCGGAGTCAAGACTCAAAACAGTATTTCTGTTTTGATCAACAGCACAGCCCCTCCAGAGGGCAGGTGTAGCCCATCACATCACAGGGTGATATCCAATCACATCCACTCTCTTAACGGCACAGGATCAAATCATCTTACAGAGAGGACGACTGCCATCCCTGAGGAATGAAAAAAAAAAAAAAAAAACACCCAGACTGGCCGCTGACATGTCGCACACAAGAGACACACGCATGCACACACAGTACTTGTGATCAAGTTTTTCTCGAGTCCCGCGGACTCTGGGCTGTTCAAGGATGTCAGGATCATCACAATGACAAGTATCTACTGAACCATCACGTTTGGTCTCCCGTCAGTTTTCCCCACATTCCCACTACCCTCCCCCTCAGATGTTCCTCAGTTTAGGTTCATTTTTGAGTCTACAGAGGTGCAGAGAGCGTCATCGAGACAACGCCGCTGCTCGCTTCACTGCGGGCGTTTTGCTCAATCCATAAACCCATAATGATCACAGAAGGGAAAAGTGAAGTCGTGGCTCTCGGAGTTTTTGCTGGGGTGTCGGTCGAAGAGGATTCTTGCTCAGCTGAAACGTGCGATTATTTTGGGGATTTTTTTTTTTTTCCTCCAGCTGATTCTGCCAAGGTGGTGTTGCGTGACACCCATCTCTACAGCGCCACTATGGGTTCCCGTGGAAATACAGACCCTGTGCTAAGACTGGCTGTAGGAGTTGCTCTGGTTGCCATTGGAGCTCTGATCGCTCTCACTGCAGACAGACAGAGAGAATAATTACAGACGGCTCACCGAGATAAACTAGAAGATGTCACATTTCACAGTGTGCAGACTTAAAATCAGGACGTAAAACAATAAACTCGATGTTGTTTACCCAAAAACACATTTACACTCGAAAAGCTGCTCAAAACTCTTTCATTTGCATAATTGAATGACTTTTCTTGTACCGGATTACAACCGTTCTGAGACTTTTTCTTTTATTAGGCTATCCATTGTGCTGTAAATTTCCCACATGGGAAAACACGGTTCAAAGCACAGTTCCTGCTAAAGTCCAATTTTGCAAACTTGCATCCACCCACACCCCCAGAGCTCTGTACTGGAACCAACACATAATCCACAATTATGTCTCGGTCAAACCCAGATTTAGCACCTTAATATAAATCCTGCAACCTGACTCGTGATTAAAACACCAAAACACTTTAAAGTGCTTTATTTTACTTGCACGACTGGCCGTCAGCCTCATGCAGAGCCTTTGTCTAATATTAGTCTGTAGCTTAAAATATATAAAACAACAGCAACATACCTTTTTCACATTCATTTCTTTAATTTAACTGAACCAATTTATGAAGTGGAACCGCAGGCCCACAAGAAAATCATACAAAATAGGACAGTTAAAGATTTAGTTTAATAACTGAATATAATTGGTTATGTTTCTCTCAGGTTCTTTCAACTTCTTTCAAAATTAAGGTCAGTTAAAAAGGCTTTACCGGTTCATTGGACAAAACCAGTCTCATCTAATACAACAAAAATGTTTTTTAACATGAATTCAAAGCCCTACTGCCCTTCGGCTGATTAGTATGTTTCACCAGAAACTGAGTTTGATTCATTTATATTCAAATTGCTCGACTTGAATAATTGCATAAAAAAAATTGGATTTGAATAACTTAATTTAACCTGGTAGTATTTGTAACCTGTATAACTGCATCAAAAACCTCAATCTGAAGACCATGAGCTGAAATTGAATTTATTAGTTTGAAACGCCGAGTCGATCTTTTAATGAGGCGGAGAAAGTTAACAGCTGCTGCTGCTGCAGATGTTCACAAAACGTTCTACGATGCACTTCCTTTATCACAAAAACAATTGTGAATAAACATTTGGTTGATGATGAATATTTAAAGTTATTGCAATTATGCTCTTAAGATTCAGCTTTTAAATGCAATTATTCAAGTTAAATAGCCTCACTTCATATATAATTCATACAAATTCAGATTCTTGTCACTTATTTCTGCCCATAGATCAATCGTGAACAGTGGGGAGAAAGGATGTGTCATTGGCATTTGCAATATAAAAAAAAAAAAAAAGTTAACGAAGTTTTTCAGAAAAAGGAAATATCGTTCTTGCTAGTTGTTCGCCCGTATTTAGTTCATTTTTTACCTGTGCCACGTGACTTAATACCAACAACAGGTACCCGACCCGAAGCAGGACTCGGCTTCAGTGAGTTTTAAATCATCTCCTTATAAAATTAAACGTGCTTGTACTTTATATAACATCAGGAACCGAGCCAGACTCACCTGTTGGGAGGCGGTTTGGGTTTTGGCATCTTGTTCAGGACAGCAGCTATCTCCTTCCTGTCGTCAAAGTTTTTCCACTGGTCGTAGAGCTTCAGGATGACACGGATAATCTCCAGGATCTTAACACACACACACACACACACACACACAACACACACGTTAGGAATATACAGAAGGATGTCATGAAAGTAACATAGGTTTTCTTCCTGTATTTCATGGACAATGATGTGAAAATAAACACACAAGAGGACGTTATATTATCCATATAAGTGTTAAAATACCTAAATCCCTGCTAAAACTGGCACTTTAATTTACATTTGATGTCATTTAATGACCAGCGCATTCAAGTGTGTTTGCAACTCTTGTGAATAACACCAGCACAAAACACTGTCAGCAGTAAGCCAGTACGCAGGAAGACACGCCAAATCATCAATTGAGGCCAATGTTGTAATAAAAGAAAATGATGCCAAACGCGCACACCCATTACAAACAGAGTAAATCACCTTTTCTTGAACCTCTGCAGCTGTTTTAATGATCAGTTCAACCTCACGCTACATGCTGATTAAAAGGCAGACAGCCCATCAAGATGGGGAGCAGTTTATGGTGTAAACAGATGACCAACGCTCTACTTTGCTGAACTTGAAAATGAAAAGCTGTCATCCTGTAACCTTTTCAGAAAGTTAGCACAAATATTGTTCCTTGTTGATGAACAAGTTGCCATTTGTGGCGAGGATGTGTGAATATGCGTCTCAAATGAAACGGAAATCAGTCTAACTTTGTCCATGTCGACGGAGAGCTCGGCAAACCACTGCCTGGCGTCTTTCTGCTGCACCACACAGGCAACATGGAGACAGGCTGCGGGAGGAAAACAGGACGAACTGATCAAGTTACAGCGAATAAAACATATTTGAAGTCAATAACTGTATTATATATATATATATATATATAGCTGCTATTAGAAATGCACGGGGACAACTCTTACCCAGGGCGATCATGAAGGGAGGGTAGAGCAGACACAGATCTGTTCTGTATGTGTCATTCACTATTCTCCTGGTAAAGACACATGACAGGGGGCACACTGAGCAAGCACAGCAAAAACAACGAAATCTAACGCAGAAACAAAAACAACACCGATGTCCGAGAGACAGTTTCATACCAGGCCAGAGGCAGCAGCATGTCCTCCTGTCCCATGTCCTGCACATACTGCAGCAGTGGTCTGTAGGGGTGGTAAACAATCAGGCAGCAGTCCTGAAACACGAACGACATCAATCATAAGTCATCAAGCCAAACCGAGCTGATCCCAGAATCAAGAGATGCACGTCTTTCTTTCTACTCACCATCAACTCCAAAAGGTAGAACTCGCATTCTAATATCTGGAAAGACACAAATACGGACTGTATTCAGCACGCGACACGTCAAGATTCACCACAAACTATTTCAATGTTCCAAAGAAAACAAATGACGGCTTCTCAGACGAAGCTCGTAACCTCATATCAGCTAAAATTCTACGCTCACGTCAAATAGATGCAGCTTAAAAAAAATGATTTGCACATCTGAGGAAAGGGAATGTCTTTCGTCTGGGTTTGGACAGTTTACTTCTCTGACAGTGTGCAGGGCAGTTCATTATTTTCATGCACCATTATACACCGAGTAAAACTTTTCCACATATTTTGAAGTTGTATAATATCAACATTTCCATTCAATTTTGTCTTGCTTCAGCCATCAGCTCAGGGTGAAGCATTTGCGAACAATACTAGACACAAATACTGTTAACTACTGCCATAATCACATTAACTGATATATTTCCCTCTTTTGACCCTGCAAACAGTCAGGCTACTATCGTTGTCCCCCCCCCGAATGTCCCCGTGACACCATCACTCTCTTTTACTACGTCTGCAAAGTTGACACAATGAACAGTGTTTATGAGTCGCAGCACCTCGCCAACTCTTTCTCTGCTGCGACAACCGCTCCCTCCTTTTGGCACTTCACGGTGGCGCCGCTACAAATAATAGTTTACACAGCTTTCTGGACAGGCAGCGTGTCGGAACAGCGCCGGTGACGTCGTGGCGACTCGGTGCCGATGCCGGGTAAATAAAAATGGTGGCGGCGCGAAGCACTTGCCACCCCGACGAGAGATGCTGCGCAGAACGAGTGTGTGTACCGTCGCACGTGGTGCAAAGTTATCTCCCACACCGGCTGAGTTTTTATCACAGGGGTGCAAACATTAGCTGAGGAATCTCACATATTGATAGATACTAATGCGGCAACACCGTGATACACCAGGGGGGATTCTTGGTGTGCTGTATTGCAGCACGGCAGTGTATAAATAACTTTGCGGCGGAAACAGGCAGGCAATTATTTTTGATGCATCGCTCATCTACTGGCGTGTTTTTTTCTTTTTTAAAGTGGTTTAAGTAGGTAAATTGTACCAATCTTTGTTATCTATCTCCGTGTTAGGATAATGCGTTTTAGTCTGAACTTCCCTCCGTTCAAGAGTAAACCACTTATAAGAGTTAGTGTCCTGTATCACAACAAAAAAACAAAATGAGGCAACTTTAACTGTCAAAATGATTTTACAATCTTACTTTGTTTCTTCACTATGTCGTTAGAATTGCGTCATTTTATCAACATCAGCGTCTGTGTTGTGCATTTTTGTTGTTGTGAGCAGTGATAGATGCATATTTGCACTTTCACAAGTTAAGCAGAGAGCGCGCATCATTTTTTTTTTTTTTTTTTTGTCAAACTCAGGGAATCAGGGAATGGCACACTGCATAACAGCAACCAAGTGCCTAAAATGGTAATTGTTACAAAGACATTTTACTTACATGATTCATTCTGTAAGGAAACTCTTTTGGAAAGGCATAAGAAAATCTTGTTTTCACTGTTTGAGGAAAAACAACACGTGTTTATAAAGTCTCAACACAATGTCAGAGAGTTTTGTGACTTGAACGCGGTCACTTACACACAGATGTTGCTGCGGAGATCAGCCTGGTATTGGACACAACTCCGAATTCCTGGAAAGACATGAATGATCAAGCTCGGCTCAAGATAAAATTCATTGTAACGAAGGGGAAAAATAAGACGCTTTTGCTCGTGGCGATGCACCGAAACCAGAGGCGGCGCAGAAACACGCTTACCTCGACTTTTGAAGCCAGAAAAACACAGGTAGGAGCCATGAGCACCGGATCTATACTTTTAAGAGAATACCTGCAAACCAGAGGAGGTAAATATTACCCGGCGTTTGTGCTTGACAAAACAGGAATTCGGCCCAGAATAAGTAGTCGTTTTTTTTCTTCCCTACTCCGATAAAAAAAAAAAAGCCTGAATTTGTCTGACGTTTGTCACTGAAATGTGGTGCAGTTTGTAACGGCTTAAAAAGGAGACAACATTTAAATCCCCAGATCAAATGTGTCCCAATATCGTGGACACAAGCTTCTCACCTGGCATAGAAGCGTTTGAAGTACACGGTTGCCGTGGCGATGACCTGCTGCCTCAGCTTCAGGTGTTCACCCAGAGCCTGGATCACTGAAAGACAAAAGGATTGAAATACCGAACGCATTCAAAAACAAAAAACCTATCACGGATTGTAAGCGTCTGTGAGGCATTACTATATAAAAAATAAATAATAAATAAATAAATAAAAGCAACCACACAGCGTAGATAATAATGCAATCTTAAAAGGATCTATATACTTTGCCGAAATTTGGACCAATACCGTTGGCAAAGAAAATCTGCAGCTTCCAGTACTCCTCTTCCGTGAGGAACTTCAGGTCCTTCTGGCGCTCTTTCATCAGGTCCTGCTTATCCAGGACCCACTGAAGACTTTTGACGGGACAAGGAAAGTCAAGTTATTTCCAAAACACTTCCAGACTGCGCTGATGTGTCAAACTTTGAGCGAGCAGGCGGCGAAGCACTAATGAAAATACAAAAGGCTTTAGCTATTTCACTTTTTTTTTAAATTTTTTTTTTTATATATATAACAGTTTATTTTTATTTTTTTTAACCTTCAATAGATTCTTTATTTAAGTCGATATTTGATATCGCAGCAACAGTTGACTACGAGCCGCTAGCGTTACCGTACGAAGTAGCCGCACAGACAACAGCTAGGCCTCGAAACAAAGACAGCGGATCACAAAACAAAGACGTAACACGTCGACATTTTACCGCAGACTTACTAATGAGAACTCTGCCAGAAGTTCCCCGCCATGTCGAAGCAGCTGAGGTAGAGAAGCACACTTTAAATCGATATTAGTTCCCGACAAAGAAATGGACACCAGCAGCAGGGGAAGGAGTCGGGCGAAGCAGCGAACGCTGGAGCAACATTAAAAAGCCTTCCGGAGAACGCAAAAGAATGGTTCCGGATAATTGTTCCGCCTTGCCTGTCTTGAAAAAGAGAGGTTTGTTGTTGTTGTTGTTGTTGTTGTTGTTGTTGTTGTTGTTTCTTCACCAAGTGTTCATTTCAATATGTTTCACTGGCCACTTTGATATTAGATTAAATGACACAAAACAAAAACAGTACACATTGACTGTGTTTCTTGGTTGTTTGTATATAATATATATAGATATATACTGTACTGTATATACTGTGCATTTTATATTTTATATTTATATTAATATTTTTTACTGCTATTTTTTATTGTTTTTCTATTATTCTATTATTATTTTATTGCTTCTGTATGCTGCTGTAGCGAAAAAAAAATTCCCTTCGGGGATCAATAAAGTAACTACCTAACCTAACCTAACCTAACACATTGTAAGTAGCATACACATAATCCATTAATTAAGATTCCCTCCATACATCTTTTAAGATATCTATACAATGAGTTTGCAAACATCCTTAAAATCATATGAATTATTTCTCAATTGTTAAAAATTGTAGAGTTTATATGCAAATATATTACATTTTTTTAGGTTTAATTGCAGAAACCAACATGCCTCACACTTCACTCTAAAGAAGCTTACATTATCAGTGTTTGTGCACTGGAGGTTTTCACATTTCAACATCATGCTTGTCTAAATTCAATATTGGACCAGAATGACTTTCCAGATTATTTATGATGTCATTATGTCAAAGGCCCAGTCCTTGATATAACATTTTCAATGACAGAGAAACAGAGAAACTTTCCCCCACAGCAGATGGTAAAACAGCCTTGTAGTTTTAAACTTTGGACATACATCAATCTGCACTGTGAAGCTCAAATATTCAACTGCAGGAAGGAGAAGAAAAGCAAATTTTGTAAGAGAAGGGGGACTTTATGTGAACCATTACATGTAAGTCAACATATTATCATCATCTTAAAAGTAATATTCTTTCAGCAGTCTGCAGGCCTAATAAATCACTTGACATAACCTTGATAAATGTTTGTAGGGACATTCATCCTTGGGTTGGGAGGGTTCAACATTCCTTTGTAGCGTTAAGGGAAGGGCTGAGGAGGATATAAAGACCCCACCACAGGCTGAGAGAAAAGTGAGTGGCCGGTTTCCAGTCTTCAGCTGAAGTTGCATCAGTTTTTGGCACCGTCAACATGAGCCGCAGTCCAGAGAGGATGTCTTCATACCGCCGTCATTTCGAGGGTGCTTTGGCAGCCACTTCTGCATTCCAGGTCCGGGTGTCCAGTCCGTCTCCCACCCGCAGGGAGACCCGGCACCGGTCAGCCAGCTTCACCCGAAGTGGTGGGACGATGGGACGCAGGGCTCTCGC
The DNA here is from genome assembly GCF_022577435.1 of Embiotoca jacksoni. Taxonomy (NCBI): domain Eukaryota; kingdom Metazoa; phylum Chordata; class Actinopteri; family Embiotocidae; genus Embiotoca; species Embiotoca jacksoni. The sequence goes on from NW_027185374.1 coordinate 5,152,741, forward strand.
CAGCAAGACTCACATGATCAGGTGGGTCACCTGCAGTACATTTATAAATCACATTTTTTAAAGTGTGAAACAAAATGTATTAAAACAACATTTAATCAAAGAAAAATCTCAGCGATATTGTGTCTCTGAATATTTCTTCCTGCTCCTGTCTGCAGTACTGCGAGTATGGGAGCGCTGTGCTTTGGTATGTCCATGGGGCTCGGGCCGAAACTGGACCTGGATGCGGCCGCAGCAGACAACCAGGCCTTTATGTTGACTCGCTCCAATGAAAGGCAGGAGATGGTCACCCTCAATGATCGCCTGGCAGTGTATATTGAAAAGGCAAAGAAAATCCATCCATACACACAGACACTGATTCATATAAACTGGCTGTCAAAAAAACATATAGGTTTCTATGATCACTTTTTTGTTTCTTGTGTTCCTTTCTTGATTCCTGAACTTTAAAAATGTACGTCGTTTTGTCCTTTTGCACCCAAATTTGCTGTAGGTGCGAACACTGGAGTCCAACAACAAGTTCCTGGAGGCTCAGATTGAGGCCCTGAAAAGCCGCTATGCCAGACCATCAGGCCTCAGGCAGCTATATGAGTCTCAGCTGAAGGAACTCTACAGGGATGCCAAGCGAATGAGAGTGCAGAGGGTGAGAGAGAGAGACGCTGTATCTCACTGCATATTTAGATCATCTTTAAAAGGTAGAAGTGTAGAGGACAGGTTTCCAAAGAGTTTCACCATCATATCTCTGGTCTGTACAGGATTTGTCTGTAGAAGCCAAGGAGGTGATGTTGGGCCAGCTGAACATCGTGAAGGCCAAATATGAAGAAGCTGTGCAGGCCAGGAAAAAGACGGAGGAAGACATCGAGGCCCTACGTCCGGTGAGGCACAGTTTAAAGTCTTTTCACAACTTTGATTCGAGTAAGCTGTGGTATTATTTCACCTGACCGCCCAAACCTCATGTGTCCGTCTGTCCCAGGATGTGGACGGAGCAACTTCAGCCCGGATCGCACTGGAGAAGCAGCAGGAAAACCTGGAGCTTCAACTGGCCTTCCTGCAGAGAGTTCACAAGGAGGTAACGCATGTCTGCCTGCTCAGTGTATAATGTGTGTATGAGTGTATATCAGTGGCTTGTGGCTGTCACGCCATTCATTTGGTCGGTAATGGTTTAATCGTCTTGTAATTATTGCTGTGACTGGCTATACTTACATCAAGACCTTGTTGATGAATAGACTGAGTCACACCATAAACATGGCAGTTATGGGGTGACAGGCTCATAGGACGCTTCACAGACAAGTTGGGACTAATTTGTAGAGGAGAATAATGGAGTGAACCTTCCTTAATAACATGAAGAAATGACTTAACCCCAAACACCAGATTAAACAGTTTTTGATTGTTTCTGAATGCAGAAAAGAGGTGTGTTGACCTGCATTTAATATTAAAAGAAACGAGATACAGATTGCACAGTGTTTTATCTCATCTCATCTCATGTAGCACTTTTGATTCTGTGACTATGTTTGTTTGGGGATCCACTGAAAGGAAATCGAGGAGCTGATGCAGCAAATCTACTCGGAAACCGCTAAAGTGGACGTGACCTTTGGCCTGCCAGACCTCTCTTCTGCTCTCAGACAGATTCAGTCTCAGTACGACAGCATTGCTGCCAAGAACCTGCAGGTACAGCTGCGACAATGAAGCTGAAGTATGTTCTTATTTTGGAGAGTTTGCAGTCCAAGTCTTTACATGTGACATATAGTGTGTTATCTTTAGAGCGTTATTTGTGCTCAAACAACATGCGAGCAGAAGCATGTAAGGCTGTAAAAAGCCGTTTCAGTTTAATTAATTTAATTTTGTTCTCGTCCAGGAAATGGACGCTTGGTACAGAACAAAGTTCCAGGACCTGAACAACACCTCCACCAAACACGCTCAAAGTGTTCGAAGTGTGAGAGCAGAAATCGCTGGCTATAAGAAAGACGTGAGTGTGATTTTCTCCTCTCGTTTCATGGTTGTCTCTGTCTCTTCTATAAAAAAAAAAAAGGTGCTGTGTCTATATGTGCATGTTTAGATCCTTAACAAGGAATGTGAGTTGGAGGCAGTGAAGACAAGGAATGAGTATCTGGAGGCACAGATCCGTGAGGCAGTGGTGAAACACAAAAAGGAGGCGGAGGACATCCAGGTAACTGACTGCTCGCATTTGTTTATTTTCATTTAGGTTTAGTTGAATAGTGGAGAGTTTTGCAGTCATTCTATGTCCCGAACCTCCTTAAAATATAACTGCGCCGTTCTGGTTTATTACAACAGGAGCACATAGAGGCGATTAAGCTGGCTCTGAAGATGACCAAGGAGAAGATTGCTCTGCTGCTGAGGGAATATCAGGACTTACTGAATGTCAAGATGGCTCTGGAGATTGAGATCACCACCTACAGGTGAGAAAAGCTGTGACAGAGGTTTTAAGTAGGAATTTAAGAGAATTTAAAACAAGAGAAGGTCACTGCTATCACCTCTTCCACTGTTTTTAAGCACGTCTTTTAAATCAAGTAGGGAATACAAGATGGAACATTAACCATATACTTCTTTTCTTTTTTTTGTATGATCTGGATGTATAAGGGGTATTTATGTATCTCATTTTAATTCACTCTACTTAGGAAGCTGATTGAAGGGGAAGACAGCCGTCTGAGCCCCATGGTCCAAAACCTGTCCCTGACTGAAGGCGAGCGGCTTACATGCAATGTCAGCACGAGTGCTGCCTCAGCCTCAGCCTCAGCCTCGGGTAGCTCGGCCCCTGCAACGACTTCAAAGCAGGACGGAGTCCCCAGTGACTCGAGCAGCAGCGGGACTGAGGAAGCTCAAGGGGCCCGCCAAGTGGAGGTGGAGCAGGCGACTGAGATGACCGAGAGGAAGACGGTCCTCATCAGGTAGAGGATGTTTAATACCTAAAACCTAGAACAGCTTTCAGTCAAATCACCTGGTGGCCAAACAACACAATAATCTTTGAATTCTTTCTCCCTGTTCACCTCTTTTCCCAGAACAGTTAAAACAGATGAGGACACTTACGTGAGCGACACACAGGAGCGCACCATCACCATTTCTGGAGCAGGTGATGACACAGATGAAGAATAAGCCAATCAGTGTGACCTGTGCTGACTCTATGCTAGTTGTTAGTCGAGTCGATGTTAGTCTTTGAAATGGTTTGAAAATCCTAGAAGTCAGGGTTGAATTTAAGAGAAAACTCGCCAGCAAGGAATTCAGAGCCGTTCTGAAACATCATGTTCCCACTGCAAGTATTGTGTTTATCTTTCATGGAGACTTTACACTGTGTCCTGTCACTCTGCTCTGCCTGCTCCTAACTCTCTGTCAGCCTCTCCTTGCATCTCGGCTTATCTAACCCTCCTGTGTGTCACAAACACGTCTTTGAAAGTAACTAAATAAACAGCAAGCAAGCAAGCAAAGTTGTGGTTTTCATTTGAATCCAAAGATGCTATCAGCGTACACTTTGTCCGTCATCATGATTTAATTAAAAGAAAAGCAGCACAGTCTTTTCAACTGACATGTAAACTTTTGATTTCATTGTTTCAGAGAAATTACTTACATTAGGTGTACAAATTGTTTTTAGGAAGTTACATTATAACAAAAAAGTGAATTGAAATCCTCATTTAAACTATATTAATATGTCTAGACAATTAGTGAGATGATTTATACAGAGTAGTGTCTTATTTACATCATGTAGAAACCCAATCAGGCACATGGCAGACTGTCTGAACTCCAATAATATCCCTTCATTGTCTCCCCGAGTGTGTCCCATTTCATTACAGTTAATGTAAATGAAATCCAGAGAAAAGCAAACAAAAGTGAAGTGCCAAGAGCATTTAACATTATAACACAGGCACACCCCTAATTATTATAATATAAAGGCAATTCTGATAAATTACATTGTTAGAAAATTATATTAGCAACTTGGATTGTATTCAAAAAGCACTGATTGATTGGTCAATATTGTGTGCTTACTGTCTGTGAATGTGCTTCTAGTGCAACGGTTTGGGTTCGTCCCCCACTCCGCCAGCGAGGCGATACACCACAAGGCTGACTTCATGAGCCAGAGCATCAGCACTCTCCTAAAACACAACACGGAGAGACCCTGCGTTATTCACAACACAATCCCATCCACAGTGTGTGTGGTATTTTTCCACAGTGAATTAAGAACGAATCTCTCAAAAAAGATTTCTCACCTGCGTCTGCGCCTCTGCGTAAACTCTGACCACATCCTCGGTGCCTGAGGGCCTCACAAAGGAACGAGCCTGCCTGTACTTCTTAACCAAACTGTCGATGGCCTCCTGCAGTCCTGCCGGGCTCACTGCCCGTCTCTCTGCATCTGTTGTGTCTATCAACCTGCGGTCTGACACCTAGAGAAAAAAATGATGGTGCTAAAGTACAGCTATCTACAACGCCTTACGCACAACGCGTTTGTGCGATATCGTTGCCAAGAATATGCAAAAACTAAGAATAATCTGCTCCCTGGAAGTCTAGGATTACTGTCCACAGACATATATCAAACTGAAACACGTTTTATTGACTATAAAGGTCTTGTTCATGAGCTTGTCAGTTCAAGTGAAATTTTTTACATTCTAAATCAGTAAAAAAAAAAAAATATTTTATACAATTCAGAAGGTGCAGTGTTGAAGCAAAGATGGAGTGACTACAACAGAAATCTTAATGTAGAATTAAAAGACTTTCATTGTCAGATTGTTTTTAGTCGCTGCCTCTGCACTCTTAATGTATTGAAGACTAACTACCTGAAATATTACACTGTGACACATAAGTGTATGTGTACCTTGACTTTAAGCTGCCTGTTTGGCAGGTCGCTGTAGATGGCATCCCACTGCTGCACCGTCATCCCTTTGATGGCCAATATGGATTCAATCAGCAGCATGTCAGAAATAGCATCTCCGACAGTCTTTAAAGGACAAAAGGAAAGAAATATCAACAATACTAATAACAGCGTGTTTGTTTCTTCATCTTTCATCACATAATTCAATGTGAAAGTGTGTGTGTGTGTGTGTGTGTGTGTGTGTGTGTGTGTGTGTGTGTACCTGGTTGATGACGTTGACAGTGCTCTGCAGCAGAAGAGCTGCTCTCTTCCTCTCGTCGTTGACGTTGGTGTCCTTGGCTAGCTGCTGGATTTTCTCCTCAGCCGCCTTACTGAACAACACCTGACCACAACACGGGCACAGTATGACACAAGTCTAAACACTAAAAACTAAATTCATCACACTGAGCATAACACAGCCAGGAAAGGTTTATATTAATGTGCTAAACTGATGATTGTTATTGCTTTTGAGTGTCGACTCACGGTCCCGTGGCCATTGGCCTCGAAGTATACGCCAATATCAAACTCCTGTGCAGCATGATGAAGATGCTTCACTCCAGTCTTAGTACACCTCACTATTACCTGTGTGACATTAAAATCTGAGAATCCCACATACATATAGAAATAATAGGACTGCACTTTGTATGTGTTTTTTCTCACCTTCATTGTGTCCTCCAGATATCGTGTTGAACTTCCGTTTGCGTAAGCAGTCTGCACCACTGCTATCTTCAAGTCTAGACCAGTCTGTATGTGCATAAAACACTATTTAGCAAGTGTGTGTGTGTGTGTGTGTGTGTGTGTGTGTGTGTGTGTGTGTGTGTGTGTGTGTGTGTGTGTATTTGTTTAGATGTTGGTATTTGAAAGTATACCTGTGTAAGCAGCTCTTTAAGAAAAGTGCTGATGAGAGTAGCTATCTTGTCTCCATCCAGCAGGTGAAAACATCCCTCAGAGTCGGTGTAGTAATAAACTATTCGGTCAGCATCACCGTCAAAGGAGCAGCAGCGTTCTCCTGGGTTACTCTCGAAGCCTTCATACAGGGAGGAAAGAAAAGCAAGAGAGAAGAGGCAAATTCAAAACAACATCCATCTTTCTAATGTTGTCTTGGACATATAATAGCTACAACACTGAGGTTGCGTGGGTGCATGCTGCAACACTGGCAGCTTGTCTTGTTGAATTTTTATAAAACTCAAATCAGTCTCGATGCAAACTGGAGCAAAAGGCTCACATTTAAATATTCTGACTGAAAATATTAGTCTTTATTGGAACAATTTGCTGATTAACAGTCTCCATCTTGTGGTCAATATCTGCACTGTTTTGCTGTCAGTCTTTTTAAGTACAAGTATTTTCCTTTTGACCTTCATTGTCCGATCTTTGAGAATTGACGCTGCTTCTATGAGAGCGTCTAAAAAGCACAGTCGCACCTGCTGGAGGTTTTTGCTGCACTTTGACGAAGTCGGCTCCACACTGGTGGTTTAGCTTCCCTTTGCTGCCGTCGTTGAAGAGGGAAATCTGCAACTCCTTCTTTAGGTGACCCTCCATCTCACGCACCTTCAGCGCCCCGATGCCGTTAGCGCCATCCACACAGAGGTGCTTCTGGTCGTCTGTGCGGTTGGACGCCTGTGAAGGAGAAAAATATGGAAGGAGTGATTACTGGATAAATTACAAAGCCACGCCCACGTAAGCAAACTCAAAGATACAGTACGTGGATATTGGTACAGCACAATATACGACACGCCTTGTTTTCTTACATTCTTCGTGAGCTGAGTGAAAGCTTGGCTGAGTTTGCGGTAGTATCCTTCTACTGTAGTGTCTCCGTATTTCCCCTGTGTGTTTTGACAGCACACCATGTAGTGGAGCTGTGGGGTCGTCACCAAGCCGTAGTCTGACATAGCAGACGGAGGAAATCAGAAGGCAGGTGGAGATCGACAAGAGGCGAGGAAAAAAAAACAAAGCAACCAAACAAACGTGTCTAATATGAAAATATAGGTTTTTTTTATTGACCATACCTTTACTGTGACCACCAAGAGCAGAAACTCCATCCAGTACTGCTTGTGAAAGACTTGCACTACTGCTCCTACAGGCAGAGGACACATTCACAAGGATCATTTCCAGCACTCCAAGCAGGTTTACATTTGATCTACTTCTGTATTTGTCTCTTTGTGTCAGTATTAGTTAAATACCTGGTATCTTTTCCCACAAACACATTAGCCTCCTGGCTCATGTTTATGTCCTCCTCCTCTATAATATCCTTCAGAGCTGCGAGCAAATCTTCCTGCTCGGCGTTGGCCAGCTGGGTGGCGTAGCCCTCCCACGCCGGTGTCACCATCTCCCCCATTGGGTCAATCAGCTTCACCCCGTTGTCCTCCTACACAAGATATAAGAGAGAGACAGAAGGAGGCAGAGTATTGTGATTATGATGCGTTCATAGGACAGACCGTTAAAAACAGGAGATGTGGAACTTAACAATTTTCCATAAGAAAATAAAAATATGGAGTAAAAATAAAAAAAGGTTATGACTAGAAACATTAACCGTAAACACTATTTTAAAACCGATAATCCAAAATATCTGTACAGAACACAAAGTGAATCATAATATTTTTGAATCCCTGTCTCACCTCGGGGTTGTGTGACGCAGTCACCATGACTCCGATGGTAGCTTCGGTCTTTTTGGAGCGTAATGCGGCCATCATGCCCATCCTGAACATGATGTGGTCCAGCTGTTTGGCGTTGGTCCTGAAGCCAGCGGTTCCATACTGCAAAACCAAACCTGCAGGCTTAGGGTGCAGACTGGACTGCTGTGACACCTCCTGAAACTGGGCCATTGCTGAAACACAACATAAAAACACATTATCGCCACGATGAAGTCGCTTTATGATATTACTGGGATACTAAATATTTTACAATATGCTGAGTATTATCTAATAAAATAGTTTTCAGTCTGTTCATCTCACTTTAGCTATTTTTTTATTGCATTAAAATAGGATTATCAGTCAGACAGACTGAATAACACGGGCATTAAAAAAAAAAAAAAAAAAAAAAGCAGATTTACTTGCATTGTTCCATTCAATTCTGGGTTAAATCAACTCACAGTGATCACTGGAGATCAGCCAGATTGCAAAGATATGAATGACTTTTTAAGAAAAATAAATGCTCGTGTTTATTGATGTTAAGCGAATTTAAAACACAGTCGACATTTTAAAGAAACACGGTGACACGACATTTCTAGCACGTAGAAGAGGGCAAAGTATGCGGCCAACTGCAGCAGCAGTTTATCTCCTACTTAAAGATAAGCTCAATAAAATGAATCATACCAACTGGATGACAGAACAACTTTTGACTTTACAAGACAGCTGGAATCGTACTTAAAAAAAATCACAGCTCAAATCCTGCTTCCGGCAACCAAAACCTGCAGGACGCTACGTTTAAACTAAAACTGATGAACCATTAAATTGTTTTTAATTCACTTACTGTTTGCTGTTTTCACAGTAATGACCACTCCAGTGGACTCAGAAGAAACGCTTCCTGTTTCTCCGGTTCCTCCCTCTTGTCACTGACGACGTGGCTGCACTTCCGTCCACGTCACGTGACGTAAGCACGCTGAGCGCGCCAGCACTTTTCTCCGTGGATGGATTTCACGCTTTGCTCTGATGCAGGGATGCGCTGAACACACCGAATCACCATATGGCATAGGATTGTGTCTTCCGTATTAGGCCGGTAATTTGTTTTAAATGAAAATCGTACACTTCATGACCCCCTTTTTAAAAAAATAAAATAAATTATACAAACAATAAAAACGGCATTTTAGGCCCATGCAGCCCAGATATGTAAACTAAACACAATAAAATGCCGTTTGTCTACACCAATATGTTATTTGGCACTCAAATATTACATTCCGGGTGTACTAGGCTTTATTTACTGACTATAACCACACGTGTAAATCATGCAGATTACACTGTGCAATTTGAGGGCCTGCTCAGATGTAAAATGTTGGACCTTCATCATCTGTCGCTCTGCATGCTGTGCGTGCAAACCTGTGTGATGCATAGCCGACATGCGGCAGCTCATAAGCCACAGTCACGCTCGTGTATTAACCCTTTGGCGCATCGTGATAACGGCTTCTGCACAGTGACCCCCCCCCCCCCCCCCCCACACCCACCCACCCATGTCGACACCCCCTTTAATAGAAGTGGGATGCGACGTGTGCCACCCAACCCTGCAACCCTGTCCAAGAGCCCGGTGGGGGGGAGGAGAGTCTAGATGGACATATAGATAGGCCAAATAAATAAACAAACGGCAAGGGGGAAGGAGAAAAAAGGAAATTCCCTTCTGTCTTTTCCTGTTCCCGAGTAGCTTGCTGCTGCGCAGTGTTGGCGACACCACCGGGGAGCGGTGCGCATTTTTCTGTCGGTCTGAGGAGAAGACTGAAGGGAATCTGAAGGGGCATTTTTGAGCCGAAACGGACAGCGAGGGGAAAGAAACGTCGCAGTCTGACAGCCTGGCAAGGACATTGTGGGTTGTTCTCTTATTTTGAAAGCTTTTTTTTTTTTTTAAATACACCGACGCGGGGCGAAAGGCAGCCAAACCTGATGCCCCCTCCGTCAGGATATTTGACCAACCAAAGGAGTGTTGATTTACATTTTTTCTCCAAAATATTTTTGACGATTAGAGAAGCATTGCTTGCGGAGCATTTTATCATTGGTCTATTTTTTTTTTAAATAATTGCTGCGGGGTGAGAAAATAGCATTTCATTGCCAACTGAGTGTTACATAACCGAGTGGCTTTAGCTGTCCAAGGTGCTGAACTGAACGGTCGGAGCCTATAACGGGACGAGCCGTGGGGAATTCACAACCTTGCGTAAGTCTACTCATATCACGGCGCATATTATCAACGTGACCGCACGATTTAATGACTAAATAGAATTTATCTGGTGGTTTGAGCTCATTTTATTTTTCCTTTTTTTTCCGCCCACACAGAAGGTCACAGGCCTATCATTCGGGGAAGAGGAAAGCACAGGATCCCATCTCACCGAATCACCGGGAAGCCACTGGGTTTACGTTGATTTTTTTTTTAATTTTTTTTGCCCTCATCGTCCCGTTGTGAAATTAAATTCCTGAGGTAGTCTACTCAACGGAGAGAAAATGTCGGGGCAGACGCTCACGGATCGCATTGCCGCTGCGCAATACCAGCTCACTGGATCAGATATGGCCCGGGCTGTCTGCAAAGCCACCACTCATGAAGTGATGGCGCCCAAGAAAAAGCACCTGGAGTGTAAGTGTGCTCCCTCTTTCCTCTCTCCTCCTGCATGAGCTTTAGCTTTGTAGGGCTAACAGGCCTCGCACAGCACGCACAGACAGACCCACACACACAGGCCACATGCCATCACCGGCTCTCACTTGTTAATTCCTTTTGCTTAAATGGGTGTGGTGCCATGTTGAATTGATGTTGCCATGATGATGACCCCTCTGCCGACCCTCAGCATCAACCTGAAGATAATGGAAACCGAGAGAGAGAGAAAGCGAGAGAAGAGAGGCAGAGGGAGGTCATATTTTAAGGTAGACTGACGGGCCCATTTGATTTCCCTTCCACGTGCCATTGTAAGGCCACCTTCCTGAGCCGCACACTGAAAAGAACTGTGACCGAGGAGATGAAGGCCTCTAACTGCAGGAACTGTACACATATAGTGTGCGCAAGCTGGAATGTGTCTGAACGACATGTATAAGAGACCCACATGGGTTCCTCTGAGCTTAGGCCTGTATAGGACCATATAGTCAAACCTCACAGCTTTATTGACACGTTTACACATGACAGCAGGGACCACCTCATGACAAATCGTGATTAATCAGTCATCCACCACAAATACCGAGTCCAACCAAAGCACTGACGTGACACTGAATACAGATGACGGCTTGTCTGATTGGCTGTGCTTCTTGTGTGTGTCTTTCTGCTCGTTTGTGTCTGTGTGTTTTCCCAGGACTGTGTGTGGTCACTGTCTGGTCCTGTGTCTTCTGCTAGGACCTTATATCTTGTGATCCGCTCCCCTGCTGAATAATTCAATAATCAGCCAATGACTGCCTTGCATTATTTATACAGCCAAAGGTGACAATGCTAAAGCTAGAATGCACCAGAGACCATTGCTTCCTTATTCTCTGCTCTGTCCATGTGGCTGTTCTTTGTGTCTTTAACTTTCAGCTGTGCACACTTGGAGTTGTGTTGTTTGGCTAACTGTATGAGTCATGACCTCTTTCTCCAACTGCTTCTGTTGACCATGTGATACCAAAAAAATTGGCAGACGTGGATTTAATAGGATTTTGGAAGATCCATCGTACAGACCTGTTCTTTTTATAGTGGATTTTTATTCAATGAGGTTATTTTGCTTCCATATCTGGGGCATTCCAACATGCTTCTTGTATGTAGGCCACTGGGTTTCTCTCGCAGTCTTGGAAACACCTCAAAAACTGAAAAACATTTCCTTCAAGGCCAAGAAGACCTCTGAAGAAACAGACGAAATAAAATATTGAAAATAGGTGTCTGAAAATAGCAACAAATGTGTAACTGCAGACATTCTGGGTAATTTTTATTTTTTTTTTCCCAATGAAAAAGTACAAATAGAGGCCACCTCAATGACGAGCCACCTTTCAGCATGTTTGGTTCACAGTGTTTGGTGAAGCACAGAAGCAGACAGGTCATAGTTATTGCTTTGTGACAGTTACACAGTGACCCTTGAGGTAGACGTGCATGTGTGCTGTTTGTGGCAGTGGTGCAGCGGAGTTGCCATGGCAACAGATTGAAAGTGTCAGGGTACGGCACTGTGACAAAGGGCAACTGTGAGAAGGATGAGGGCAAATGACATGCCTGTCATCTTCGGCGCGGAGACACAATAACATCGGACGTGTTGTTCTTTAGTCAAACTAAAACACCACACGACGATTGTTCGGAAACAATATTTGCTGTGGTGTTTAAGTGTCGTTAATGGACTGACCTTTTATGACATGAGGGCAGTTTTAGGAGGACAAAAGATTGATCTGATTGAAATATAAGTGACGCAATATTAACGATAAGGATCAAGCAACAAGGAAATCTTTACTATCCCACTGGGAAGTTTGTTGTGCAGTAACAGTAACAACACAACCATCCAGTAAACAATAATAAAAAAAAAATATATATATATATATATACAAATTACAAGAATCAAATTGATTTGAAGGTCCATAGACAATAAATATAGCATATAAATCACATTGAATTATCTAAAATGCCAATAGCAGCTGGGACAAAGGAGTTCTGTCCATTTCTCTTGTGTGTTGGCAATTTGCACCTGCGGCCAGACGGAAGCAACATGAACTCAAAAAGCCTGAAATAGAAGCAGTTGTTGGTGTGTAAATATAAAAAACCACAGGTGCCTTTTGACCCCTGATTTCAACTACAAAATAAAAGCAGCAGAGGTGGAATATGTGTACAACTTCCCTCTATATGGGGAGTAGAAATCTCATTGTGTTTGGTCGCATATGTCTGCATTTAATGTATTGTAACACAAGGCCCTCAGCGCAGGAATGAAACTGGGATGTCAAAGGTTTGTTTTTCTCTATATGCAGGCTATTAGACACACTGCATTGGATTTCATATTTCAGTCTATGTAGTTGTTTATAGGCACAGCAGATAGGGAAACAGAGTCTGGAGGGCATGAGTTACACATTTCTAGAGAACATGTGTCCACACAAGGTCAACCGGGAGAGTAGAGTTCACTCAACACCAAAGGCAATATGTTTGAATTCATCTGAGTTCATGTTGAAAATATTCAAAATGTAGAAATAACTGTTTTGATGAAAATATTTAATGTACAAGATGAACATTAAATGAACAAGAAGCACGCTGTATAAAGGTTAAACACATCCACCTGCACCTCTAAATCTTACAAATTTACACATTATATTTAATTCATTTAAGTATAAAAACAGCAAATTGTTAAACTTGGAAGGAGGAGGGATTGTTTATGAACACTGAGCACTAACTTCCTGAAGCCTTGTTGTCACCATGAGGTGTAATAATTGAGCGTTACAGGTTCTGGTCGGTGGAGTTTGCTTCCCCTTAGCCAAAGCCAGGCTTGCAAGTTTCCCCCTGTTTGCTGTGTTTATGATAAGCTCTGCTAACCACCTGCTGGCAGTAGCCTTGCACCGTATTTAACAACCAAACATGAGAGCGGAGGTATTGAGCATCCTCTTTAACTCTCAGTAAGCAAGCAATTTAGTGTGTTTCCCAAAATGTCAAACTATATTTTCTATGTGTTTGACCACTCTTCCAATCAGCTAAGTGGTGGGGTCTTTCCTGTCACCTCAAATGAGAAGTAAGGAGGTCAAATCGGAGATGTTAGTTACATGAATTAGGAGCTGTGACCAATATATTTGCTGTCTGCCAGTTTACTTGAGTGTCTGAAATTTATGCTCTCTATATTGACCTCAAAATTTCCAGTGAACAGTTGTACAACTCTACATCTGTGGAAGTGTTTGAAATCATTTTACTGCTCACAATAGTGCGAACTATTAAGCATCTATAATAAAGGGAAAAGTGAATAAGTGGACAAGGCAGTGATTTGGACACACCTGCAGTGTATATACCTGAAAATTGTGTCTTGGTGTTGTATTGAAGCCAATGAGTATGAATCTATTCATCAACACAACACACAACACACAACTTTGCCCTGATGACTTTTATCTGAAATATTCTGACTTTTTCTTGAGTAGCTATAAAGCACAATTATTGCAGACACACTACGACAGAGAGCAGGAGAAACACACTCAGACGGACACTGTCAAACACACAGACGTGCATTTGCACAGCGTGAGGCCTCACGGTTCATTCTTAGAGCGCTCCTCTGGGCTGTGGATTACTGTAAGAGTCTTTATTTAGCTCAGCCAATCCTCCTTGCGCGCACTCACACACACACACACACACACACACACACACACACACACACACACACACACACACACCAGTTGTGTGTCAGTGTGTGTTTGTTCCAGGTTATGATATCACAACATAAAGCGTGGATTACAGACATGGCCCATATGGTGACACATCTAACACCCCTAAACAGATCAAATTACTGTGCGTGTTTACATACTCAGAAAATGACCGAGGACATGATACTAGTATAAATATTAACTTATAGCTGCGGCACTGATACGGTAATGTTATATAATCACATTTCAGCCATTGTGGACCATGTCTGTCTGTCTGTCTGTGTGTGTGTGTGTGTGTGTGTCTTCTACAGACAGCAGGAAAAAGATGGATGTTGCCGCAACCTTTCATTACACCATCAGACATCATCATAGCAGTTACAGTGTGGCTGTCACCATCTGGTCAAGCTGTACAGATGGATCGGGATATAATTAGTTCCATAAGATCAGAAGAAGATCAGTGATTGTGCCGTTAACTTAAAGGCAGATAAAACACATTCAAATTAATTTATCTTCATTTGGATAGTTTCAGTTTATATCATGAAGTCCATTTTGTGTAGGGAATATGATCATTACTGTTTCACATTGTCAACACATCCTGCAACAGCAGCGGCAGGAGGCTGATAATGGAGATGTGTTCAATGAGGAACAGGGCGCAGAACAGGTTGTGTGAGGTCTGTGTTAGTGTGTTCGGGCGTGGGAGACGTCCACCATAGAAAGACCAGGATCAGTGATTAGTAATAATCTGTTTACGACTCCCCGACAGTCAAAACCACCACAATCCCAACCTGCCCCCGTGTTATGACCTTAAAGAGCCTCACTGCTCTAACTCTCATATCTCCTCACTTCTTCTTCACACTCATCAGACTCCCTGCTGTTCTCTGTCTTCCCTGCTCATCACTTTGTTATATTTTTAGTCCAGTAGAACTCACAGTTGTGTATCTACCTATTCGAGGCAAGTCCAAGGCCCGTTCAATGTAACGGCCTTCCTGTCCTTCTATTATTGGAAATACCTACCAATATTTGCTGCATTTATCTCTCTGTGTGGATAAACTCAGTCCTGCCCTGATGTCAATGTCAGCAGGGCGGACTAAAAAAAAATTTAAAAAAAAATCCATTTACAGTACAAGTCAAGTTTTAGATTTCAAGAACTTAAAAGGAAATTGCTCTGTTCTTATTCTGCGAGCACTGTGAGAACTACAGATGCATTATCTGCCCTTGTATACATTTATATCTGTTAAACATGTTTATTATATGAGTAGATATATTAGAAAAAGGATATGGATATAGTATAATAGATAGACATAGATAGAAGCAAACAGCCAACAACAGACCTCATTTAAGAAATACCATCCATACCTTCCTCAGTGTGTTGCTCCTCTGTTTCACTGATTTCTCTTGCACTTGCTATTTTTTTACATGTTAGTTCCTGTGGCTATTTTTCTGCCTGACTGTTTCTGTCTCTGGAGGGGAAAAAAAACATAATATCAAATAAGAACCTCATCACATGAGGCAAAGTATGAATAAAATGTTTGATATACAAAGCTGTTACAGTTCATGTCATCATATGGTAATTAGAGGACTGTTTTACGAAAGCAGTGTGAGCTGAATTTCACATTACAAATAGTGGTAGTACCACACTTCACACATGATTATTGAGTTTTTGATATATTTAACAGGATGTTTGTTTTGATTTTAGAAATTTGTCCAATGAGGTAAGAGGAAATTATTTCATGTTGCAAATCCCAGCTTCAGCGGTAAAGATTTTGTGGAAGTGAACACCGTGTACATAAAAATGTACACTATGGTCATGTTTCTTTTGTCTGGTGTGTAAATATCTGTTTACAGTTCATCAGATAATCAAAACCAAACAAAATCCTGAAGACAAATCAGTAATGACAGTAATCATTAGTTTGATTAGGTCCATCCATTAAAAGAATTTGTCTACATCTGCAGCATTCTTCATATAACATTTTCACCAGAAAAAAATAAGATGATTTAGTCAGTAGCAGTGGCTTATTTTACACAAAGAATGCGGAACAATTACCTTTTAATGCTTAAGAGCAGGAGGATAGCACACAACATATTATAGATAAAACTAACAAGGTGTGGACAAAACTAAGATGTGCCTGAATTCAGCTGACAAACATCTCCAAATCCCAAATCTCTGGGCTTTTTCTCTGAACAATAAAACTGCCAATCGGTGTTTGGATTTCACGATACATTTATTTGTAAAATTACTCTCCAAGAAACATAAGATAGCAAGAGTGATACTGTATAATGTTACTGCCCCTGTATGCCTTGTATTTTGTATTGATGCAGCAGTCTGAACACTTTTGGAGACCTCTGTCTGTCTGAGTGTCTGAACTGGCAACCAGTGAAAAGAGATGACAAAGCATTATTCTCTCTCTCTGCATTGTCAGCATGTGTGTGTGTGTGTGTGTGTGTGTGTGTGTGTGTGTACGGGTGGATTCCTGCACTAACATCATTTTGTATGTGCATCAGGTCTTCCTCCTGCCTTAATATTATCATGGGTGTCTAGAGCAGCTCTGCAGTGAGCACTCAGCCTTCTCACTTAATCAGAGCAGTTAAATCGGAGCAGCAAATTATGTGGATGTTTGTCTGAGGACAAACTAACCATGACTTCCCCTTTTTATTGCCACATAGCAAGAGTGCTGTCAGGCTCCCATGGGACTAAATGGGAGGGAAGCTTTGACAGATTAAGACGAGTGTTTGTGTCCATTTTGCAGACCTGGTGTCGGCTACCAACACCACCAATGTGAACATCCCTCAGATGGCTGACACACTGTTTGAGCGAGCCACCAATGCCAGCTGGGTGGTCGTCTTCAAGGCCCTCGTCACCTCTCACCACATGTGTGTCCACGGCAATGAGGTCAGTGAGTGCGATACGGACCAATTCAGTTTCTCCAATCTGTTCATCTTTTATTCATCAATACTTATGAAATATTGTTTCTTCTTTAGAAGGAATGAGAAAAATGATCGATCTATGAATAATAAATGTGCTGAAGATGCCACTTTATATAGCTGAAATTGGTCTTTTGAGGCCAGTTCTTAAAAGGGAAACATAATGTTTCACAGATAAATAGAGGCCTTGACCACAAATGATCAAATCAATGGAATGTGTCCTGTGTGTCTACTATGCATTAAATGTGTAAAAGCTGCTATATGATGAAAAGAAATGTTGAAAAACGGCAGCAAGAAAAGTCCTAATTAGAAGTCTAAGTGTTTATTTGGTTGTATTTTTCATCTTTCACTTCTACAAGGCTGTTTACTGTGTTTTCTGTCTTGTTCTCAGAGGTTCATTCAATACTTGGCTTCCAGGACCTCCTTGTTCAACCTCAGCAACTTTATTGACAAAACCGGCTCTCATGGTAAGAATACAAAATCTGATCATTTGTTTTTAGTTCAATCTATGTACTTAGATAATCTGTCTTCCAGATGAGAAGGGGACATTTCTAAACCTATTCATTATTAGGCAATGCAACACAAAACAGGAAGAGATTTACACAAAGAGAGACATCTGGGAAATAGACAGAATAACACAAATTACAGGAGAGAGTGGGCATGTAATACACACATCCATACACACACACAGAAACATACAGTATACACACATACATATACACATATCACACATGCGCACACAAACAGATGTTTGTGTTTACATGTCTGTCTGATATGTTTAAATGATGCTTCAATATTGAAAATAATATTCAGCATTTTAACAGTAGTTTTTTTTCTGGTAATAAATTGCCTTGTTTGGTGAATAAAGCAAAATCTTCTTTCCTTCTTTGCATGTCTGTACGAAGCTAAACTTGGTCGAACAAAACCACCGTTCTCACATTTAGCAGTGTATGAGACAATGAATATAAAACTTTATACTTACACGTAGGAAAAACCTCTGTGGCTCGCACAAAAAGTTTTTAAATGTCCTTTTTTGTAGATATTTTTATATTACACATTTATAAGATGTGACTATGTTCACTGAGAAAATAGAAAATAGAAAAGTAATCAAAAATTGTGAATCTACAGTTCTTAATGATTCTACTGAGTTATATTGATTTTAAGATACATGTATGGTATTACTTTTCAGCGTGGTCGTACAACTTTTTATGTTTGTGATCTTATTAAAGGACTGTTATAATTATTTCTGTTTAGGCTATGACATGTCTACATTCATCAGGCGGTATGGACGATACCTGAACGAGAAAGCCTTTGCCTACCGCCAAATGGCTTTTGACTTCACCCGGGTCAAGAAGGGGTACGTTAAATGTGGTCCAGAGAGGTCATTCACAGCCTCATAACTCTTCCTTCCGTCCTCTGAATGGTTTCTTCTTGGACCTCTTGTCATTCAGCAATCAGCTCATTAACGACCAGAAGCAATTTTTCACTTGTTGTCACATATTTTGTGTCCAGCCACTGCTCTTATGTGTACAATGCTCTCTCTGTGTTGTATCGCCTCAGTGCCGAGGGAGTGATGAGAACCATGACCACTGAGAAGCTGCTGAAAGGCATGCCTGTTCTGCAGACTCAGATTGACACACTCTTGGAGTTTGATGTGCGTCTTTACTTACTTTACTTTACACCTACAGTCTTCTTCTCCAAGGTTTTTATTTTGATGATCAGAGCAATGGACAGCTCCCTCTTATCTCTGTCCCATCTCCTCTCAGGTTCATCCCAAGGAGCTGAACAATGGGATCATCAATGCGTCATTTCTGCTTCTCTTCAAAGATCTGGTCAAACTATTTGCATCCTACAATGACGGAGTCATCAACCTATTAGGTCAGTAGTCCATGAACAGTGAATGGTTTGTAGGTTTTTCTTCATCGCAGATGAAGACCACAGATCGAGATGTATGTGAATCTGCAAAACTCTTGTTTTTGTGTGCAGAGAAATTCTTCAAGATGAAGAAAAATGAATGTAAGGAGGCTTTGGAGATCTACAAGAGGTTCCTGACCCGGGTGACAAAGATTGGGGAATTCATGAAGTTGGCTGAGGTAGGTCATTGTCCTCTCCAGCATGACCTTCGTAATGTGTGCATATGTCAAGACTGGGCACTGGTGAATCTTTGCAGTGTGATAATATTGGTTTTATCGTTTCTTTTCTTGAACAGACAGTTGGAGTTGAGAAAAATGACATTCCTGACATCAACTACGTAAGTTACAGATCACGGCGCTTACATTTATTTTTTTTGGGAGGCCTGAGACCACGAATATAATGCACATAAATGCCATCCATCCCACCTCACACACACACACACACACGCACACGCACACGCACACACAAGCCCATGTCTCACCCAGCACCATCTCCCCACTCAGTGTCTCCATCCAGGGGTAGTGATGGATCTAGCAGACTCAGATGACGAAGATTGTCCCTTTAAATCCCTTGAGGACCCGGTAACCACAGAAACAAAGGGTGCCCTGGCTGAGTGCCTGTTTACAGGATGAATTGTCGGCATGTTGAGCTTAATTTAATTTGACAAACACGTCAGACACACGTAAATCACGTGTGTGTGTGTGTGTGTGTGTGTATGTGTGTTTAAACATGCATGTGGGTATTGCAGTGAGGTTTGCCAAGGCTTTGTCAATCTTTTTTTTTTTTCTGTAAAGTGAAATGTAAACCTGGACTTCACATACCTGAGAAAATGATCCAGGACTTGCGGGTAGACGATTATGTATTGATGACTCCAGTTTTGATTTGTGTTTTGTCAGGCTCCCAGCAGCATCCTGGAGTCTCTGGAAACACACATGAACGGCCTGGAGGATGTAAAAGGTGGAAAAAAGGGGTAAGGATGTGTTTATTAATTTGTCTTTTAATTGCAGAATAGGATAATTGGGATCATATAACAACCATAGTATGAGGCTATCCTTCTTTCTCCTTTGTTTATTGTTATGAGTTGTCTCACCTATGGAACCAAGAGAAATGTTGGTAGAACCAGGATTAAACAGGTGTTATGTTTCTATCATTTCCTTAAACCCTTCCTCTCTTTTATTCTCCTTTATGTTGATTTGGAAACATCAGTGAAGGGTGAGCATTTGTTGTATGTTTTTGTGTGGAGTTCACTAACCTCTGAGAAAACTGTCTAGATGTATTTACTCTCACCCCCACCCTCAGGTAAACGTACACATTTTTCACACATGAGTTCTGTCAGTGCACATTATGCACTACAGCTAACTTGATTCACATCTGGAACTGTGTGTATTGGTGTGAGTACATGTGTTATCTCAGAGAGAGACACATGTTTTGATAAACAGTATGTCACCACATTTTTACTGTCATATCTTGATATGCAATGTGAATCAGTATATGAAGGGTTTTGTTCCCAAATGAAATCGATTATTAGCACAAAATTGAGAGTATCTTAACCAATCAGATGCTTTCGACTTTACTCCCTTTCCCATATCGTATTTGTGATTAACATGTAGTATGTTACTTTGGAAATTAACTCTTCATATGATCACATGTGGTGCAATCTATCTTGTGTATTGGTTCAATTTTCTGAGTTCAGATTTTTTGAACTTTTGCTTCATTACATTTTGTCTGTGTTAAGCAAAACTGTCTGTTTTAAGCAAATCACTTACAATCCTCCTTCTCTTCCACTTTCAGGTCTCCAACAAAGGTAACATGAACATTTAAAATAGTCTTTTATTTTTTGTAGCAGTCTTCCAGTTTTGTGCACCACTGAAAGGGTCTCGTCTTTCTACCTTCCAGGGGTCTCCAACAAACAACGTGTCCCCAACATCGACTCCAGCCAAATCTTCAAACGCTGTTCCCACACTGCAGCCTCCTCCCGGGGAGAGTGCTGCAGCTGCTGCCGCCGCTCCTGAACCAGCCGAAGAGTAAGTTTGTGTTTCCTGTAAATCCTCTTCTTTTGTCTTTTTTACATGTTTGGTAATAAATGGCCCCTGAGACTTTTGAAAACAATGCTCAAAAGCTCAATTTGTAGCAAATGATAATGTCCAGGATTATAATCTTTAGTCCATCACTTTGGTCCAGTCTTAAATAATGAAAACTAGAGGGAGGAATTACCATAAAATGTTGTACAGATATTTATGGTCCACACTGGCCAAGGTGGTCCCCTGACATTTTTGGTTTCGGGTGAAATATCTTGACAGCTACTGTGGACTGCCATGAGTACTTCATGGTCCCTAGAGGATGAATTCGATCAACTTTGGTGATGTCTGATCACCCTTTTCAGTCGATCTCTGCATCTATTGCCATCATTATCTTTAAAATTAAATTGGTCTAATGGATTATTGCTAAATACTTTCAAAAGTAAAGACATTTCAATTAGTCTAATCTGTTGAGTGCTAATTAACAAATCACTTCAGATGACCTGTGAGCTCAAAGTACTCACACAGCTGCCAGCATAGAAATAAACTATTAGTCATGTTTTGGATCTCCACTAATTATTTTAGTTCCTTTATTAATTCATTGGTTTTGGTAAAAAACAAGAAAAAAAACAACAACCTGAAACTGGGTGTTTAGAACAACAAGAGTGAAAGACTTACATTCTGCAAAGCATCATGTCCTGAATGTTGTCATCCTCCAGTTCTTTGTTGGACCTGGACCCGCTGTCCTCCTCTGGTCCCTCAGCAACGTCAGCTGCCCCCACATCCTGGGGAGGTAAGTGGTCTTCCAACTGAGAGCATGCACATCCACTTGTACAGAATATTGATCCACCATTCCTGCAAATGGCAAGAAAACAAGTAATCTATAAATTTTTGTTAATATCTAATGTCCATTTTCATAGGGTTAGGGTTCATAGGAGTGATACGATACGATACGATACGATACGATACGATACGATACGATACGATACGATACGATACGATACGATACGATACGATACGATACGATACGATACATTGCTGCATTTTGATAGAATTCTGCATTTTGAACACTATTCATAAAAAAAACATACATTTATGTGCCTGTGAGATTTAAGTAGAAAGAGATTGCACTTCACATTAAAATAGACAATACATTCCAATAATTAACACATATACAATCAAATCTATGAAGACTTTCATACGTTTTTTTTTTACCATGAATTTAGGTGAATAAAACATATCTTTTCCCTGTTACCTCGTATTCTGCTTGCGTAGATCTTCTTGGATCAGGTGAGTGTTGTTACCCTCTTCACTTCACCTCTACAGGCTCTGGTCCAGACTAATGTAATGTAATGTGTGTAAATCATCTTCCAGGTTATCTCGATACCACTTATTATCTTTCTCAACAAACTCCAATTTAAAATCGAGGTGACCTGGAAACCATGTCTGTGTTTTAATTCATAGTATACATAAAAATGGACTACAGTACCAATGTCATGTGGTTACCTCCCTGTTTGTCTCCTCAAGCTGTTCTCTTTAGTCTGAGTAGTCTCTTTGTTTCTCTCTGCCTTCTCTCTCCCCTCCCTTCACATACTCCATTGTCTGTTTTTGGTTCATAACGGGGGCTAATTTTAATTGGTTGTTTTTGATTTCTTGGTTATGATCGGCTGGCGTTGGATCCTTTTGCGACTGTATTTTGTTTAAAATATGGATTTTGTTTTTGTCGGCCAATTCTAAATGATCTGAAATGGGTTTGATTTGGATTGGACCTTTTTTTTTTTGGCTTATTTTTTTTCACTGTTCCGACGGTGACTCCGCCGGTTGTTTTGGTTGCTCTTTTGTGGTTTATTTTGCTGCCTTTCTTGGGGGATTTAAAACTGGTACTCGCAGAAATGGGCGATTCCTTGCTATCTGAACCCACCCTCACAGCAGAGCCCACCCCCTCCCCTGCAGCAGCAACGGCCACTCCTGCAGCGGCAGAACCCGGAGTCGCTCTAGCTCCTCCCACTAGCACAGCAGCCGCCACCTCCCCTGGCGCCGCCAATATGGATCTGTTGGGAGGTCAGTGAGCTTCCAGAAAATTCTCTACGAAGGATTCACTCTGGGAAGCTCAACCCAAAACCCATCACACAATATGATAAGACAGACGACTGCATGCTCAAACACAGACAGAATGTAGACAGAACTTTGCTGATTTGTCGCAGATATTGTTTTACACTGCAAGCAAAGTTGTATCATCAAAAGCAGTCACTCCTTACCGCATTGATGCACACCCTCATCACTTTCTGCTATCAACTGCTTCAAAATGGAGCCCCAAATTATTTCGTATATAAATACATATGGAATTATAAAATAAATCATCTTAATGACTCAATGATTTACAAAATAGCTTCCAGTAAAAGAGTGGCCATTTAGACAGGCAGCATTTGCATCTCGCTAACAAGAGTTAAATTTGTTGGCTGCTATTGAACTTGCATCTTGGAAGTCTTGGATGACAAGATGCCTTGTCATTTATTCAAAGTAAGGTTGTTCTGTGGTGCATATCCCAAAAAGGCTTTTGTGCGTCCTTTCAGGAGGTACCCAGATATTTCGCAAGATTCTGTGACTCAGATCACAGAGCATGCGCGTTACCGTCTTTCTCAAAGAGAAGCGCATGTATGGTCAAAACTCTCACAGACTGATGTAGATGAATTCCTGTTGGCACATGAATAGGATAAAATGAAATAAATACATCATGGCTCTTTTAGATTTTTCAAATGTTTTTGCACTAAATGGATCAAATTGTAATAATGAAATACCACCCTTTTGTGGGTAATGTATTTACGGTTTGAAAGCCGTTCCTTCTCCACAGAATTTTGTTGCACAGCTCAGCGTGTTTATGGGGGCTTGGTCTGCGTTCTTACGCGAGTCAGGGGACAGGTGATTGGTTGAAATCGGACACCATGACTTGAGAATCAGCATTATGAAATAATAATTTCTACAATGACAGAAAAAAACTAAATTTAGCTGTGTTACTATAAACTAAGAGTTTCAAGAAGTTGAGTTTGGGTCACTAATAGGTTTTATGCAATTTCATGTGATAATTTATTTTACAAATATGACCAATTTGGGGTTCCACACCAAATACACCCTGCAGAGTTACAATATGCATATATGCACAATCTAATTTTCTTTCCTACATGCACACAAATAGACACACTAGAAATACTCCACCTACTCACTGCACACTCACCATTCGGCTTGCACATAAACATTCTGCTACACCCATTCTCCACATGCGTCTTGTTTGATAGGCAGACATGCTTTTCTTTGACCTCATTGAAAAGCAATTCTATCAAACCCTGTCACAGCTACTGCAGCTACAGATGGCAGCTATAACATTTGTAGATTTATGGCTTATTCGGCTCTTTGTGCAGTAGATTTATCATTGCTGTAGTGCCTCCTGTCTGTACTCCCATTTGTCCATTCACCTGTCAGTCATTAATGTCACATAAAAATGCTGTACGTTTTTTTTTTACAGTTGAACACAGTGTAACAACAGTCACTGATTTATTTTTATGCTCAAATGCTTTCCTCATTTTCCTGATGTTTTATTCTTCCCTCCGCGTGTTTCTTGACTACTTCTTTTCTGTTTTTATCTGTATTTCTACATCTATGTCCGTCTCTCTTGGTGTTTCTGTCCTCCCCCGGGGTTTATGTGAACTTCAGATGCCTTTGCAACACCTGCTTCTGCCACTGAGGCCTCTGCAGCAGCAGCTGAAGGTGGAGCTGCCGCTATGTCCACCCCAGCCACCAACGCAGGAGCTGGTGGGTGACTGAAATCTGTCTGTGTGTGTGTCTGCGAGGGAGTGTGTGTGTGTTTGAGTCAGTGGCATACATGTTTCCTAAGTGCCTAACACTGAATAAGTTCTGCTGCGTAAATCAAGAACAGCCTTACTTGCAATTATTTTATTAACGTCTTTATCTCAAAATCCTAAGTTAATATTTTTTTTTATTTTTTTTTTTAACAGTATCTTTTTCCATGTTATCTACATGGGGAGGATTCTCATTTTTTACGAGGGCCATTCAGCCTAAATTTTTTAGCACAATATCCTGCATGTAAACATCAAGTCTATACTTAGTTCGTTTAAGACCTTTTTACATGGTTGTTTTTATACAAGTCAGCTGGAAACATCAAAAATTCAGCCAAAGATAAAGGTTTCGAGAATTTGTGAAACTAACTTTAACTTAATTAGCTACAGGAAATTGCTAGCTGCAACAAAATCTGCAGCTGCTGGCTTTTGTTTACCTGACTGAAATCAAAGACCCAGAGTTTCAAAAATCATTGAGCATTTAAAAAAACAATTACTAAGGAGTTTGCTCGTAAACTTTTGGAACTCAGCTAAGCTGGGCAGGTGTAGAAACAGTAACAATGGGTGTCTCGGTCAATGAAAAAAAATTTTTTTTTTTTTTTTTTTTCTATTTTAGACACCCTTTTTGTGGATTATGTGCAAATTAAAATCTTGCAGAAGGAGAGACCAAGCGCATCAGTCTCTGGTTTGAATTTCTCATCCGAGACAAAAACACTAACGGGTTATGGTCTGTGAATACTTGGATTTGCTGTGAACTGGACACCAGATAAACTTCAAAGTGGTGAAGCGTTAGCAGCAAGGCAAGTGGTTCCTTTTCTATTGGGCTATAATGTAGTTGGTGTCTGTTAAACGTCTTAGAGAAGTAGCACACGGGGTGATCTACGCCCTGCTGGTTTTCCCGCAGAGGTACAGCACCTGCGCCACATGCACTCGTATCGACCGCGAGTTTATAAAAGGATGGTCGAAGTCAGGAGCAGCAGGGACTGGCGCACTACACAACAAAACTTTCACGGAATTAAAAGAAACTTGGCATGCGGAGGACCAAACAAACGGTTTCAGCAGACTGACCAGACTGGTCAGAGGCGCAACAACATCGGAAAACTTCCGACAGAAACTTCTATAATAACCGCACATGCCAAGAAAGCGTCGTAAAGCTCTTTTTGTCTGTGGGACAGGAAAATCAACTACTGCCACACCTTTGCGGCGACGGGACACACCTGCCCTTGGCAAACTTTTTTTTTTACCTTGCCAGTTGCCTTGCCAAATTCATATTTGGCAATATTTGCAGTCAGCGAGTGTCGTTAAGGTAACATGGTGGCACCTGTGTAGGCCTCTACCAGTGCTACAAATACCAGCCTTGTTTCATTGTCTCTCTCTCAGGGCTCCACATCTCTTGGTTTGGTTCGGTTGACTTTATCTTTCACCTTCAAAACTTGCGTACATATTTCTCTCCCATCCATGCGTTACATTCACCACTGATGCTACTCATCTTCACAACTCACATTTCTGCTATAGTTTAACTTTGTTGACTTTAGATAAAACTCTCCACTGGCATTTCAACCTGTCTCATCTACCCTCCTCTTTGTCACAAGCATTGAGCCGGTTTGTGACAAGTGGGGGCTCGTCCGCTCGTCCGGTAGCCATTTGTAAAGAGTAGATTAATTTGAGTTTAACAGCCTTTTGTGGTGGCTTGGCCCGGATTAAATTGGTGTATTGCAAACCTCTTTGGCAGACAGTGGCAACTGTCTTGGTTTGTCTTGTAGGAGTGTATGTTGGTGAATTGTTTTGGATGACGATGTCAGTAGAACACATGATTTGTTGTTTGTTCACCATCTTTTTGAGGAGGGGAAATGTCAGGTTATGTTCCTCTTTAGGGTGCTTTTTAGGAGAGTTTGGTAATTGGTCTCCTTTTTGTTGTTAGTTGTGTGTTTGTCTGGGTTTTTTTTTGTGTTGTCTGTTCGAACAGAAGTACTTTTCCCCTGTTAGGCTTGGCAGCGGGTTCCCCTATGGGGCTCGTAGTGTTTCAATTAGGCGGCGGCGAAGGTGGGCGGAGCCATTGACTCGGGAGCACCTCCGTGGCTGTGAGAGGGTCGCCGGCTTTCTGGTTGGTTTATTCGCCTGGCTGGTTTGCCGTGCGTAATTACCCCCCATCACTAACTGCACGAAAACTAGGGTTGAGTTAGATCGCTAGCTCAATGGTTGTAGTTTGCATAGGTAAAGGGGAGGGTCTCTTGTTCACTTTTTACCCCAGGTTTGGTTTTCCCAAGTGTTCCATTCAAGGTTTGTGGAGAAGTATTTGCCTGCTTAGTTGTGAGGATGGCTCTACTTGTAGCTAGATGTGTTCAGAGTTGATGACCACGAGGCCTCGGGGCAGTAATCTCCATCGTATCTGGTTATATTCCGTTGCCTGCTTCCCAGATTTGGTGACTTTGATTGGTATACTTTACTTTCTGTTGAAGTATAATGCGGATCCTAGAGACTGGTCAGATTCAGACAGTATCATGCTGTTGCAGTGAGTTTGTTTTTCACCTTCAAATAATGTGGCGTGTATAAGTTGGAAGTTTGGTCTGGTAACTTTGGTATAGATGTCACCACTCGTGTTTTGGGCTTTTGTGTGAGCTTGGTTGTAGCTTGGTTTCCTCATTGTGTCGCATCATGGCTAGAGAGCCGTTTGTTTAGAGGAACCTTTGGGTTAGCTACTTTGGTTTGATGCTCAGGTTTAATTCCAGATTTGTGTTTGGTTGTTGGAATTTGGTCCAAGCAGAGTGTGGCGATTGGGTTTACCAGCCACGTGTGGTGGTGGATACTTGTGATGAGCTTGGGTGCTTATTCTGGATCTACAGCTTGATAAGTACAAGGAAAGTTGGAAGTTGAACTTGATTTTGTTGACCATACTCACTTTTGTGTTTCTTCAAAGATCAGATCTGCAAGTTGAGGTGGGTATTGTTCCTGTAGCCGTACAACTTAACAGTCACTAGATCAAGGGTGCAGAGAATGCGCTATCCTTTGTGCAATACTTCTAAATCCCTATTGTTGACTGTTTCTGATTTCCATTCTCGTCTATGATAATCTCTGCCTTTCATCCTCTTAATTTGCTTCTCTGGTACCAAGGTTGCTGAGGATGTAGGGATGGTGGGAGTCTCTGGATAATGGCAGCCCGGAAAGAGAACAGTATTACGTGTGGATCGTGGGTAACGTATAAACTATTTGACGAAGTTTGGGGGCAATTTCGTAATGTTGTATTTGAGTGTCGGTGTTTATCCTGTTTGTTTTTTGAATGGGGTTCTGAGTAGGAGCCCGTTTTTATGGAGGGGTGTGTTACGACCACTCCCTTTCTGTTTGCTGTGGCTCATGTGGCCTATTCCAGGGCTGCTACTGTTACTGTGGTAATCAAAGACAATGCTCTTTGTCTCTTGTCTTTTAAAGGAAAATTTTGATACTTTCTGTCAAGGAGAAACTTGCTTCTGGCAGTCGTCTGGTTTTATTTCCGGGTCAGTTGTGGTTTGTTCCTGAGGTGTGAAAGTGATCACTATTTGCTCCAGTTGTTTGTCATGGTTCTGGTTGAACTGACTGGGCCAGCCTGACAAACCTGAGTGTCTGTCTCCAAGTGAGTGAGGGAGTGACTGACTGACTAGCTGAGTAAGTGATGAAGTACACCATTGGTCAGCTGAGTGTCATGTGACTGAATTTTCAAATCAAAAGCTCTTGTTTCAAATTAAAATCCCTCTAGCCTTCCTTACACAGTCCAGCAATATATACTTTGCATCAGTGGTTCTTAACTTGTGGGTTGCAGGGTCATTTTGAGAGGGTCGTGAATGTGTGTGGGAATTTTTTTAATTTTTTTTTTTTTTTTGGGGGGGGGGGGGTCTAACTTTTATTGTGAAGTCTACAGAACCTTTGCTGCTTCATTTTTATTTTCAAGGACATACATTTCTCATGACGCCACGTGTGCAGTCACCAATTGCTGCCAGCGTTGTCATCTGAGCATTTGTAAACAGGTTTAGGATTTAATAATGATTAAAAATGATTTGACTCTTGAAAGATGATGAGCAGTCACTTGTTTGAAAGGCTTTGGTAATCCAACACAAGTTTTATTTTTTATTTAATTGTGTTGTTAGGCCTAGTTGCACATTTGTTTCACTTTTTGGGGGTTTATTTAATATTTTTAACAGCGACTTGAAGGCACTGTGTATTGCTGCACTATTTTTTGTAATATAAATTTGGGTGGCTAAAAAATTTGGGTTGTGACTTAATGACCAAGGAAAAACATGGGCCCTGAGGCTGGACCAGTTCAGAGCCACTGCACTAGGTTTTAGACAAGTGTTGTTTCATCACAGATGCTATTTTTAGACAGACAGAAGGAGTGTGTTGGAGCTCTGCACGTTTTCTCTCTCCAGTGGGAAACGTTTTTTTTTTAGGTACTTGGCTTTGTTCCAAACATCTTGGAGAACCTACCAGTTCCTGTGTGTCTCCCAGTTGTTTCTGTCTCTTTGTGTAACCTCAGACTGACTCAGTGATGTTGAGATCAGACGTCTGTGGGGTATCAGTCAGACCCCTGATCTCAACATCTAAAATTGCCAAAATAATTTCCTCTGCACTGTATGTCTAGTCTGTTTTGTATCAAAGTTATTGTCTAACACTCCCCTTCCTCTCCATGTGTTACATTTCTGTCTCACCCCAACCCCACTGCTTCCCCAAAGACCCCTTTGCTCCTTCGGACGGGAGCACCAACACAGCGTCTTCAGGTCTAGACCTTTTCGGCATGATGACGGTGGAGAATAATAACCCGGCCAGTTCGCTGGACGCCTGCTTTAGCTCTGTGGTGCCCTCCTCCTCCCCCTCCCCTTCCCCTTCACCGCGCTTCACCTCAGCGTCCAGCACCATCATCACCACTGCAACCATTTCAGCTCCCATAGCCCCCAGCCCCGCCAGCCCTGCGACTGACCTTTTCAGCGGTAAACTTTAGAGATGTGTGTCACTGTCTTGTCATACTTCCTGGCTCACTGGTCTGATGCTGCTTGCCATCCTCTCTCTTCTCCTCCCCTCTTCTCACCCATATCGCATTTTGCTCTTTGATTTTTATCAGGCTAATGTGCACACGTTTGCAGCTTTGAGCATCATCACCATTATTAAGTATTTTAATATTCGTGTTTTGGGTGCGCATGTGTTCGTAGATATGTTTGACTCCATGCCAGACACAAGCTTCTCCAAAGCAGGCTCCACTCCCAGTGCTGACTTGTTTGCAGCAGGTACTCCTTTGCACTCTGTTTGCCATATTGTGTGCGCTCCTATTCTTCATATCCTGTCTTGCTGTGTCTGTTTTTGTCAGCCTTGTCTTTGGCTTTAATCAGCGAAGAAGAAAAGGAAATTAGATTTCTCTCTTATGGGTCTGCTAAAGGCTATCGAGCTGTCTGAAATGTTTACCAAACGACTCTCACCTCCTTTCCTATTCCAGCATGTACTGCGTGCACTGCAACTGAAATTGATACAAGGGCATTGTGCATTCAAATAAATCGCAGTGAAGAGCTTGTGTGTATTTGTGCGCATTTGGGGTCTAAACATCATCTCCACCTTGCCTTCTCCAGCGGATGTGTTCAGCTCCCCCGCCCCCATCCTCTCCACAGAACCCCCACCCAAAATTGACACAGGAGCCATCATGAACCTGTTTGGTGGTGGGTAACTCACGAGACTGCCTGAACTCACTCTGCCTCCCTTATTTATTGAAAACCCTTCACAGAAGAGAGGGGCGTAAAGTGGAACAGTATAAAATTTGGTTCTGTTTTGTTTTATGTAGGCTACTCTTGTTATTCTTTGGCTGTCTTCTTTTGGGGTGGTTCATGGAGGCTTTATAACCCTCGTGTTGTCCTTGGGTCAAAATGACCCGCACCTGTGTTCAACCAAGTTCTATTTTATTTCTATATTTTTATATTTTTTTGGGATCATTGTTCATCATTCTTTAAAGAAACCCTCACAGCCTCCTTGTCACCAATGATCCCAAAAAATATGAAAATAAAATAGAACTTGGTTGAACACAGCTGTGGGTCATTTTGACCCAAGGACAACACGAGGGTTAAGCAGATGCCTGAGATGAAGTTTAGTTGTGTGGAAACAGTATTTTTTTTTTTATGAACTGCAAGTAATGACTTCTTGTCTAAAGTCTATATTCAAAGTTGCAACAACGTGGATGGCACAAACATAACTATGAGCTATGAACATGTGTGAAAATGCACGTACAAGTACTGTGACTGTTACAAATGGAAAAAGGCATTAAGATGTGTGTGAGTGTGTGTGTATGCGTGTGTATGTGTGTTTAATTGTACTTACTCAAAAACAAAATGCTTGTGATTATGTAATCAGTTTCTTCTCTAACTCTCAACATTTTGTCTGGTATTACTAGCGTGAAGCCGAAGGCTGATTATTACCCTTCTTTGCCCTTATGCTGCGATGGAAACTGCTCAACCTACTTCCCCCCGGCACGGGATCCTTTGGTTTTTTTTTTTTTTTTTGGTTGACCTACCAGAGTCCACAGGAGGAGATGGCCCAGCTGCTGCTGCTGCTCCCGCCGCCCCCGGTGCTGAGCTGATGTCAGGTAAATCCACAGATGTGTGGAGAGCCAACCTGCATGTGCACAAAGGAGAGCAGATCAACATGTTGCAGACAATCCTCTGAAATATTTCCATTTCACTGACTGTACTGGAGTCGTGGATGAATTGCTTAACAGGCATTATGGACACAGGTCAAAAGGCCCAAGAGGTCTGGGGGTCCCCTGGGAAATAGCCTGTGCTTGAAGTGACTGTTTTTAACATTCCTTCCAAACTTATGTATGTATGTCAGACTTTCCTTTATGAATTTTCTATAATATTTTCCATAATATAATATCTTTGGAGAGGAATATCAGGGATATTTTATATTTAGTGTGAAATAAATGCTGAAGTTCAGCTTCAAACAGCAGCTGCACCTGAGATTTCTGCTGCTCAAAGGCCGTTACCTCATAATTTGTCCATGACTGTAGCTTTTAATCACATAAGTTCTTGCATGATGCCGTGTCATTGTCTTTGTAACACCATTTCACTTCAGCACAAACTTCTGACATCTTCCTTTTATAATCGTTATGGCGGTGTTTGCCTGCAACACTGGTTGTTCCTTTATTTGTCAGTAACTGTTTCCATTAACTTTGGTAATGGTTAATGAAATAGTTTGCTGTAAGCTGTTTCACAATTTATTTATTTACCCAAATACACACTAAAAAAAACACACTTAATGTTCTTTGCACAGAAAACATAAAGTGTCATTTTTTGCTTGACTGCTCATGTTAACATCATCATTGGCTCGCTCCGTTTCAACATGACTATTGGGGTTATTCGTCTTCGGGGAATTCCTCCAATCTCTCCCAACTTTCACAGCCTTGCAACTGGTAACTGTGGTAACTGTTACCATGGCAACATGGACCCCTGCTCACCTGGTTCCTGGTCTCATATTATATAACTGATGGTCTGCAATACTACTGCTTTAAGGCTTAACTCTTTCTCTTCTCCTCTCTTTCTATCATTCATGCAATAACCTCAAACGGTCTCATCGTCGCCCACTCCTTTAAAACCTCACTGCATTTTCTTCTCCCCTCTCTCTGGCATCTGTGCTTTTTACTATCCTCTCCTTCTCTCTCCCTCGCTCTCTGTCTCCATCTGGCTCTTGGGCTGGCTCATTTCTTGCTTCCTGCCATTTGATTGGGTGAGTTTCCTTGCTCTTTAACACGCTAATTTCCGACAGTGCGCTGCATTGCAGTGGTGCACGGCACGCTCAGCTGCACTGTCCCTTCCACCACCAGATGCTTGATGGTTACAAAGAGTGTGTGAAGTAGGAGTGTTATTAGGTGCTTATTTAGCAGTTAACCCAGCTCCACACTAGCTGCAGTGTTTTGCCCTCATCAAAACTTCCACAGCGATCACAAACATGCAATAAATGTACCTTCAAACACTGAAAATGTAGACTTGACCCTGTGTTTGATGTTATCATGGAAAGGTGCAGTACTGCCACACCATACGGTAACAAATTCAGGTTTATATTTATTCTGCATACATACTTTAAGGATGTCAAGTTCTTATTTCCTATCTCCATTTTGTAAATGATCATGACAGATGTCTCCTGTAGAAAATGGGACTACATCCTATTTTGTAGTCTGCACAACAAATCCATTATCATGATCTAAATTCCCTGAAATTGGCCTTCTTACTATTTGCCAGTGATGATACCTTCTGTCTTATCTTAAATTAACCTGCTCTGCACAGTAGTTCACATTCCAAAGCTTTCCTCTCCTTTTTGTTGTCATGGAGACATCCATTGGTTGTCATGGTAATCCATGTAAGGAGGCCTGCTGCTGAGTTGTGGTAGAGTGTGATGACAGCTTGCATCGATAGGTGCTAACATCTCCCTCCCTTTTCCATCCTGTCCTGTCTCCCCACCCCAACGCCCTTCCCCGCTGTAGTATTTGATGGTCTAGGGGATGTAATGAAGCCCACTGTGACCCCACAGGCGGGGGACATTGACACCTCCATGGCAAACATGGCAAGTAGTAAGTAGAGATTTAGATGAATATTTCTACATGATTAAAAAGGGATAGTTTGCTTTCTGGTGGAGAGTTTGATGAGATGATTGATACGTGTCTCACATTGATAAATATGAAGCTGTAGCCAGAAGCTCAATATAAAGACTTGAAACAAGGAAGACCCTGATTCTGTCAAATTATAAGTTTACCTTCCAGTAACTTCACAAATAAACACAATGATGGACAATAATTTATTCTGTAAAAAAAACATAGGGGTAATGTCATTCTTCAAATATCACTGGGGGGTTATTTAGTCTAACTGATCAGAACCAAGAAATAGTTGGTAAAAAGCTCAAAACCTAAACATTACCAAATAGTAAATTGGCGTTTTATCATGTTAGTTTTTATCCAGATCAAACCAGTGTGATAGACCGTCTTAATTAGGAACTTTAGATGTGCTGGTAGGCCGATTTTGTTTCCTTTGGACAGTCAGGGTCGCTTTTTTTCCTCTGTTCCCAGTCTTAATCAGGGGTGTAGTGCTATTTGTTAAAGTACTGGAGTTCACTTATGACATAAGAGCACACGGACATGCACACTGTTAAGTTGCGGCTTGTTGTAGCCTCGATAATTTAGTCACTTTAATCTAATAAAGTCAACAATATAAAATAGTTGTAGTAGTTCTGGATTCCTCATTTAAAGTGTCATCTAGGGTGATTTTACTCACAACAAAACACGTTCCTGCAAATGTTTCACAATAAAACCCTTGTTAAGAAATTAAAATGGAGAAAATGTAGCAGATCAAAAAGTTTAAAGTCGATGTCGTGATTTAATCAATACACCCGAAATGTCAATATCACAACTTGGACCATTCTCTTTGTTTTTATTGACTCTCTTGCATGACATAAGGTTTTAGAAATGATTGGATTTTGAAGCACTACAAAATTTAAATCAATTTCAATCAGATGAAGAGAACTGTGAACATTTTATTTCCTAATTTGGAGGAAAAAAAAAAGTGGCGCAGCATCATTCTGCCGCAATCTGACAACACTAGACCTCTGGTCTTCATGCTCAACTAACTGCAGCCAACATATATATACTGACCTACTCCTCTAATTCTCTGTATCTGTACTTACTGTATCTCCCCTATAAAATTGGCACAAATTGGCAATTTTGCATTTAAGTTTTTTTTTTAAAATGCCAGTATTCATGAAACGTGTTATGCAAGCTAATCACCTCCCACTTCTAGGTCTATCCTTGAAAAGACAACAGCTTTACTCAACGCTGTCATGTAACTTACAAATGAATTGCAGTAAATCTAATGTGTTCATGATAATGTAAATGAAAACAGTGATTTGCAGTACCTCGTTCTCTCTCTCTCTCCCTCTCTTAGATCTCACGATGGGAACCCCAGCAGCCCCTCAGGTAGCTCCCCCCAGTTGGGGTGCTCCCATGGTAAATGTTGTCTGTGTCTTGTAGCATGGAGTGGAGCGGCATGGCAGCGACAGCACAGGGCATACCTGTTGCAGCAATCACAAGCATTGCCTTCATCTGGCTCTCCAGGTTCCAGGTGTAAACAGAAGGCTAGGAAAGTGAGAGGTGAAGCAGTGAGAAAACGTAGGAAAGAAGACACCGTATTCCAGCCAACCCACAGCAAGTACACAAAACACAAGACGCTGATGGATCTAAAAGTCTGTAATACTGCCCTGGACATAGAGCCAGGGGCAGGAATTCAGGCAGTTTTATCATGTTGTCTGGTTCAAAAGGTTTTTTGTATTTCTGGAATATCTACTGGAGAGTGATGAAGTGGCAAATGAAACTGCCAAATTAAGAAGCTGTTGCCTGGAAACAGCTTCTTATTCTCTTATCTTTATATTTTCTTGCCTGAAAGAACTCTGATAGAGTCCAGGCAAGCTCCCCGGCTCTGCCCTTATAGCTGAAATCACTGCTTCATTGCCACATTTGCATTGTTGGCAACAACAAATTTGACACTTCCATCTGAAGGCTACGTGCAACAAGCTCTAAATCCTTGTGCATGTGAGAATAAAGAGCATAACCTCACAGGTGAGGTTAGGGTTTTGTGGTGGCGTGTCTTCACTTCTTGTGTGACAGCTTTTTTTTTTTTTTGTCCAGCATTGCCGTGTCTTCAACATTACCTTTGTGTGTCAGTAGGAAATATTCATGTGTTTTGTACTTTTTTTTTTTTTGCATTTGTTTTGCAGCATCGCTGTCTGTGTTATATGTAGTTTAGTAACATCCCACCTCCTCCTGTCCACCCCCTTCCCTCCACACCTTTAGAGCAGACCCATGGGTGTTGGTCCTTTTATGGGGACTCAACCCTGCTTCACCATGGTAAGACCAGCAGTCCAGTCCAGTAATACCCAGTGTGGACATTACTGGATGTTCATGGACAATCACCCCCTCCCCCCTCCCCCTTAGGTGGCCCTCGCACACCCATCGGATAGCACACATTTTGTCTTACTGTCTCTTTTTCCTTCCATCCGTCTCTGTTTAAGGCTGGGGCACCAGCGGCTGGAGCTCCCATGATGCCCATGGCGAGGCCAAGCTTCCCAGCCCCGGGAGTGACCTCTGGAGCACCGGTAATGCACTCATCCTTTATTGGATTAGAACACTTTAATGCACAAAAGTTACAGTTTCTCTCCAAAAGAAGTGCGAGTGCTAAACTACGATGTGTCTGCAGATGTCTCCTGGAGTGACCCAGAGCCCCAGAAAGCCTCCACCACCCAGGAATGCTCTGGATGACCTCAATATCAAGGACTTCATGTAGACTGACTGACCCATAAACCCCCAAGGTACACGTGCTGTCTCCGTACTGAACATATGCTAAGATGACAGATGAATCATTACTGTAACCGACAGTACTATTTGCATTAATTGCTCTGATCAAGATGCACGATCGTGTACACTGTTGGGACGATTATTGAACTAAAATAGACAGCTGCAGACTAATGTTAAGAGTACAGCAGGCATGATGGTGCAAAATTCTTTGTTGGACCACACAACAACAAACACATGTGAGTCATGTTTCCTGCAGCAGTCATGCCACCTAACAGAGTTAAAGCGCCCTGAATGTGACATTAGTGCAGGGGTTTCCGGCCTTGAAGATAAATCTGAGGGCTCACAAAATTATTTAGAGGACTGATGTTTAGTTACAGTTTTTTTTTCTTCTTACGAACAGACCAAGATCACAGGCAAATATCGGGAAACTCCAAAGTTTTTACCAATCAAAGTATATTTGTTGTTTGTATGTTCACTCAATTTGTGAAGGATCTGATCAGTGTCAGTTAGGCTCAAGATGAAAATGAAGGATAAAAGTCAATGGGTGTGGAGCTTACCAGACATCTGTGGCCTGGTTCTGCTGTCTGCCTGAGGCTAACAGCTTGGCTACATGAGCTGCTTCTAGCATAACGCATCCAATCATTGACCAAAGTGGCATTGGTCGGATTGTATGGTGGATCATATAGGTGGCAGGTTTTTAATTAAAAAAAAAGAAGAGGAAGTGTATGTGCTGCAGTGCACCTGTAATGAAATACAGTTTTGTAAACTGTAAACATTTAAATCGCTCGACTCCTCAGGAATGTGATTTAAAGGAAGATATAACACGTTTTGTGATTGTATCCCTGTGAATTTTTCTAATGTTTTTTCTCATCTGAGAAAATAAATATTGGTACAAGTTAAGGAACTCTGGCTTGATTTGAAATGTCTTTTTCTCCTAACTAACTAACAAACTACTAATTTAACACGTGCTTAATGACGATGAATTTTCTTTCCCGCCTTTGCAGGTTTGTCATTGTGTCTGGAACTCTGTGGATGTGGATGTGGATGTCTGACACCCCCCCCCCACCCCCCTTCAGCCAACCAGCCATGAACTCTTCGAACTTTACCCTCTGACTCCCTACCAGCCGCGACCCCTAAAAAAAAAACCCTGCCTTCCTTATCTAATGTTGTAGCACAACTGTGAATGTGAACCCTAGATACAGAAAAACTGAATTCCGTTTACGTGTGTGTGGGTGTGCGTGTAATTCAGTGTTAACCTTTACTTAATATACTACGCAAAAATGAACAAAAAAAAATAAATAAATGTGTATTTAGATTCATTCTGGATTTTTGGCGTATCAGCTGACTTGAAATGGTGGATATATGTTGGTTTCTTTGCGCATCTCCCAGACGAGGACTGTGTCGTTAAATGTGGACTGTGTTCGGTGTAACTTCACTGGCCAACACCCCTCTCTCTCTCTCTCTACCCCCCCACCCCCTACCCCCCCACACTCCCAATTGTCCAAACTAATACTGAGCTATGTTTAATGTCATTCAAGACTTGGTTGTACCTATATCTGCTTGGCCATCCATCCTCCCACCTGTCTACTTCAAGTTTTTGGAGGACAATTCTTACTCCAAATG
Source organism: Embiotoca jacksoni (assembly GCF_022577435.1). NCBI lineage: Eukaryota > Metazoa > Chordata > Actinopteri > Embiotocidae > Embiotoca > Embiotoca jacksoni. Next base: position 5,190,213 of record NW_027185374.1, read on the forward strand.
TACTTTAACACAACTTGCACTGGAAATCTGGACTTATCATCGAGCACATCAAACTGTGTTCGGTTTTGTTTTTACTTTGTTTTTTTTTAGGGATTGTATAAAACATGCAAAGAAAATTGTGAACTGTGTTCAAATTGACATATGCATTTTAGACTATTTTAAATGATAGATTATACATATTTTTCTTTAATCTTGAGTTTTATTTTGAGTGAAAAAGTATCATATATTTTTAGTTACATTAAATTATATAGTTGGAAAAAAAAGAAGACAAGTAGGCAAAAGAAGTTTCCCACTTTCTTTGTTCAAACTTCTCAATCTGTAACAAGAGACAGTATTGAGTGGCAATGTTGCCCGGAGTGCAGAGTGTGTACTGTTGTGCCCCCTGCTGGTGTGGAGTGATAATGCATCATAGCGTGCAACACAGGTCAATCTGGGAGGCATTCTAATACTCTCAAAGAGCTCCTTTCCTTGTCTCGGCCTCCACGCATGTTAAGGTGGAAATCAAAGAGACTATAGGAAGCAGTTGTGTAAGTGATTGGGAAGGGGCCTCAGCTCTTTTTGGGTCAATTGTGATGCAGCAGTGGTTGGTATATTTGTTCACATGCTGCCACTGAAGTCTTAGGGACTCGCTGTAAAGCCCTCAAGTATACGCTGGATGTTCTGTGTGTTGTTTATTTCCAAAAAGTGACTGTATCTTAATCCATTGTGGAATTAACAAAGTGTTGAAAGAAAAATAAAGATGAGTATGACACATAAAAATAACAAGAATGTGGATAAATACTGATTGCTAAGTATTCATTTAAAGGCTGTGGTTCGTTTTATTTTTTTATTTTTTTGGTTATTATGGATGGCATCTTCCTCCCTCCCTCAACCCCACCTGCATGTGAGTCTAAATGAGATGCAATAAAAGACAAATACACTGATCCAAATGACCCTCGTGGCTCATCACTTATCTCTGCTCTGGTTTTTGTCAGCATGGGTTTTAAATTTTCATACTTTTTTATTTGTTGTCACCAAAAATGACTCAGGTTTTCTGTTTTTGAAGAAGAAGAACAAGAAAATATGCATTAAAAACCTCCTAAAAGCTATTAAGAAACAAAATTACAATATAAACATTATATTATTAAGCATCAAGAAATGCATGTACATGCTGCATAGACCCAATATTCCTTTTAACATGTAGTGGAACTACAACCAACTTCTCTAAATGACCGGATAGGCTGAACAGACCACGGATCCTGAGCCGGGGACGACTGCAGAACCCTTGGTTTTAAGCTTGGCTTCACAGACTGAGGTGTATAAAGCTGCTCAGAGTTTTGCTCTTTTTATTTGTGTAAATCTTTTTTTTAATGATAGAAATTCAAAGTTCAAAATAATTGCATATTCTCATTAGTTTGAATCTTCCTAATGTTTGTAATTTTCCAATTTATATGAATCATAGAAACAATAAGCTGTAAAATGCAAGAATTCTAGGGTGTTTGAAGGACAATAAGAAAACAGAGAAATTAAAGTCATTTGAAATACATACAGTTGCTAGTACCCTTTAAAAGGAGCACTCCACCAATTTTGCACATCAGATGTCAGGTGTTTTGTGGACTACATATGGAAGAGAATTGTGTAAAGTTATAAGGGTTTTTTTCTGAAGGTATGACCATATTTGTAGCCCGCTCCTCATTTCTGCTTAAGGTTAGATACTTGAGGAAACCTCGGCTGCTATCAGAATAATTTACCACAATCTCCAACCAAACTATGGGTGGTTAAGTTGCATTATGGTTAATATGGCATCATGTTAAATTGGCAGAGTATTCTATTAAGTCAAATGTTTTATTGGAATCTGCATTGTTATGACATACAAATTCTTTTATAGGAAATCCACAGATACGTATCATAAAATTACATCCTTCTGGAAGTGACTTACAATTAATATACAACATAGACTATACAAGTGTTGTCATTGTAACTATAGGGGAAACAAGCTTTCTTCTTGCATGCCGTAATATAAGAACATATAATGTTGAATAGGATGAATAATAGGTAGTCTTCACGAGGTGCAGTTTGGAGACGTTCTATTGGCTGTTCCAGTGCTTGAGGAATGATGGCTGGGTTCTTATTTTACATTACACTAATCCTAAAATGTACTTTTGTATACAAACCTAAATCCTATTTTTTACCAAGAATTTGGTGAGTCAACGGTGAAGACCATTCCTTTGTAGTTTTCACGTGGTGCCCCCGGTCTTTGAGTCTCTTAGAACAACAGATCTTTTCCTCTTGCAGATCCATTGTTCTGCAAGTTCACACTTCTTTACAAAGACTTGGATCTCCGCGGATCCAGTGGCAGATCTGGGCATATTTGGAAGGGGTGATCCTCACTGCGACATTAAAGTCCCGCTGTTCACCTCCCTCCACCTCCACCCACTGATGGCCTGAGAAGACCCCAATCACCCTCCTCTGCCACTTCCCCTTTCTGCCTTCATGTCCCGCTTCCTGTTTCAGACGAATGTAAACACCTGCACCTGTCGCACCGGGCTGCGCATCGCAGTGCTGATACATCAAGTTGTCAGACTCCTTTGCGACTGAGCAAAAACGATAGACCACCTTCTCATCTCCACTGCCGTCCAGCAGGTGTTTGTCAGCGTCATAGCCTGAGAAGTGGATCCGTGTCAGGGGTGCAGCCGAGGGTGCCACCCCGAGCTCCATGTGCTTCTGCTTGATGGGTCGTTTCAGCTCCAGAAGGGCGTAATCATAGTCGGGGGACACAGGATCGGTGGAGCTCTTGGTGAGGATCCACCCTTGAGGGATTTTGGTTTGTTTGACTCGAGTCCAACGAAAGACAGGTTTCTTTCTGAGTGCAGAACTACGTCGTATACGATTGAGGCTTTTTTGTTTCCCTCCGCCTCTTCTCTCAAACTCCTTGTTTCCACCATCAGCTGCTCCCCCCTGACCATCTTTTCTTCCTCTGCGCCTCCTACCTTCACCTTCCTTTCTTCCTCTCGCTACATCCACTTCGATATTATTCTTCTCTTCACCTTCCTCCATAAGCTGCACCTCTCCTCTCTCCTCATTTGTGTCGCCCTCTCCTTTCCTGCCACCCCTTCGTCGCCCTCCTCTCCTGCCTCCCCTCCTGCTTTTGCTCTTGAGCTGTAACACCCCTACTCGAAGGCTTCTGGCACTCTCTCGGTAGTCCCTACCATCATGGATGCAGTGTGCTGCTGTTAACACGTGTTTTGGCGATACCAGGACTCCAGAGCAACCTGATGAGAGGCGGACTGCAGTGGAGAACGGATAATTGGTGATGAAATGGGAGTCTGAGATCACAAAGCGTCCATCTGCTCCGTAAACCTGCCGCTTCCTGCGGGTACGAACCGACGAGTGTGCCGGTGTCCCTGTAGATGTCTTGTTTAAACCCTGCAAACTGATATCTGTATGCGTGCGAGTGCCATTTTCATACATTGTCTCATATCCCAGCATCCTCTCCTGCTCAGTCTGGTCCAGCGGTGGTATGCTGCTTTGACACTCTATTCCGCAAAGCATCTTTGTCCCTTGTCTCTCTTCATTCTCCTCCTGTCCTCTGTACAAAGGTGCGTCTAAAAGTGCTGTGTGTGTGTCCAACAGCTGCGGGAGGCTCTGTCTGGTCCACGTGTACGTCTCGCTGCTCTCATTGTTGCCTAAAACACCAGAAACTGTCGGCACGGCTGCACAGAGCAGCGCAAACATTAAGTGTTTAAGGCCCATCCCACTGAAAATAAAAAAGAGAAAAAAAGAAATTGTGAGGTGTCGGCAAAAAACCTCTCTCTCTTAAGTTTACTTCAGAAACAATCAGCCAGCAGATGGCGGAAAACCTTCATTTTGAAACAATAAATAAGTGAGCAGCAAAATGTTGTCTGTAATACTTTACTGTAAATTGGTCCTTCTGCAACTGAATAGGCTCTCGTTCAAAATTCAAGACATATCATCATTACTGCGTGCAATACCTTTTGTTAATTGCCATTTCACAACACAAAGAACATTTTGGCATCACTATATTATAATAATATATAAAATCTGATCAAATTCTAGTTATAAAGCTTAAAAAAAATGTCTGAAATGTAAGAGAATTGAGATTGTGGCACAGGTCATGAGAAAATTCAGATTGTAAATATTATGAGGAAAAGAACTGACGTTTTATTTGTTATTCAGTGCCTAAATAAAACTGTCACTTGAAAAAGAGATGCAATAAATATAAAATATAAAACGTTCCTACCTGCAAGCATTCAAAACACACCTCTAAAACTTCCAGTAAATGTTCTTCTTCTCATTAATAAAAGGGAAATGTTCTCTCTCTATCCAAACGACTTCCAGCAGACTGGTTCCATCGTTTCCTGGGCTAAAAAAAAAAAAAAACCGGAGGCGTAAGGAGAGGTGGCGTGCAAGGTCCTCACAGAGATCCACATCCCACTCTGATGTAGACTGTTTTGTTTTTTTCCCCCTGTAGACAGACAGGAGGGGGAGCCAGCCAAGGAGCATGAATGAATTTTTTTCATCATGTGATGGCATTACATTTCAGTTAAAAAACGGAGCCACGTGGAGACATTTTAAGTTAGTTTTCGTAAATATATATATATTTTTTTTTTACCACGAAGGAAATACGCACAGAACCGTGATGCTTTCAAGTGAAAATAAATTCATTTAGATGTGAGGATATTTACAAAGAGTTCTGCTTTTGAGCGCGTGTTTATTCGACGGAGATTCAATTTATGTCACGTGACGTTTGAAGTGGGGTCCACACTCACGTCACGCATGCACGACTGCAGGGCAGATCTGAGGAATCTGTATTTTTTTTTTTTTTTTTTTTTTTTTTTTTTTTTTTACCCCTGTCGGTTTATTTAGACAACTGGCCCGCTGCTCGGTGCAACAAGATTTCATTCAGTGCAGGAGCTCCTCTTGGGTCCCTGATTGGATGCTGCGACTCCAACACACACACAGTTTTACTGACAGACTACCGGATGTGTGAGCCTTTGCAAGGATGGCAGGATTTAGGGTTGTTATGAAGCATGGTTTTTGTGTGTTTGTTTAAATCACCTTAAAGATGTTACTGAACAGCAGTTGACCAAATAATCTCACCACAAGGTCCTGTAGTGACTGCTCTAGAGTTTTCAGTCTTACATGATCAGTAGGTGGAGATGTCAGTGATCACAATCGTGTTTCTATGGGGTCAAGAATGAAAATTGAAATCTCAACTATTCCAACAAAATTTAATGATTGCTTATTAAAAATAAATAAATAAATAAAAAGGGACATTATGAAACACTGGCTGCACATCCTTGTATGAAAATGAGTGCTCGGGTATTTATTAATACTGCCATGTAGGTGTGGTGATACGCTCCACTTGCAGGAAACAGAATATATCGACACTGAAGTGCATCAGGTTATGTTACCATGCAAATCCTGCTGAAACAAAAGATGTTCATGTATGATTTCAGTTCATTTGCATGAGCATACATTATTTTGTCATTCGCTCCTCTTTGGCTGCATTAAAAGCGGAACATCTTTTTTCCTCTTACTGGCTGCTCTCCTTCACCATCATCACTTGCTCAATGCACAACATTGCCGGCCAGCTCGCAGCATGGAACAACTCAACTCCACTGTGGTCCCTTTCAACATCTCCTCCACTCCTGGGCCTTCTCCTCATCTCTCCTCGGACTCCCGTGGTGTGGCCCCTGCGATTTTGATGTGCCTCTGCTTCCTGCTGGGATTTCCTGGAAACATCGCTGTGGTTATTGTCAAACCTAACTGGCAGCACCTGTCCAGTGTGAGCCAGAGTTTGATGCTGAATCTGGCAATATCAGACCTGTTCAGCCTGCTGACTCTTCCGCTGTGGATTTACTCTTTACTCTACAACTGGCCCTTCAGCCTGGTGGCCTGCAAGCTCCTGGTGTACCTGGTGAACGGAAGCGTTTATGGCAGCCTGCTGACTGTGACGGTGCTGAGCGTCCAGCGTTACCTGTTGTTGGTGCACCTGCACAATTGTTTCCTTATAGGAATAAGGAAGCTGCTGGCTCTGCTCTGGCTGGCTTCACTGATCCTGGCCACCCCTGTTCTAGTGACTCAACAGCTCATCACAGATCGGCGCTGGGTACGCTGCAAAAGTCAGTACTCTTCGGAGGCCTCCTGGATAGTCATACTACTGATACAGTGTCTACTGGGATTCGTCTCACTTTCCGTCATGGCATTTGCATACATCCGCCTCCATAGAAAGGTGAACCAGGGAGCCTTTTTCAACAATCCACAGACAACCAGACTGGTTACCAGCATCATCGTGGCCCATTTTGTCCTGTGGGTGCCGTATCATATCATTAATGTGCTGGGGGTGGCCGCTATTTCTCTCAAGAACAAGGGCCTGTTGAACTTTTGTATGAAAAGCTGGAAGATTGTTACACCACTAATATTTGTTAATAGCAGCCTTAATCCCCTCCTGTATGCGTTTGCGTCTCGCAGCTGCACCGTATGCAAAAAAAACACAAAAGTTAAACAGAGAAGCCTCAAATTCCCCAAAGCCTGTTTTTCAGATAGCAGACATCGGGACACATGCAGGACCTCAACAAGCACAGCACTCAGAGAAATAAGTTTTGCCCTCATCAAACTGTCTCGCGGATCTCATCTCCTTTGCTGAGACACACAGGGTGTAGTACGCTCTATTTATCACTCCAAGCTGGGGATGATTTGTGGTTTAATGAAGTTTGAGGTTGAGCAATATCTCCTTTCAAACCAGCTCTGTGCTGATAACAACTGGTCCTCAGCCAGAGTTAGACAAATAAAAGTTTGTTGAAAATGATCCAGGTAAACAATCAAAAGATTCAAACTAATGTTGATTTTAAATTGAATTGAATTTTGGTTACATATTTTGCTTAACTCAGGTTATAATATAATTTCCATAAATATTTTTTTTCTGCAACATATAGTTTTGTTTTTTTATGTTGACTGAGAAATAATGCAAATGTTTTTCACTCATAAAATGAATTGTCTGTCTGCAACTAAGCCTTTATGGGAGAGATCCGGGTCAGAGGAAAGGACAATTAATGAAAAGATTGAATAAATGTTTGCATTGGAGCCCATCCAGTGTCAGGAATGACCATCTGTCTCCATTGTTTAACAGCAGACAGACAAGACGAAGGATAAAAGACAGGGAGAGTTTGCTGCACTGAAGCAGATGTGTTAACTCGCGCACTGATCCATTCCTCAACACTGTTCCCTTGTGTGTACAGATTTCCAGGCAGATCTTTTCAGAATTCAGAAAATGTCTCATTACTACGAATTATATTTTTATATTACTAATGTATGCACTATGAATAAGCTGCATTTCCTTGCAGCAGCTGTCATGTTTTTTGGGGAGTCTGAGCTTTAACAATGTACAACATATTATGTTCTACGAAATCTTACTCTATAAAGTAATTTACTGTTGCTGTCAAAAAAAAAAGAATAACATTATTCCCTTCAATATGTCAACTATTCCTTTAACATAGTACACACCACATCAAGTACACGACATTACACCTGATAATTACCCACTTTGTCACCTCTCTTTTTGTGTGTCTGTGTGTGTGCTCACATTACATTGGTCCGGGTGATGTTTTCAAATGATATAGGCCTATGCAAAGTGCACCAGAAGAAGTGAAAGTATAGAGATAACGTCCAGGGAACTTCCTTGTTATTGTTAAAGGTTTCACTTAATTTTCTTAACAAACTCTGTGACTATACTTATTCACTGTACACATAATTTTCAATAAAACCCTCCATTGTTCCTCCACTGATGTGTCTCATTTTTGGTTCATCCATGTTGAAATCTTCTCTTTTTTTTGTATGCTCCGTGCAGCTTTCACTTCTTGTGTTTTCTTTTCATTAACTTGCAGAGGGACTGGAACCGACACCAGCGCTGATATTCTTGGTGAACCAGAAGATCCAGGGGGTCTTCCTCTGTGTGTGTGGCTGAGAATCGGGGCTCTGTCCTGGGGTAACTCTGCGGATCTTGCCCTCAGAACCAGAGGTAATGTAATCATTTATGTTCTCTCCTCAGGCTTTGTGGACAGCAGTCTGGATCAACTTGTAACCTTTTCTGTACTGAACTGTGTCTAGACACCACTGTTAGTAAAATGAATCCACCCAAAAAGGGTCAGGACTACTGCAGGAGAGCGTGTGCGTGTGCGTGTGTGTGTGTGTGTGTGTGTGTGTATGTGTGTGTGTGTGTGTGTGCGTGTGTGTGTGTGTGTGTGTGTGCGCGCGCTGTTTGTGACTCAGTAATTCCCCCAGCTGTTCCTTTGGGCCCAGGCAGGGTTTTCTCTGGCCTCTTCTCTAAAAAGAAAGAATCCCTTTCCCATGCAAGGATGACTTCTCCTCTACATTCTCTGTATGTACTCCAGCCAAGACTCTCACTTACAATTTTTATGATGTGCAACACACAGTTTTGGTCATCAAAATGGGGTTATTTTGACCCTTGGCAGAAAATAATCTGAAGTTGAAAACAATGAGGCACATTAAAGAGTATCTGCATGATCAAAGTCTTCTGTTGTGTTTGTGTTTAAGAATATGAAAATCAAATGGTCTGTAGGTGATTTTTTTTTTTTTTTTTTTTTTTAACCATCATCTCTTAATGCACCAGATGAAGCTTGGTGGAAGGATGTGTTCAGCTACATAAAGCATTAATTATGGTATAATTATAATCATGATGCCCATAAATCAGAGAGCATTCTGTGTAAATAACATTTTAGTCACGAGAAAACAATCCAACTCACTGATGAATCCATCTAATCAGGGAGGGCTTACAAAAATAACACAAAGCTTGTTCCCATTTTTCCTAAACAGTCTGATAAATGACATTTCAGGAAATTTGCTTATTTGCTTTCTTCCTGGGAGTTGGAGAGAGAGAAGACAATATATCTCTATTATGTCTGCACAGCAAATACTGAAGAGAGGAAGACAGCAGCTGGTTAGCTTCACTTAGCTGGTATGGAAGAAGGAAACAGCGAGCTTTGCTCTTTCTAAAAGCAACAGAATTCACTTACAAGTACATCAAAAGCTTACCAACCATCTTGGGTGGTAAATATGAAGCTCCTGTGAGTTGTTAACTAGCTAGTTTAACTAAATGCAAAGACTGGAAACAGCTCACAGGGACAACACCAAGCCCAGATATAATCCTGCAGGGTAGAAAAAAGATGAAACGTGTGCATTAGTGACCTTTAAAGGGGCTGACAAGACATATTTTGCCACCTGGCATGGAGTGTCCCCTCTCTGTTTTCAGTCTTTATGCAAAGCTAAATTAACTCACTGTTGCATGAGAGAATTATCCATTTCTTCTCGGTAAGAAACATGCATTTGCCAACATAATTCATTGAAGTAAAGATGTCAATTTGGAACTTTCAACATCAGAATTACGAGGTGCGACTGTTCAAGCACAGTAAGCAAACGGCCCAGGGGGAGGCAATATCTTAGTATTCAAAATTATGCCGCTTGGTCAACATCAGCCCCTGAGTTTTGTGACCACTGTTATGGGTACATTAGGGATTTTACCATGGACCTGAAAGCAGCTGAAGATGCACATCAAATTTAGTGTCAAATTTGGGAAATTGGCCGTTAAGACCCTTGAAATGCTTCAGAAAGCCTGAAACAATGAAGTGAGCGAAGTGTTTTGAGTGGCAGAACATCACTATCTAAGACCGAAGAAAGCGAGTCAGAACAGGAGTGCAGCAGAGAGCACGCTGGTACTTTTCTTTGACATTTGCAGGGTTGTGCACTGTGATTTCGTCCGCCAGGGGCAGACTGTCAACGCCGAGCTCTAATGTGACGTTGTGAGGCGTCTGATGGGAAAACTTTCAGAGCAAACAACTTGAACTGTGGCAAGATGGTAATTGGGTTCTCCAACATGACATTGTGACAGCTCACAATCTGTTAAAAATGCACAAGTTTCTTGTCCACAACAACACAACAACACAACCATTGCTCCCAAATCATCCTTATATGCTATAGGCAGCAACTTCTTTATGTTCACCAAAATGAAATCCAAGCTGAGGAGTCCACGAGATCCAGCGTGATTTGCAAGTGGTTCTTTATTGCTCCAAACGAGGGAACTACTTTTAAGGGGATGGCGGACAGATGCAAATCAGATACGGTGTTCGGTTGGAATAGGTTCAATCTGAAATTTTTTAATCACACCTGATATAAACTACAGTCAACCTGAAATGAAAAAAAAAAAAAATATATATATATATATATATATATATATATATATATATATATATATATATATATATCTTTGTAGAAGATAATTTGATTACTGAAAATGTGGGAACTATGGAGAGGAAATAAGGTTATTGTGGCATGACATCATGAGAATTCTGTTGGATCTTTTGAGGACTAGAAATAACAGTAGTATTAGTGCCCTGGGACTGTAGATGACTCATTCTTGCTTGCTCATTCCTCACTTCTCACGCATCTAGAATTAACTGCCCTTTCCCCTCTCCTCATCCTGCAATTACTAATCGTCCCTGTGCTGTGCTGCCCTTTAACTCCTTTTTCTTTCAGAACTCCTTCCTTTCCATATATTGTTTCTCCAGTCTCCACAAAACAAAAACAAGACAACCCCGTCTCCTGACAAGAAACTGGCCACAGCTGGTAGTATTCAGAGAGAAGCCAGGCACAGACAGAGGAATGAGTGAGGAGATAGCAAGGAGGTGAAAAGGAGGTGGTTTACGTTGGCTTACTAGATCTCTGTCTCTGTGAGCTTTTCTGATTCTCATCCAACCATAATTCTTACTTTTAGACGGGTTCTGCAGTTAAATGGAAATTCTCCCCACAGCACCAATTAAAGTAGAATATTATGGTTTAGTGTGACCTGCTGGGTTGGGGATCGTAATATTTTGATATTAGCATTTAGCTTATAATTTCAAATTTATTTTCAAAAGCTTGTTTTAGGGGAAAAGTTTGTGGGATTAAATGAATAGAAAGATTTCTTGAGATGACTGTGTGGGTGTGTTTGGTTAATTAATCATGTGCATACATGTGGCAGGGTGAGTCATTTTATATGGACAAAACATTCCAATTGATTTGCAAGTGCATGCGCTGAAAGCTATAATTATGCTATAACATACCGACCTTAATGCATCATAAAACTGGATGAGGGACAATATATCTACATTTTGTTATTATAAAACGACTGTTGCTCTGATAGCTTCTGAAATAACTAGGAGGGAGTGATGGTGGATATTTGGCTTTTTCTTTTAGGGGTATACAGGATGTAAAGTCACGTGACCAGTACATATCTCTGCTGACTGACATGGTGAACACGGCAAATAAACACATAATGCGGGCATGTGTTGAAGCGCTCATCAGTGCAGCAGGTGGTGGCCTCAAGCAGGTGCCAAAGTAATGGTGACATGAAATGAAAATGGACACGTATGCAACAACAGTGTTCTTCACAATACGTGCTAACAGACAGAATGCACACAGACATGAATTTTCCCACACAAAATTTGGAGATGATTTATAGTCTTATGTTGGCTGACAATAAGAAACTACAATTACTGCCTCACAGCTGTAGGTCTCTGCCAAGACGTCGGATTGCGGTGTGCATCCGTGTCTGTCCCGACTCATATAATGTACAGCACGTAATGAGGACTTTGAAGGAAACCTTGTACGTTCTCACATGCTTGGCCAATGACGTTGATGCTGACGGAGCACAAAGTTGTTGCTTTGACAGTAGACAGTTGCTGAAGTATGGCAACAAGCAGTTCACGACGAATGCCCAGATGGTGTACTTATAATGGTAAAAAACTGAGTGTGGAACGCTGGACACTTCTCACCCTCTTCCGCTATGTAGCCACGGTGGCTACGTAGAGTTAGGGAGAAACCACAAACCTATTTTCTAGCTACGACGGCCGAGGGATCTGCAGCTGTTGCCGAACACTACACGATACCAATGGAAGTTGTGCACGTCAGCACAAACATTTTCTTTTTCACGAGCATTATACTGCTGTCAAATAGGCCATCAGTATTTTTATTGTGTGCATGAAACAGGGGACACAAAAGCATGTTTTTTTAAAAGGTAAACTAAGCAAACTAGTCCAGCAGATATGTTGGCAGGTGATTTATTCAAGCGCCATGGTTATATCCGGTAACTGCAGAACAGATATGTGTGATTTAAGACAACATGTCGAAACTACAAACGTGGATGCTTCACACACATCGTCAACCTCTCAGCACAGAAGATGGATACAATCAGCACAGTTTCAAGGTGGACACCCAAGATTGGTGTCACCAATTCAGTGTCTAACCCAGTGTGAAATATCATCGCAATCTCATCTCCTGTTCCTTAACATATACATTCTTAAGTTATGGCCACAAATATGTTTTGTTAGGTCACAGTGACCTTTGATTATTAACCGCCAAATTTTCTTTAAGTCCAAGAGGATGTTTGTTCCAAATTTGAGGAAAACTCCTCAAGGCATTCCTAAGATAACGAGTTCACAAGAAGCAATTATCAAATATGATCAATATCTGCTGGGAGAGATTAAGCTGGGAGTAACCCAGAATTCATGCCAAACTTAACAGCTCACGTCTTTGTTTGAGAAATCAAATTGATAATTTGATCCAGAAGAATTTGGGAAAGGCAGGTTTAGCAAATAAAATTACAATTAATTGTGATTAGTCTGTAGTTTGTTTTTCCACTTCGGTGTAGTGATGTTGATTTTTTTAACTTATGGATGGCTGATAGAAAGAAAATTTAAAAAAATCTTGGCTGAAAACAGTTTACGATAATACTGATTTCCAGAAACTCTTGTTATGAAGTCTGGTATTTCTCAAACATCACTGATCACAAACTTCTGCTTCAGCTTACCGATTGATATATAACAGAGAATTTCCCACAGAAGCCTATGGATGTCGTCATGGACAAAATTTCAGAGATAAACAAATTACCTGCAACTCTGAAGAGACTGAAGAACATTAACTGCAGTTACTGGTCCCGCTGACCTGCCCACTGCTTTTTGTTTGTTTCTTTTATCTCTCTGCTCTCCCCTCACCCCAGCCGCTCACCTCTGAGTCTGCTTCTGTTGGAGGTTTTTTCCAGTTAAATGGGAGTTTTTCCTCTTCACTGCCAGTCATGTGGGACATTTTTATTTGCTGTAAGATCTCAACCCAAAGGGCCCTGAGATGATTTATGTTGTGATTTGCTGCAGTAAAGATAAAACTGAATTGAACACTGGTCCAATGGATAACTTGAGCTCACTGTTTCCAATGCTGTCTCAGTGGAGGGTTTATACCACAGGCCAAGGGGAGAGCTGTTCTGTAAAAATAGGTGTTTTATTTTCTTGGCTCGGCAGCACAAATATGTACTGATGACTAAACTGTCTTTTTTTTTTTTAGGCAGATACTGTAAACCCTTTACCACTTCTATTTAACAAAGAGTTATAGATGTTTCAAGTCAAATGTAAGCAACACAATATGAAAAGAACATCTGACTTGTAATCATAATGTAATTATATTGTAATTAAAAGCAGTGGGTCTTTTAAATGGGGTATGATAAAGGGCATCCCAACTCTGGTAAATGTATTTGTAAGTTTTTGGGCTTGCTAATCACTATAGTCTATGCCAAGTGCTTTAATAAAAATGCCTATCATTGCAGCTGCTTAATGCATTATTGTGTGTTGTGTTGTATTTAACCAATATTCAGGGGCGGTAGGAGGTTTTAATAAACCTGAAGTTTTTAGAATGGCAGGTTATTTTACTGGTGTAGCTTTCAACTCGTTCCAAGAACTAACAACTTAAAAAGTCCAATTCATTTCTTGCAACTGCAGCACATCAGAGGGATATAAACTTGGTTGACCAACACATCCTCACAAACTGACTCCCAAAACAATATATATGCACACCATATGCACACTCAAGCGCCCTCTATCGGACCAATGCATCCTCACAGCTAAACAACAGAAAACGTAATTTGACTGTTGGAGAGTACCTGCAACAACAGGCGTAATAGACCGTCGCCAACATGGTAACAACGACCAACGTGGTTAGCGTTGTGAAACGGTCAGTTTGGTTAGGTTTAGGCACCACGTCTTCTTGGTTAGGTTTAAGAAAAGATCGTAATTTGGTTCAAAAGAATTATGTTAGTTACGCAAGTTGCATCACATATGTGGCGTACTTTAAATACATTACACAAATTAAATTAAGTCAGCTATGAATTTTGGTTTCATACAGGACACAAACAAAGATCTCCTGGGTGAAGGTGCTGAGTTTGATACATCCAACCTCGTTGGATGAAACGAGGTTCCCTTACCTTACCTGACTTTCTCCATCGCTACTGTCATAATCACTACGGCCGCTAGAGGTCACAATAAACATAAATATGGGTTGTTTTAACACCCTTCAACAATGGAGCAATGTTGTCATGTTGGACGTGAGGACGGGTTGCTGGGAAACATGACAATAAAGTTATGATCATCTTTATCTAATTATGTTTCCAACCGGAAGTCACACAAGCACATAGTGACACATCTTTATGTGCAACCAAAAAAAAAAAAAAGCCAAGTAGCCTTTGTAAAGAGTAATGTAAATTACATTACTTGTGTGTTTTGTTCGTAAATTTTAAAAAATGGGAAAATCTCTAAAGGCTGCACGGATTTCGGAAACAGTGCAGCTGCAGTGAGACACTGAAACTTGCTCTATTATATCAAGTTTTTTTTACGTTATTTATGTCACACACTTGCAAATGACCTCGAGTTAAAATAATTGTGACAAAATGTGATGAGGCTTCATTCCACAAACATCTGTGAAGTCTTCATGTCATTGTCTCACTGCAAAGTTCTGATAAACAAGCTGACGTGTGCGGGGACTCTCATCATGTTATCAGTCCAACGGGAGGAGGAGGAGGACTTTGTTGTTCTGTTATTCCAAATCAAAACAGATGTGTGTGTCTGTTTATGGGACTTGGACGTCCATGCTGGTGGTTGGTCGGCCTGTTGGTGTGTGTTTCTCTGCTCCAGTACAAGTGTGTGGTCCATACCGAGTGTTTATCGACTCCCTGCCATGGTAAGGGTCACTTGTTTGTGCTGCTGTTGTATTTACTCTCTTCGATCACTCAGCATTATGCATTAGAAATCTGAGCACTACGTGTTTACCAGCTGAAGAAATTGAAAGACCTGAGATCCTTTGATGAACCTGGACAATGATTTTTGGTCTGGGGGCAGTTTCGCATGGTTTGTGCTGAACCCTTCAATTCCAAATATGGAAATCTTAAAGCTGCTTTTGATAAAGGCCCCACCAGTATCCTTGAACACATAGTTAGGGCCATAAAAAATAATCTAGTTTCAGAGTGTGGTGTCTTGACAGACTTCCAACCCCATCTAACACCTTTAGGATGAAAGTGAATGGCCAAGCCAAAATCAATGGACAATCGCACTAATTCACATGTGGATGTAATATGCAGTGTTTGAGTATTTTTGGCCACATCGTGTATGGTCTCTCTCTCTCTCTTCCTTGTAATAATAGCTCTGTAAATGTTTGCTAAAAGTTGGTAAAGTTGATTTAACCCTCATCACCAATAAGGACGGGAGTCATGGGCTATTTACAAACTCCTGCCCTGGGAAAATGCAAAGTTGCAACTGAATCCGTTTTCATCTGTAGCTACAGTTCATCAGCTGGAGAGTTTTAGTCTTTATGTAATTACAACTTCTGGCATCTTGTAATATAGAGTCAATGCATTAGATTAATAACAGATGCACTAATTGTATTCCATCAGGGAAACATTTTCCATCTACGGAGATTTTCCTAGAAACTATTCTAGAATAAAAACTAGGTAAAGTTTATTACTAGGTAAAGTAAATATTGCTCTTTTTACTGTGTACAAGCCAGACTTGCTAAATGTAATTTAGTGTTCAGGGTGCGGTGCTAAATAGCAGGTCATGAGCAAGATTATGAGGATTTAGAGCCTTGAAAAGTGATGCTAGTTCATATCATCTATGCTATCAGTGTAAAGAAAGGACAATTATGCTGCACTGTAATCGTGCCCCAGACACCCCCAACGCCCTCTGGCCTGTGGAGCTGTCAGATTAGGAAGTGATTCAGCAAATGACCCTTCATGTTTCCAGGTCATGTAGCCTCTGTTTCAGCTTTAACAGCGGAGACATGAGAAAACAATTTCAGCTTCAGGGGAAACATTGCAGTTTAGATTTAATTTAAACTTTTAAACCACTGCCACATGTCTCTTTTATACGTCTATTAAGAATGCACGCTTTTAAACTGGGCTGGGGAAAAGCTGGCACGCCTACCAGTTACTATGATTTGTGTTTACCGGCACATATCCTGTGCTTGTTAAAATCATGATAGAAGCTTTTACTGCTGGCAGATTTATGCCAAATTTATTTTAGTTCAATGTACCAGGCATGAAATATAACATTACCACCAACATGCAGATTTACTAAAACGACTAAATTCAGTCTTTCTCTTTTCCCTTTTTTTAACTTTGTGTTTTGGCCTCCTTGTTCTTGTCTCTTGCAGTGTTGTCACACCGTGCTCAAGGCTTTGACAGCTTTGCAAAGCTGGATTCACTGTTTTAGGTTTGCCACAGAAAACTGCACTCAGTCATGTGAGACAGTTGGAGACAGTTTGGCAAGGCTAAGACTTCGTACTGCATACATAATGACATATGGATAAATCATCCAGGTCTCAGCTATATATTTTTCTCTGCTGTCTTTATCATCTTTGTCTCCGTCTGGATCCATTTGTATGGAAAATATAGTTACTGTATCCAAGCTTCAGTTCAAAATCCTCCCATGAATTTTTTTTTTTTACTGCCAAACACCTGCAGGCTGGAGATACCAGAGGCCTGTTTTTATAGATACTCAGACTTCAACACCTCACAAACTACCCAACCTTTTTTACATTATGTCACCATCACTTTTAGTTTCCATTATTTCATTTAAATTCAGAATACACCCAGAACAACGCAAAAATATAAATGTCCTGTATTTTAAATGTTGCCTGGTTCCACCAGAAGCAACAGATACAAACACCCTTTAAAACTCTCTGCCTGTAAAGATGACATTTGCACAAATAAAAAGGTTATTCAAAAACCATAACAATTTTATATTTTTATTCAGAATTTTGCTGCTTTTTTGAACCTATCTTTAATTTATGAATAAATGCATTGTTTTGTTATTGGGATCCTGTTGCAAGCGTCATTACCTGCATGAAAATATAAGTGCATTAATCAATCATTATTACAATGGTCAGAGAAAGGAGAAAGAATGAAATTAGGTGGAAAAAAAAAAGCAGGAACAAAACAGTATGTTTTTACATTGCTGACATCGATGCTTAAAGTGTAGCGATAGCTGAATATTTTAGTAGGAATAATAATGAAGTAAAATAACATGCAGCTGTTGATCTTAATCTAGCTTTTCCTTTTACACGTGATTGAGTTTCACAAACACGCCAGCAGTCAGCTGGCAGGAAGTCTTGACTGATCAAATTGTGAAACGTTGATGTGCTTCAGAGTCGCACGGACTCCCACAAGTGAAAGTGCTTCCAGTTGGTTTAATGGTTTTGTAGTCTGACAGAGGTGTGATGACCTAAATTCAGTTCTCACTGAGATACTTAAAATAAAAGCAAAGTGTCTTTTAAATCAGCTGTTGGAACAAACAATGAGGGTACTGGTCCAACTCAGGATGTACAGACCACTAAAGATACATATCCACTACATATCCAGCTACATATAGAGACACACTTCTCTCTGACCACGATGAACCTTGAAGTGTCTTGCCTTGCTGCTCCAAACAGGAAATGCTCTGATTACAAACACACAGCAACTATTTGTGAGACAGCAGCAAAAAAAAGTCTGCCAAATAAAAACTTTTCACAACCTTTTTTTTTGCTAATGTTACATGAAGGGGGACTTATTATCTTATCCTTGCTCAGCATTAATATTTGGAAATACCGTTTTTTTCTCTTTACCTTTAGAGCCCAACGTAGTGTGGTGTGTGTGTGTTACTGTTATCGGTGCTAATAGCTGTTGTTTATCACTTTCATAGGTGCCATGTTAGCGAGCTAGACCCAAGATGCGTAACAAAGTTTGGTTTGTGTTAAGAACAGTTTTCTTCCCGATACAGAAAATATATATCAATAAAACATTAACAAAGTTTTGAGAATGTTACAGTTGGTGTAACACTCTGTTATATCATGTAACCCACTATTGTAGGATTTTTTTTTTTTTTTTTTTTAAATACATTTAGGACAGCTTTATGCATTGTAGAATGATTTTTTTTTTTGTGTGTGTGTAAATTCTCATGGTAATACATGTGAGGTACTATATGCCACATGTGTGTTATATAGTCGATTAAACCCTCAAGTGTTTTGGACGCTCTTTGATCCGCATTATTTACTGATTTAATAAATGCCTTTCTGAATAACTGAAAGCCACGAGCATAGAAGGGGAGTGCATGCAGGATCTGAAAGTTGGCAAGGAAGCAATAAAAAAAAAATGTAAAGATAGCTCAAGACAAAGTCACAAAGAGTTAGAAGGATGGAAAGCACCGCCATGTATGGTAAAAGGAAAAAGCTGTGGTACATGATATCAGGCTTGGATGAGACGAGCTGGCTGGATCAGCATGTGAGGCGGTGACGTGGTCCTCTGGGATTTGAGTGAGCAATTTTTTTTTTCAGGCTCTTCATCATCTATCCACCTCTGCTGCTAATGTTCTGTTTATGTTGTCCAACCCCATTCTCCTTCTTCTTCTTCCCCACCCATCTCTGATATCCAACTCCACATCCCTCCATGCAGTCTTCTCTTTATTTCACCCTCTATTTCACTCTTCAGTCTCCTCATCCAAGACCTCAATTATACACCAGAGTGCATTCTTTCTTTTCATCTCATCCTCCTCCCTCCTGTCACCCACTGCTGTTCTGCTTGGTGGGAGTGAGAAAAGTACACCCCACCCTAAATCACTGCTCACCGAGGCTCTAAAAGATGCCGAGACAGAAGCGCAGGGGAGTGGCGCTCCACCCTAAACCTTTCATGATAGAGCAAAGTGCCAAATGACTGACCACGGCGCAGAAATGACTGCCACATCACCTGCAGCTGCAGCTCGCACAGGCCTTCTCCAAACCAAGTCTGGGTGGATTTCCTTTAAGATCTCACCACTCTTTGTTCCTCTGGAGCTCCAGAAACCTTAACCTTAACCTGATGAGAGCTATAAATTGTCATATGTTGGAGCTTAAAGCAGATTGATTGGTATTACCAGGAGGGTGTGACTGCACATTTGCGTTTGTTGTGCTCCTATTTTCTAAGTAACTGTGGCTGGAGAATATGTTTTATGGGAACTAACAGGTTGCAGATGCTTCAGAGGAAGAACAGAGGAAATATCGTCTTTCAATCCATTTGCATGGACACATGAAGGAAACCCAGACAGGAAGATGCAATCAATAATCCCGATGTGATCTCAGAAGTGTGCACTCGAAAACACACACAAACATGCTCTGACCGCTCAAAAGCATTAGACTCTACTTTTGCACCATTTCTGGCAATAAATCACTGCAGAGTCAAAACAAAGCTGAGCCCGATCATTCACCTCTGCTGCACATGCAACGAGTCATCCGAGTCATCCGTCCCACAGACAAGGAACAAAGCTGTGAGCTGCTGCTACATAAAAGTGCTGACACAGCTCTAAACAACAAAAAGACTGCAGAAAAGAACAAAAGTTGACTTGCTGAGACGCAAGAGTTTAGATTCACATCAGTCATTCTACCTGAATGACGCTCACACAGATTTCCCACAGCAGACACCAACAATATCTCCGTAATCAGCTTTATTTTAAAGTCTCACCCTAAATCACCATACATGATTCAAAAAAAGAGAGAAAAAAAAATGATTGATAACTAATTTGTAATTGTGTCATGGATGCATGTATTTAATTCGAGCATTTTACTCCATCAGCTTTTGATAACAGCCTCATGATACGTGACATTAACAGATAAAATGACCTAACTTGGCTCCCGACCGATGCTGTTTACCCAACACAGCTGTTCACATGTTAGCATTTCTGTTTATTCTGAAGTGTTGGAAACTTTAGTTCAGAGAGGAATAGAGGAAGAAAATGTGTACACTGAAATTCAACCAGTGTGAAAACAGCGCCATCTAGGGAGATGATTACGTCTCTGGACGGTTCAATACAGCATAGGCTGTTGTTCAATGATCCAGCAGATGGCACTATGGTACTTTCATGCTGTGTGAGTCTGACCTTTGTCGGGACTATTCAGGGGTTTTCCAGTTTCCCCATTTAAGTGGAGGAACAGAGCAAGAAGGTGGTGAAATTCAATTTACAAAATAAATGTATATATTTACATTTTGATAGTTAGATAGTCCAATTTAGGTAGAATTTCTTCGAATTGGTTTCTGAGTGTTCAATAAGAGTCAGAAGACTCACAGAATGTGACGCTCTCCCTTTTCTCTCTGCAGTGTCCGAAATTGTTAGCTAGAATACTAACTGATTTCCTGTGCAGTAGTTTGATTAAATCCATGGCTTTTGAACATTAAACTTATACAGTGACATCAACTACAATAAAATATACAAAATAAAAATCACTGGTTCAATAAAGCACTATCCAATTGGGCTACAACCCCAAGTTGGGAACCCTCAGTTTATTGCATTTTTCTGATGAACTGGAACTCTTAAACTAAGTTTTATTTAAAGGCTGCTTATGAGAGTCCTTTTAGGCAGGGCACGGAGTAAAATCTTCATGCTGTCATTCAGGATATCTATATCGGTTTGATTTCAGTTATTGGACCCAAATACACATGATGTTCCTGCATGTAGTATGTATGTTAACATGGGACAGCTAGAGACCATCAACAAATATCACTGTGGTATTGATATCGCCGACCACAGCATCAAACAGGAAGCTGAGTCACAGATAGAGCAATTCACTTCTTGTTTATTTTGTTGCAGCAGTTTGCTGCCCTCGGTCATGAGAAGTCAAGAAAGCAGAACAGTCGGTTCGAAAAATGGGGAAAAATACGGAAACACTTTTTTTGTATCCTCAAGTGGTTAGAATGTCCTTACAACACAAATGGTGTTTACTGTGTGATCATTTAAAGACACATGAAGTGTAAACGTCTTTATTTTACGCTCTTTGCATTGTATGACTGTGAAACTTTTGACAAATCTTTTCACATCGACAGTATCTGTGTCTTTGCTTGAGCAATACACATCTGTGAACTAGTGCTCGTGGTCAAACGTGGTCAGACATTTATCTCTTGTGTTTAGTAGGGATAAACTCAAGACATCTTGCAAAGTTTAAATTCAAACACTTTACACCTAACATACCTCTACACAGAGGACCTTGGAGCGCTGCAGCAAGGCTTACGATGCCGAGCATATCGGTGAATCACATTAGTGGCTGTGGAAGAGTTTAGCAGGGAGCTTACGCTACTGAGCGTGCTTTTCAAGGTTGTTTGAGGTTTACAAGGGTCACGTACCGAAGTCAGAGTTAAAACTGATTGGAAATACTGCTAAGGTTCATCTTTGGGTGGACACAGTTTCTACATCAGCTACATTAGCTTATATGTGCTTTACATCTACGATCCTGCATGTGTCAAAGGGCAACAGGCTGAACACTGACTCATGCGAATTAGCAGTAAGAGGAAGGTCTGTAATTGCTTTCAGCTGATTCATTGCTTGTGCTAAAGTGTATGTGAGAAATGTCATCAGTTATTGTGGTCCAAACAGCATGAATTGATCGGAGTTCAAATTTTTCCATTGATTCAGATGTTTAGCTTACACACAGTAGATACAAATTGTAGGTTCCTGACTTGAAATACAACAAAACGGAACAAAACACTATGCATGCGAGGATAATCTTTCTTTGTCAATAAAATACTGCAACAAGACTCTTTTTAAAATACAAAAAAAAAAAAATCATTTCATTTTTAGATTTTTAATTATAGGATGTAGACATGGGGGGGAGAAGTCAGAAGGGAGATGAGATATCAATTTGTTAGGTTAGGATGGAAGGCAGGAGATAAATCTTGGTTCTAATCCTCCCATGAAACAAAGCATAAAACAGCTTTGACACTTTTCCCTTTTCTTGATGTGAAGCACTTAGCAAACACAGATATCCAGTTGCACTAACCTGAAAACCATCTGTGCTCCCGTCAAGTCAGAGCAAACACTTCCAGTCTTCTAGCTAAACTGAACCAAACAGCTGCTTCGTAACACCTTTTACAAGACCGGTTGGAGATGGTGAGGATATTTGTGTCAAACTGCCGCTATCCCGAGATTACCCTGTTTACGCAATGTGACTCAGCGTTGAAGGCAAACCTTATTGCACTCTGATACATTTAAACATCTAACTTGACATAAAACATTGTTGGCTAATTTCGCCCGCGTACTTTGCGGGCTCACCGCCTGCTTTCTTAGCTATTTATCTCCTTTTAAGGCTGGCTTAAAATAGCTAAGTTAACCAGGTGAAAGATTTGATTATTTGTCGACACAGCCATGCCAAAAAAACAGGTCGTATTAGTGTCATTAAACTCTGAACTCACCTCCGGGTGAGCAATATCCCCCGGATAACACCATGGGTCTCCCTCCAATCTACAACAACTGAGTACAGTGTGTATTATTCCAAGTTGAACCAACATACTATCTTTTTTCTTTCTAATGGAAATCCGGCCAAAACTATAAAAATAGTAGTAAGTGTTAAGGGAGGGAGGTGAGAAAGGGAGGGAGCAAGCGCGTGAAAGCACGTTCGCCTAACGGGTTCACTGTAATCTCTTAATGTACTTCCACGTGTAGTAATGGTGAAAACAGGGATAGGGAAAGAGGATGAGCAAAAAAAGAGGAAGAGGGGGATAGGATGTAGGTAGGGACTAATAGATTTAGAGCATGAGATGGGGACAGAGATACTTTAGACTTCAGAAACCAGGGCACCAAAGATCAAATCATGAGCC
Organism: Embiotoca jacksoni; assembly: GCF_022577435.1. Classification (NCBI taxonomy): domain Eukaryota; kingdom Metazoa; phylum Chordata; class Actinopteri; family Embiotocidae; genus Embiotoca; species Embiotoca jacksoni. The sequence continues at coordinate 5,213,176 of NW_027185374.1, forward strand.
AACCAAGTCTGCGTCAGACTTTTTGAAGGAATCTTTTGGTTTCATTTTCGTACTTTGATGTTCTTAAACAGAAAGAGGAACATTATCTATACGAGGATTCACGTATGCAGTGTGCTCAAATTTGTTTCCATTTGTGGTGATTGGTTTGGCAGCCTGACGAGGGGTCTGCCTGAAATCCCCCGCCAATCCCTTAATGTCGTCAGATATTGGAAACCAGGCCGGTGTCATCCACTTGGCAAGTCAGAGGTCAGGTAAGTCGCTGCATCATGGTAAGCAGCAAGCCTGACACTGAGCCAGTTGGTGAATGGGAATAGTGACGAGTCTGACTGACCCGCGGCCTTTAACATTTGCAGTGCAAAGAAAATGTATCTTCCAATGTGACTTCTGTTTATTTTAACACTCAGAGGCCGCTATTATATTGTGAGAGATAGAGAAGAGGCAGTACAGAGAAGTGAAAACAGCTACCGCACACTTCACTGAACAAACAAATGTCATTGATCCTGTAATCATTGGCAGTCAACTTGACATCAGTGCCTCTGGACCTATTGTGAAATGATTTGTCGATGTCGCCATAGTTCAAATACTCAATGGATGAAATACCATTAATCTCACACTCAGATGAATATCAAGATCTCACAAATTTTCATACAACTGTATATTTATTTTCAAGAATAACCCTTATTTTTAGTCACTGTGCCACGCAATGTTCAAATATTAATAACCCAATCTTGGTTCTCTTGGTTTTTGTCTGACATTACTCGAAAGTTTGTTCATTGAAAACATTCCTTTCCTGCCTCTTTGAACGTTTTATCATCACAGTTTGCACAAAGCATAGAGATAACAATACTTTAAAGTTTAACGAGTGGGTGTGGTTGCATCACTCTGTGACTCTCCTGTGTGTCTATGTGAACGTGTGTCATTGCACATAGAGGGTAATCTGCAATAAGCTGGTTTATGGGCTCGTCTGTAGTGACGCAGGTATACCAGCCAAGCTCTGCACTGATAGATTCTCTGTGACAACTAACTCGCAGAGACTGTGTCCCATACCCCGCATACAGACACACTTTCTTACAATTTACACATATCAGAGATGTTCTTTGCCAACACACACTTTTTTAGATTGTTACATTAGATGCACATACGGGTGACTAAACGTGGGCTGCAGGTTTGTTCAGTAACCTTGGAAGAGAAGAGGAGCTGCAATGATGATGTATAAAACAAATACACCTCTAGGGGGCATGCATGTGCATTTTCAGCCTCACCTGTGAATGATCAGAATAACCAGAACTGTAATGTAAGAATGGAATCATTTACTATTGAGATTGATATCTATTCATCAGATTAAAAGGTTACAATATATTCAGAATATATAATACTGTGATGAGACGCACAGATTTGTGAACGAGTTCTTCCTCATACATCAAACTGAATAGGAGAGAACTGATACGGGCACAGAGAGAAATAGTACCCCTTTTGATAAAGAACAATAGGACAAGTGTGACTGTGAGGTGGCTGCATCTCTGAAGTTTTGGTTTACGTGTGTTTTGGTAGACGAAGAAGCGCCAATTAATTGATTCAAAGCGATAAAAGTTGAGAGTCAGAGTCCAGTCTGAATCCAGTTGTCTTCCTCGGACACGCTTCAATCTTCAAGCTTGCAGCCATTCAAACAAAAAAGTGGGAAGCTATTAGTTGGTGAGGGCTGTCAATCAAACGGACCCGCCCCACAACTTCTCAGACGGGAAGCGCGCTGTTCACAATTTCTCCAGCAGCTGTGGAGCGGGACCTCTGTGGCATCACGCAGTATCAGCGAGCGACAGACGGGCAAAATGTGAAGGGCAAGCAGCCATACACCGCTTCCCCGAAAGTAGGTGTCCATTGGAAAAGTACAGCAGTCGTAAAACAATGCGTAAAGTTGTTGTTGCGCAGCATGGACGCGCAATAATCGGTGCGTAAAAGTGAACCAAAGAGGGCAGAAGTAAAACTTGTGCGGTGAATGAGAGATTTTCTCGGATGAGATGGATGCGTCAGGGAGCTTTTGGGACTTTGGGACAAGCTAACATCGAGAGGAACAAGCAGTTCGACATTTACAGTGGATGCCTGGTTTCCGCAGTTTGGCGACAGAGCCGGAGCGGGGCGCGCAAGCGGGTAGCAGATGCGGGACAAGCTCATGAATTGAATTCGTCTGGGTTGCAGACTTTATGTAAGAAGTAGGACAACACCGCCCAACAAGTTATTTCCGTCATGCGTCGTATTGCACCGTGTTGTTATGATAGAGTTCAGCTCTGAGGGGTAAATTCCACAGAAAGTTGCAGCGAGCTGATGCCACTGCTCCTACTGGAGTTAGTGAAAAGTTTCGACGTTTACGTTCCTTCTGTCTACCTCCTATCAACATGGAAGAGAGTGTTGATTGTGCGGCGGCCGACAGCTGCGCGGACGGGGAGAGCATCAACCTCAGCGTGCTCAACTGGGAGCAAGTGCAACGTCTGGACACCATCCTCACCGGCTCCATCCCCATCCACGGCCGCTGGAGCTTCCCCACTCTCGAGGTGAAGCCGCGGGATATCGTCAAGGTGGTCCGGAGCCGCATGGAGGAGAAGCGGATACATGTCCGGGAGGTGCGACTGAACGGCTCTGCGGCCAGCTACGTCCTGCACGAGGACAGCGGTCTGGGATGGAAAGATCTGGACTTAATATTCTGCGCCGAACTGAAAGGAGAGATGGCGTTTCAGATAGTGAAAGATATAGTTCTGGACTCTCTTCTAGACTTCTTGCCCGAGGGGGTGAACAAAGAAAAGATCACACCAGTGACCTTAAAGGTACTACATGGAGATACACATGACTCACAAACAGTTTGCAGATCTTATACAGCACAGCCAACATTTGTCTTAGTTTTCAGGCTTTCAATCTTACCAAGAAATATGTGCACACGTAGAGCCTCATTTCCCCTCTTTATTTTTTATCTTTACTCAGTTAGGCAGAAATTGTTTAACTTCCCTAATCATTGCACAGTTTTCCTGTTTGCAAATGCACTGAAATTACTTTTAAATACATTTTTATAAAAAAAACAATATTGAGATCTTCCCTGACTACATTCTTTTAGCACAGAGACATGAGCCTACAAATAGTAAAAACGTTGAGTTTCCAATTCAAAGAGGATTCTGTTTAATCCAATTGGAGTCGGATCCACATTAATGAGTCAGCCCTCAGTTACCTGGATACCAAGGACTACCTGGGCTACTGATGGCCCACCAGCAGATGTGATCAGCAAAACATAATGACTAACAGACCAAATCCGGATTTTTATCTGGTGCATTAATGTTGTTGAGGCCTACTGTCTACTTTCTATCCAGTACACCTCCACCTAAGACCCACAGGGCAATAATTCTAAAGCCTAATCATGATCACATCGATCTGATAATCAAGTCGAGTATAATTTTCAGAGGTAGAAAAGTGGTTGATAAACTGGTGCTAAAACTGACAGTAAAGGCTATTGCATCTGTGAAAAGTAGGAAAAGAGGGGGAGGAGGAGTTGATTCACAGACACAGAGAAGGCAGTAGGCCTCGGTTGGATGGCTTGAAAGAGGATGTAAACAAGAAAATATGACTTTTTTTTTTTTTTTAAATGTGAATTAGTGCTCAAGATTTCAAATAATTATGTTCAATTATAGCCAGGTATTTGCTCTTCTCATGCTGCAGTTAGTTTTGTGTTCTGTACAAAATACACAAATGAAGATGGTAGAAATATTCTGTACATATACGAGTAACATGATTTTAACATAGCTGATTGTCACTTCTATGGACCTGTGTGTTCTCTAGGTATTTAAGTATGGATATAAAATCTCTCTGGTCCAATAGTGGCTTTAGTTTTTTATCTTCAGTTTTGGCTTTTGGAAAAAAATGACCTAATTAAAACCTGTCAGAAGACAGAGATCATGATGCCTATTCTGTGATGTCACCTAATTTTCATTATGTATTTGTTTTTAGGAGGCATACGTACAAAAGATGGTAAAGGTGTGTAACGACTCAGATCGCTGGAGTCTCATCTCGCTCTCCAACAACCGCGGCAAAAATGTGGAGCTTAAGTTTGTGGACTCGCTTCGACGGCAGTTCGAGTTTAGCGTGGACTCTTTCCAGATTCGCCTGGACTCGCTTCTCCTCTTCTACGAGTGCTCGGAGCACCCCATGGCTGACAACTTTCACCCCACAATCCTCGGTGAGAGTGTCTACGGCGACTTCCCCACCGCCCTTGACCACCTGCGCAAGCGCCTCATCTGCACGAGGACACCCGAGGAGATCCGAGGCGGGGGCTTGCTGAAGTACTGCCACCTGCTGGTTCGGGGTTTCCGCGCAGCCTCCGACAGCGAGATGAAACTGCTGCAGCGCTACATGTGTTCGCGCTTCTTCATCGACTTTCCGGATGTCTGCGAGCAAAGGAGAAAGCTCGAGTCCTACCTGCAGAACCACTTTGTAGACCTGGAGGACAGGAAGTACATCTACCTGGCCACACTGTACGACGTGGTGCAGGAGAGCACTGTGTGCCTAATGGGCCACGAGAGGCGCCAGACGCTCAACCTCATCTCGTCGCTGGCACTTCGGGTCCTGGCCGAGCAGAACGCCATCCCCAACGCTGCCAACGTCACCTGCTTCTACCAGCCGGCTCCTTACGTCTCAGATGGCAACTTCAGTCACTATTACGTAGCGCAAGTTCAGCCTGTCTACTCCTGTCCTCCATCGCCTCATCAGCAGTACCTTCCTCCTACGCAACATCCCATGTATGCTACCTGGTTGCCCTGTAACTAAACCGTCTGTCATCCATGCACTTTTTTTCTAACTGGTGGAATTCATGCCTCATGAAAAGGGATGAATTGTGATCTCTTTAATGTGTCCTTGAGATGAGAAGTTGAGGTAAATGAGATGATGAAAAGTGAGACAAAGTTAGACAAAGAGCGCAGATAAAGGAAGAGAACAAAGGAAGGAAATGAAATGAGGACAAGGAACCTGGATCGAGGCATCGGGCCAGAAGAAAGCTTTCCCCTGGGTTTGGGTGCTACAGCATGAAAAGCTGAGCACACAGCGAGAGATTCCAATGAGAGAGGCTTACCTACCGGTCTGATGGCTAACCACAGCCTTGGAGTCATCAATAGCCTGGACAAGATACTTTCTTCACATGCTGTGAGTAACAGCTCACAAGAACTTAAGTTTGAAATGAGGAGCATGTTTGATAATCACATTAAAAACCAAAAGAGATGCTCACAAGAGTAGCAGAGGACACACACGATGTGCTGAAGATATTGATTCATCCAGTTTAAATGTCCACTGTGTGTGTGTGTGTGTGTGTGTGTGTGTGTGTGTGTGTGTGCGTGCGTGCGTGCGTGCGTGTGTGCGTGTTTAAGAGACTGCCTCTTCACAGACAATGCAAAAAGAGGAACTGGATACTGTTTACAAATCCAAAGATCTACTTTGATACTAAATTTTTTCTGAACTCGGTTAAAAAAAAAAAAGAAAAAAGAAACAACAAAACAATGCATGCTTTATTTCTTTACAGGAATAATTTCTTTAAGTGCCTAGATAAAGCCTAAAGGGAAGACATATCTTTGTGATTCTTTATTGTAGAGGACTTTTGAGTTGTCTCTAAGCTTTTCAAGATGATAATGAATGTACTGAGGGTCAAAGAATTTACCCATGCTGAACAAGGTCTCTTTACACTGAGGGAGGAATTGGACCAAATTATCTTTTAAACAGTGTTCAACGGAAGACTCTGCTCTTATCAGCTGTCCTGCTGGACAAGTACTCATCCTGATTACCAAAGAGGAAGTAACAACTTAATCTCATCATCTGTAGAAGGGTTGGCAGGCGGATCAAAAATGCTTATAGGTGTAAAATAGATTGTAATTTTAAGAGACATGCACAGAAAGAAAAGGGTATTTATTAAGAAAATAAATTGCTCTTTTTCTGTTGTTTTTGGATTGTAAATTATGGTCAATCAGTGTACAGCTTTAAATCCAAAAAGCCAATTACAGAGAGAAAATAACTGATTAATTTTTGGAGGTTATAACCCAGCAACAACATAAAAATGCCCGCAGTTTCATTACTGAGCTTCCTGCAGTGTTTTTCTACACTTTGCATATTAATATGTAGATTTAAAGTTGTTTTACTCAAGCTTACTTAGAGGTGCCCTGTGGAGTTTTTATGTAAGCAAACTTATGTTTACATTCAGTTTTACTTGCCAAAACACATGGAGTGTTTGCTTGGGATCAAATGAAAGTGTTAACTGCATTGCAGTTGCAGCTGTCACTCGGTGAGACAGCGTGAAAGTAGGGTGTTCATTGCGCCACCCTAATGCTCGGCTGCATATGTGCATCATGCATAAGCATGATACAAACCAAAACATTGCTCTATATTGCTGCTAATTGTCAAAAACTCTACAGGGTACCTTTAGGTTGAAAATGCTTATCACATAGAAAGCACATGTTTGGAACACATTTTAAAACAGGCGCAATCAATTTTCAAAAATTACACTGGAAGGTTGTAATACATTTAAAAGGTTCTAATTTTGTATCTTCTTTTTATCAAATACATAAAATGGTCATTTTTGACATGTTTTGTTTGCAGTTTAAGGGCATTTTGTCACAATGAATGCACTGTAAAAGAAAACTGCCTTCATGCATAAGAGAGAAGGTTTGGGATACAAGTTGTATGTTTATCAGATGGGTGGAGGTTAGATTGTGTACGCAGGGATGTTGCAGGTGAGTCAGAGAGCCAGCAGAAAGGAATACTTACAGCAAAAAAGATTCAAAGATGATGTAAAATCATTGGCCAACACATATTTAATCCACTCTTTCAATTGGCAGCCTTTGAACTTTTATATCTCAGTGTGGAAATAATGTATAAATAAACCCAATCGCGTTGATATTTGAATGGCAATTAATCATGTTGGCTGAGTTTTTGGGTAGATATTTGTGATCATGAAAATTACAGGTGTAAATTTACAGCTTTAAAGTGACTCAGCATTTTCTCTCTCAAACATGTCAGATCTCCTATTTTTCTATCAATCTCTATTTTTGTAAAGTTTGTGTTCGGCTGACGTAGCAGGTAGATTCAAAGCTGCGTTGAATCTAACAAGTTTTTTTTGTGGCGTATGCATTTTGTGTTTTATTTTGGCTGATGAAGAGCAGCGCAGGTGGACACAGCGGCTACGCTGAGATATACTGTGTTAATTGTAGCCTACGTGTGCTCTGTGCTCTTTCACATGGATTTCTGTTGCTCCAAAGAGATTGTTTCATTGTTCCTCAGTGTTTGTAACTGCCGTCCTGTTTGGACATGAAAATAATGATCTGATGATCGTGTGCAAGTTGACATACTTGATAATTAAAAGCAAAAAAAAAGCCCATCAGACATGAGTTGTTTCATTTGAAGTTTTTCTCTGCTGACACACACGACCTGAAACGATGCCCGTTTGCGTGATGTTTCATCTTATCGACCTTCAGTTTAGCCGAGGTAAACAGATCTGTGGTGCCCAGGTTTTGACAGACACAGGGAAAGTCTTCTTTAGGTCAACGCTCTGAGGTGCCCACAAAATCTGAACGGGTATGACTTTCACTGCCAGCAAGTGACAGTTGAACGTGAAGGATTTTCCCTCTTTAAGACGTCACGGACGAGTGTCAGCAGAAATCATCGGTCGCCATTTGCCAACCTCATTAGAGCTGAGTGTATCTGAACCAGCAGGTCGATTTCTTGTATATGCACAGACCTTACTACCAGCAGAGCCCTGGTCTCCAGAGACACATGGTAACTTTCCGAGTAGATTGGCTCCAGGTCTGCATCCCTGTAATGCCCAGAAGCCTCAGCCTCCAGATGTCACTTTCCCTGCTCACATTGAGAAAAATATTTTACTTTGTCCCTCTTTCAGGATCTCTTTCATTTTTTTTTTTTTCTGTCTCCTGTCTGTGTCTTTGTCTCTGCTTATTTTCTCCCCTCTTTATTTTTGATTTTAACCTCACTTCTATGCTCTTCCTAAGCTTCTGAGGTGTCACTTGTATCTTGCTGGTGAGATTAATGACTGTGTCACTGAGTACGCAAGTTCATGTGCACGGCAGTGTTGTAGTCGTCACTCATTTCCCTTAATTTACCCTCCGCGGGTTCTTGATGAATATAAGCGAATGGAGCTGAGCTATGGAGAGGAAAACAGGGCCAGTGTTATCCCCTGCTAAGAGGGAGAGAGTGGACTCTAAATATAGGCCCGGTCTCAGCCGCTGTAAGGACATTAGCCCATCTGCTGAAAGCTGATTAGCCTCCTCCATAAGCATGTACGCAAAGCTTTGGTGTGGCTAGTGTGGAGAGATTTCCTGGCTATTGTACTGTAACACATACCTAACCCAAGTCTGGGCATCTTTTATGTCACTCTCTCTGGAAAGGGTAAACAAAACAAAAACAAAAAAATCAGTCCACTTCCTTATCAAGGGCTTAAACAGAACTGAGAACAAGGGATTGGGGAATTTAGCATGTTGCACAACACGGTAAAGAGCTAAACCAATAACACAGAAGCTTATAAAGTGTGCTACCATGGCGCTTTCATGTAGTGTCTCAACAGGTAGTCCGAGCTACAGAAGTGTGTGAAGCAATTTTCACAAAGAGTCGCAGAGAGAGAGAATATCACAGAAAAGGGAGAGGGTGTACACTATTACGATTTAACAAACTTGTCAGACAATATGCCTTCCAGACCATTTCCTTTCTGGTATAACCCAACCCTGACATTCGACAACTGCTACCACCCTGTGTCTTTGCAGGAAATATAAATGTACCACTTGCAGCTGGTTAGCTTAGCTTAGCACAAAGACTGAACACAGGAGGAAACAGCTCGCGTTTGCTCTGTCTCAAAAATTCCCCCTGAAAGCTCCTACAAAGCTCCTGAACAATGAGGATTACAAACAAAACAAAAAAAAGATATAAAGTGCTGGTAGTCAGATTTTGTTACCTTTGTGGAGCCAGGCTAGCCCTGTTTCCAATTTAATTCCAAATAGTTCTAAATGGGGTACTCACGTACTAACACTTGCTATTTTGAGTGCATAAGTGTCACACTGTTAAGTGTGGAAACACGCAGTGCAAAACAAGTACCCAGATGGTGCGCTCAAAATGGTCAAACCATTACGTATGAAATGCTGGACAGATGCACTCTTCAATGATCGCCATCTTGGCTCCATACAGGAAAAAGAGGTGCCGCCAACGTAAAGTATTTTGAAACTGCGGGGTCTGAGGAAGTGGCAGCTGTTGAAGAACAGCTCACAAAACTATTTATTTGTCACTAAGTACCACCATACTGCTGTTGGATAGAAGGAATCCGGGTGTTTATGTGTTGGTCAAATAATTCAAGTCAACAGATATGTATAACAGTGAGTAAATACAGTAGTAATCATTAACTAACAGTTAGTTCATCTTAAAATAACCATTTAGTTCATGTTAATTAAGGCATCAATTTATGCCTTACTTACTCATTATTGAGGGTGCTATCGGCATTAGTAAATACAGTAATAAGTATTAACCACTACCAGTTTATTAACAGTTAGTTAATGGTTAAATAATCTTTTATTAAATGTTAACTACGGCATCAATTTGCATTGGTAGCATTTACATTTAGTTGCTACCATTACTTCCAGTGAGTGCAGAACGGCAGTGTGCGGTCAGAGAAAACTCTACCCTGTCGAAATTGAAGTACTACACAAGTCAGAGCACATGGAAGAATACTGTTAGTGTACAAAGGGAAGAACATCACTTGGGACACTGTGTTAAGCCAATTGTCTGCTGGCCTCAGCCTCATAGGTACCATGTAGAGATTCATGTTGTTCTCAACAACAAAGTGACAAAATGTATTTTCACAAAGCAAGACTAGTAAATCGTAATCCACAGCGAGTGGCCAGATTTACTGAAGTTTTGGGCCGGGGCCATGTGAAGGAGAAAACAGTGGGAATCCCACATCTGTTCAAAAACTCAAAGCTACAGACCGCCTTCAAAGACTCGTGTTTAGCAGAATGCCACAGCTATGAGTTTCAGAAGAAGAGGCATCAAAGGCATGTGAAGAAAATAATATTTTTGATTTATCTCTTCGAACGAGCACTGACAGATTTATTTATCCTTTCTTACAGGATAATATTATTAGTATGACCATATTGTTTTATTTTAATTCTCCAAGCACTGATACAGATTTTGAGAAACAGATAGTGAGATACTTTAGCATAGTGCTATCTACACTGTGGTGAAGGGTATGTTGAGGAATAAATTACCACGAGTATTAGATTTAAACATAAAACATGGGTTAAAGTCCTCAGAGAATACGATCATCTTAAGGAAATGATATGACATTTGTAAGGGACGCCATAAAGAAGTTTATCCACAACATAACTTAAGACATATGGAATCTGACTTCTGTATAAAAAAACAACCCCTGAAGTACAAAGGTAGACCACAAATAAGTCTCAGTCAAAGTGACCTTATTCAGTTAAAAATATCATATGTCGTTGTTTGATCAAATAAATTAGCTACTTTTATTTGGCCCTCCTGGGTTGTAGTGTACAAAACTCTTTCCTTTCTCACTTTTATGGTCTCAGGCTCCATTGTGCGTATTTTTACAGGCAAAGATCAGATGGAGTCCCATCATTGTTGCTATCTTTAATCAATTTCGGCTTCACAGAAACAGGAAATGAATAACACCAAAAAGTCTCTTAGCAACTTGTAAAACACTGGAAATGTGGGTGCTGTGCTGACAAGTTTTTATTCGTGCAGAAGTACATTTCAGTACAACTTCATTTGGTTTTAACTATTGTTTAAAAGCTGCGGGTAGCATAGGTTGTTTTTAATATATGTAAATAATCAATATTTTGTTCTAAAAAAGTAAAGAATTTTACTTTTTTTTTTTTTTTTTTTTTTTTTTTTTTTTTTTAAATAAACCAAATTACAGAAAGGAATTACTTATAAAAAAAAAAAAAATTCAGTTTTTGGACCAGAGTGATCAAATTAGGATGTGTACCTCGACATGCGAACACACACATACACACTTACGCAGGGTTATGTTGGAGATTTACCAGTTGGAGCAGCAGCACGGCCAATAGTTCGTCCAGCTCAGCCCAGATGGGGTCAAAGGTCACAGAGTAAATCAAACAACAGCAAGACAAGACTGTGAGAAACGACGACTTGTGCATCTGTGCATGTGTGTGAAAGAGGACAAGAGAGATAAAGTAAGATGAAGACAGAAGTGTGTGAAAAGAGTGTTTGTGTGTGGGCGGGCATGTCTGCATTTGTGTGTTTGCGCTTTCTGTGTATTTGTGTTACAGGAAAACTTGAGTTAACGTCTAGCTTTCAGTGTCAGATATCTGTGGACGATGTTGCTTTTAGGGATTACGAATAGCAGCCATAAGCAAAACTTGATCCTCTTGAATATTAGGCAAAACAATGATAATATTTTGTACTTGTGGAACAAACCGACCACTGGGAGATTTTTCCGTGACATCAGATGCCAAACAACTGACTAGCTAGAGCAATAAATCAGATTGATCACTAATCTTAAGTGTTTATGCCTGGTTGTGTAAAGAGTTTGGCCAGCTGGACCGGGGCCGGTATTGGAGTAAAGATTTGGCATGTTGCAGTGCAGAAATCAGCCACTAACAAAGAAGGAGAGACGAATCTGAAATTTGACACACATCAGTGACGATTATTGGCTTATTTTCTCAAAAGGAACAAGGGTTACCGTGTCATAAATCCATGTATAGCTCAGCAGCGGTAAAAAAAAAATCCATGTTGAAAATTCATTTCAGTTTAATTTTGTTTGAGGCAGTGAAGTTTAGATAAATGTTTTCGGTACCGGTTAATTGTAAGGTACATATTGACAAGAGTCTCCAGCCACATGCTGACAGCTCTGAGGTTGAATTTAGGTATGGAGGTACATTGAGTAAAATGCTCATGTCAACCAAGCGGCAACCAACACTGATGCCACCCATTGGTTTGTTACCTGCTGTAATGAGACCTTGAGTTGGACTATCGGCCATTGCTACTTTGATAGTTCGGAGCAGTTTAGAGCCAGAAGTGTATTTGGACGAGCTGTGGAGGAGCAAGTAATGGATTTGACGCAATCTGATTGGAAACCCAAGGACACTACGTCCCGCCCTCCTATAGTGGACTGCACCACAGGCCCGTCAATCGAACAGACACGCTCCAAAAGTACCACTTTTTGAGGCCGAATAACGACTTAATGATGAAATTATTTTCAGATGAACTGCTACAAAACTATTAAGAAGGAGGGACTTTAGCAAACAACACCAAAATAACTTGTGAAAAAACAATTTGATTGACTTTGTATTTAATGAGAGAAATTTGAGTGGGAGTCTATGGAGCCGGTGGCTTTTTGGAGCCAACCCCTAGTGGCCCTCGGTGATATCGCACTTTATGGCACATCCCTATTGGCCTTGTTTTTCAGACCCAGAAGCTGTTCACTTTTATATACAGTCTATGATGTCACATAGATATGTTCACAGTGGCAATGCTAACATGCTGATGTTAAGCAGATAAACTATTCTCTTAGTACAAATACTCAAATTAGTACAAAACACAAAATGTAGTTAAGGCTGATAGTTGTCATCAGTTTTTAGTATTTGGTCATAAAACTAAATATTCGGCAGGTCACCGTTTTGACCTGATGATGGTGATACATAAAATGTCAGATAAGTCATTACAAATCGCTCTGAGGGTACCATGAATGTCTTTACCATCAAGCCAATAGTTTCAGACATATCATTCAAAATCTAAAATGTCAACCTTGTGGTGGAACTAGAACCTATTTTCTATTTATGAAGGGTTTCTCATCAAAAACTGCCAAATAACTAAATTAATTAATCATTAACGAATGATTTGATACACATATAATACACTTAATTCATAAAGTCAGCAATTATAGTTAAAGTTCAAGCGAAAAAATTACTCTAAAGGAGGAGGAGCTTTTTGTCTAAATAAAACCTTAGTAAATTGTTTATTAAACGTTGTTAAATGTTTTATTTAAAACTTATAAGCTCAATTAAATAAAATTTAAGAAAGTCGCACCGGTTTTTAAATCCGCCTATCCTTGGATGGCGTAGCCTCCGAGATAATTTTATTTGACCACATCAGTGTTGTAGCAACTAGCCATGAGAGTCCCATCTCTTCTCTCCAGCAAAACAACATCTGATATATTGCTATCTAACAAATACACACATACACACCAACCTGCACAATTACACTAAAGTACCACTTGGCTAGCAATCATAACACTCAGTTCAAATTAAAAAAAAAACAATCAGGATTGAAATCACAGCAATTATCATCATCATTAAAGTGTAAATGATTACAAAAACATTTTTGTTCTTATCACTGGTGCAGCTGGTAATTATCATGGCATTTTTCTTGGCACCGGAGCCTTAGCATTTAAAATAACACTTTGGAGAATAATGCTTTCTTTGGAGCGTTCTTCAACCAGACTAAAGAACAACCAGGTCTCAAGTGTGCTTGTGTGTGTGTATGAAAATGTGTTTCAATCATTAAAAAAAAACCAATGAAACACGATGTCATTTTTCTTGTCCTTATTTTTTTTAAGATGTTGAAGTTATGTTGAAGCCTTCGTGTAGAGCTAGAACAGATTAAGGGTCAAAGTGTTCATGTAATGACACTTTGGTATGTGGTGAGAAAGTTAACAGCCAACAAAGTCCTCACAAGTACCATGATTCAAAGATGTGTGTTTCTGCGTGTGTGTGCATGTGTGTGCACATCTGCCTGTTTCTGTTTACAGCACCCAAGGAGGTACTGAAAATCTGTGATGGATTTACCCCCCATGGTGAGGCAGCAGAAATAGAGAGCAGGTCCTGAGAAAATATTGTTTGCTAACTTCGGTTACCTGGAGCTGTGTGTGTGTGTGTGTGTGTGTGTGTGTGTGTGTGTGTGTGTGTGTGTGTGTGTGTGTGTGTGTGTGTGTGTGTGTGCGCGTGTGTGCGTGCGTGCGTGCGCTGGCTGGCTGGGAATTAGTTATAACTCAATTTGATTTAGGATGACATGTTAAACCCCCACCAAAAAAAAAAAAAAAAAATCACTTTTCCAATGGTATACGTCCCCTCATGTTACACAGACGGGTGATTTTCAGTGTTGAAATTACTAATTGCATTTATTATGAGTAATAAAATCACATTTAATATACTTTTTACAAATTGTAAAATGGTTTTCTACATGGGTGAGTGTATGGCTTCAACATTTTTATTATTATATTGGAAAAAAGTATAGCTTATAATACTGACTTGCACTCCCCTCCTTCAGTAAAATAACGGGTATCTGTAAGGGGCATTTATTTTCAGCACAGATACCATCTGAAGGGTTCATTTGGAGCTAAATTTAAATCAACAAGGTGCTAATTTGTGTGAGTTTCTGTTTGTGCGTCATTGTCCTGCTCTGTGTTTCTGTGTGTGTATCTCAGTATAAATGTGTGTTATGGCTCTAGGTGCGTCTGAGGTGCAGAAATAACACTTGTGCGCTCACATCCTGGTAAAAGCATTATTGCTTTTCCTCTCGTCTCCCTCCCAGCCTCCCGCTAACACGCCTGGTTTTACCTGGGTGGTAATGATAGTCATTATCACATCGCAAACACACCTGCCAGCTTGCTACTCGTGCCAAAAACACACCTGTATGTGGTTAAGTATAGCTTTGTCACTATACAGGGAAACGGAAAGTTAAAGCTGGCCTCAAGAAACGATTGTGTACATGTAGGCATGTTTAGCATTCAGCTTTACAGCATCGTATGTCATCAGATGTAGCTGTAGGACACTGATAATTTGTGTTATCGCTTCCTCCAGGAAACCACTATTGCCATTCTTCCTTTGTACATTGTTGACGAAAAAGTTGTTTCAGGGGAAAATGTTTAATGTGTGATGAAGGACTCTCTCTAATTAATCACAGAAACTGCTTCAGTCACAACAGCATGTGTTCAAACAGCCACCCAGGCAAAGGTTTTGTGCATTATTAGAGCTGCTGGTCAGAAAATCACGAGCAGACGGTGCTACGTCTGCAGACTCAGGGTTTGTTGGTTCCAGTTACACAGCGCCGTTCCCAGCCAGAGAAAACCAAAACAAACTTACCCAAAGCTCTACAGTGTGACACAGCTGCTCATTTTACATTAAATTCAGCTGCTGCAGACATATGCAATTTGCAAACAAATTAATAAGACAAACAAAATGCTGGGTACCTAACTGGACCCAAATAAATGTACTTTAATGTTAATCCAGGAAATGCTTAGCATTTAATCTATGCACCACATTTATACATGACAAACAAATAAATAGAACCATGGATACTATTGTGCTAATGCTAACCACCGTGACAAGCGTTTAGGTAATATAAAAGGTATTTTTGCTGGATTCATGCTGTTTGGAAATGGACCTGTGGCCCTTATCAGATAAGTCCTCTGGCATTCACTTAACCCAGTGTTCTTCTCTCACAGCTTGGATGCAGCTGTGTGAATTATTTGTTTCGGGCTTAAAGTTGAAAACTATAACTCTTCTATCAGTTTTTTTTTTGTGTGGAGGGCTTGTGTGAAAACTGTATTAATATGTGCAAAACTTACAAAACTATCCATGTCTGATACTACTCAGCTGCTATATTCTCATGCATAAAAATCCCTGAATTATGTGAAATATTTTGCATTCAACAAAGATTGTTAGTGTCTTCAAATATGAGCCCTTGACAATCACAAGGATAATTCATAAAAGGCATTTCTGATCTCCCCCCCTATGGTTTGGGTTTGGTTTGGACGAAAACTGTTTGGTAAAACGTAGGGTTATGGTCATAGTTACATTCAAACAAAAACAGTTTTGATTGTTGGAAAGAGACAGGATACAAACTGCAGTCCCGGGCATCAAAGCTGGCATTTTGTTCACTCAACCATCCACCCAAACCTAGGAGGTTTTGCTTGATGTGCCACGTTGGTCCAAACTAACCAAACTGCTGGATAAACTGTTATGACTGTCCTCAGAAAAGAAGACTTTTCCACACGTGGCACCACAATATTTACTAAATGGATTGCTGTGATATTGGCTCCAACTAAATATTGAGAGGAAGAATTCCAATAGATGATATCCTGATTAATCATCTGCTACCATGTGCAGGTCGAAATTTCCTTGGTGATAACCAAATACCTTAATAATCTGTACTTTGCATTTACTCCTAAATAGAAAATATTAAGCAAGCTAACAAGCTGAACTTAATAATGAGATATAATGTGGACATGCAAGAGTCCATCAAAAAGAGACTGCTCCTGTTGCGTGCCAATGGAGCATGGAGAAGCTATAACCTTTGAGTACATTTTCCAAGTTTCAATGATTGAGCACCTGTCACATGTTTTTGTGACCACTGGTCCAGCGCATTGGCGATCTCTCCATGCACCTGAATCTTGAGCAGAGAGCGCACATAAAAGGTTGTGTCAAATTTTTGGAGAACGAAGAAGCAACAGAGTTGTAAATCCAGTGAGCAGGGGCGGCAGGTAGTGATTATTTTGCTGTTGTGGCTGAGAAATTTGCCTGTTTTCAATGTGAGCGGGCGCGTTGAAACCCTACGAAGGTCAAAGACAACCCTCCTGGTCGGACTCATTACTTCATTGCCATACTTTCTGACGCACGTCAAAGGTTTCTGTTGCCAATTTCCCAAATTTGACAGAAGGGTTGATGAAAACTCTAGGTTCAAGTTGTAGTTGGATGCAAAATCCCTGATTCATCAGGACCAGCAGTCACAAAAACGTGTGTATCTCAGGTGCTGATGTTGATCAAGCGATGAAACTTGGAACACTTTCTCATGAAAGTTATTGCTTCCTCTTCCATGCATGTCATAGTGCTGCGCAACAGGAGCAGGCCGGAAACCGTTTGATCCCCCCTCGTACATTGTAATGAGGTACTTGAGAGATCAGAGATATCTCTCATGAATGAGCCAATACCGGGAGATGAGTTACTCTGCAAACACACACAGTCTTAATCAACTCTTGTGCTGCTAAAACTTGGTAAAAGGATCAGGTAAGCTATGACTCAAACTCTTGCTAGTCTAGCAGTACCTTCTGATCTGATGGCCATCAATAAAACAGTGAATTGATAAGCTAATCCATGAGAAGAGAAGAGAAGAGAAGAGAAGAGAAGAGAAGAGAAGAGAAGAGAAGAGAAGAGAAGAGAAGAGAAGAGAATATGAGAAAAAAAGAAAAGAAAAGAAAAGAGAAGCTAAGAGAAGAGAAGAGAAAAAAAGAAAAGAAAAGAGAAGCTAAAGGAAGACAAGACAAGACAAGAGAAGAGAAGAAAATATGAGAAAAAAGAAAAGAAAAGAAAAGAGAAGAGAAGAGAAGAGAAAAAAGAAAAGATAAGAAAAGATAAGAAAAGAAAAGAAAAGAAAAGAAAAGAAAAGAAAAGAAAAGAAAAGAAAAGAAAAGAAAAGAAAAGAAAAGAAAAGAAAAGAAAAGAGGTGTTCCTTCATCAACTAGAGGTGAGTGTACCTCCCACTTCCTGGTCTTTGGACCAGCACATGGAAAGTGTGCAGCATGCATGGCCATGTCTGTGTAACTGTGAGGTGTGTGTGCACATGTTGCTGCTACTGCACGTGCATGTGGTCTATCATGTTTGCACAGCAAACAAACTGAATATTTTAAGTCGGCTGGGATGTTCCCTATCCAAAAAACACCTTAGCAAATGAAGTTTTAAGAAGTGCTTGACTTCCAGTAGTCTAAATTTGGAGTTCAGATTTTGTGCATGGTGGACGACAGACATACTGGGTACATACAGGAGGAATATGATATGTCTGTACAAGTCATATGAATTCTTTCCTTGATATCATTCCAAAACAATTCTTGAGTCTATGTTTCCCAAACCATTCATTTGTTACAGAAGGTTACAGTGCCAACATCAGCATTCCCACTCTGACCTGCCAGTCTAACCAGTAGTTCCAATCCAACCGTTACCAATCTGCACAAAAAGTTACCTCCTTTTCCGATGTTTGCTTGTATTCAGTGCCGTTCCCGGCACTTTGGAAAATAGATGATTGGTTGGTTTCAAAGCACTTAAAAAAGCTAAATCTTTAAAAACAGAACGAGTAATTGCACGGCAATGTGCATTTTAATTGCAGTCAGTTAAACCATTGCAATAGTGCGACCACGATGGTCAGACAGTATCGATTCAACCATGGCTTTCCAACCCAGTTTACCAACATGTTTGCATTTCTGAGGAAAAGGAAAAGTTACCCAGACTGTAAAACATCAACCGCTTTTTTTTTCCTTTTTTTTTTTTTCCTCATATTTTCTGATTTTCAGACTGTTTTTCCCCACTTTCCTCATATTTTTCACTCTTTTGGTACTTCTCTGTTTTGCTCTCATTTCTTCCTGACATTCCTGCATGATTTAATGGGTGGTTAGGGCTAATCAGGGGTGTTTTAGTGATCTACAGAGAAGTTCGTTTTTCCTTTGTTTTGTTTGGTTTGGTTTGTGTATTTTTTACACACATATGGCATGAATGCCTAAGAGAGAAAGAACTTTGTGTATTTGTTGTGCTCATCAAATGTTCCCTTCTTAAAATTGACTTGCTTGATGTGCGGAGAAGAAAATATGTTTTGTGGTTCATTCTTCTACGGAGGTATAATATGAGAATAAGCAGAACTGAAGTTGGAATTGCAGCACAGATTTTAAAAGGACAGAGTTTGTGCACAAACACAAAGGACAGAAAAATCTGCAACAATTGAGAAAATGTGGCATTAGGCATACTGGACCTTAGTTGTGTTGGTAATACAAACATGTGAAGCTGTAAAATGGTTTATGAAATGACCATAGTTTGGTTTAAAATGAGTAGCCACATTTACATGCACGACTCAAATGATGTTACATCTGTGAAGTACTGCTTGTGCCTTAACCAAAAACATACCACGGTTCTGCTGAACTGCTTCTGATTATTTATTTTGTCATTTTCCTACCTACTGCTTTTCAGATGGCCTCCCCCAAAAGTCAGTTGACTTTTGTATTTTGACATTTGGGCTGCATTAGGGTTGTTTGGCGTTGTGGGACTGTAAAGCCCTGGGAGACAGTATATGTGATAATGGGCTAGATAATTTGGACTTGAATTATTCAGAGTTACAAAAAAAAAAAAAGACTACATCAGTATCTCTGACTAAACTTTATGCAGTCAAACTGCAAGTATGAAGATCTCATACTTCATAATTATCTTTTTCATTTATTTATCCTCCTCTGGTGGCCAAGCTTCTCTCTGGTTCCCACCAACTGATGGATGTGAGTCTGAGACCCGAGAGGTCTCATGTCAGTGAAAGTGAAGTCCAGAATCTAATGTCACTGAGCTACTTGTCTTCCTAATAGCAGATTTATGGCCTTCCACCGTGGGCTCTCGAATGACCCCGGCAAGGGCTCCAAGATCTGAGGTTAGGGGTGAGGGTCGAACAAAGATAGACAGACTGCTGAGAGGGGGTGTGTGAAGGAGAGAGCAATGTGTCAGCAAAAAGCCAAAAATTGGCCCAAACACTTAATTCATTCATGCCTTGAACCTTTTTAATATCTGATAACTGAGCCGAGTATTTATCATCTCAAAGATATGAAATCCAAGGTGATTCTCAAAAGGAGCTCGACTGAAATACTGTGAGAAGGTAGTCCTGATGTGAATACATGCACAGGCAGTCACAGTCACACAAACACACACACACACACACACACACACACACACACACACACACTTTAGAAGCATTTTCTCATGTCACACTAGAGCTATGTTTACACATGAGGCCCACCATCTCTCACATCCTCTGAAACCTGTTCAGTCCATCCACCCTGTGACCCCACTCTTACCTTCCTTCCCTCCCCTTCAGCCGTTCCGTTACCCCTGCCGTTACAAACAAACACACGTACGCACACAGACACGGATTTCTGCTGCGGGGTCAAGAAAGCGACCCCAGCTATTATGTCACCATCAAAAGCCAATCAGAGGGAAACCCAGCAGAAGGGACTGGTCACAGGTTACCCAGGATCAGAGGGGCCCGGCAACACACCCTGATCTCCCCGTCGCCGTGGTAACAACACAGTCTGGATACCCAGATTGCTGTTTTAGCGTTTAAATGTGAGAACCTTAACTGAAGCTTTGTTTTTCTCCACATGTTGAAGGGATGTGTGCATGCGGCTGCTGCAAGAGTAGTACTCTGCATTTAGAGACTTTTGAGTCTGATGTTTTCAGCCTTTCTGAGAAAAACAATAAAAGCGTAAAAGTCTGGCTAACTACCAAGAATTGTAGCCACCCATTAGCTCCATGGCTTTTTTGTTGGATTATCGGTTACATTAAAAAAGCTTGGTTCACAACAGCACCTCCTCTGTCCTCTTACATATCCGAGTCTGGGCTGCGGCTCTGGCCTGCTTTTTTTTATTGTATTTAGGGAAGTTTATACTTAAAGCAATCCCAGCCAAACTTGATTGTCCAAGACAGGGTTTGCCGAACACATTTGCTGGCTCTCATCTTAAAAGCTTTTTCTGCGTACCACTGAAAAATAAATACTGTTTTATTGGCTGCATTACACAAGCAAGACCGATAACTTCTGTCTTACTTGCCCAAGTAAGTAAGCTACAGCAAGCTGAGCATGTAAACAGTGATATGTTAGAATTAATTACTTATTGTATTTCTCATTATTATAGGCTACTTATGGGACCATCTAGCTGTGCATAGCGAACGTGAGAAATGCTGCTTTATTTTTTTGTGTGTAGCTAAAAACTAATTTACAGAGCCGTAAAATCATTCAATGTGTTGTTAACCAACTCACTGAATTAATGTCACCTTAATTAGCTAACTAGGTAGCTATCGCTGAGAAGATCTTCCAGTGTCATCGTCTATTGCTGTTATCTAGAAACACAAAGCCAGTTGTTGTTTACCTCTCTTTGAAATGAAAAAAAAAAAAAAAATGCAAACAGATTGGAGCTTTAAATCTGCCACATGTATAGTTGTATATTTCCAATGAGCAATGAAAAGCTTGACAGGGGTGGCAACAGTAACCAAGGGAGGTGGGTGAGTGGACAGTCAGTTGTCAGTGGATCTGATATACAGAGAAAGAGGTGGCTGCAAAGCCTTCTGCCAAGTCATCACAAGAGCTGAGCCCCAGATACTAAAAAAATACAAAACTAACTGTGAATTTCTGAAGATACAGTGGGTACGGAAAGTATTCAGACCCCTTTAAATGTTTCACTCTTTGTTTCATTGCAGCCATTTGCTAAAATCGAAAAAGTTCATTTTATTTCTCATTAATGTACACTCAGCACCCCATCTTAACAGAAAAAAACAGAAATGTAGAAATTTGTGCAAAGCTATTAAAAAAGAAAAACTGAAATATCACATGGTCATAAGTATTCAGACCCTTTGCTCAGTATTGAGTAGAAGCACCCTTTTGAGCTAGTACAGCCATGAGTCTTCTTGGGAATGATGCAACAAGCTTTTCACACCTGGATTTGGGGATCCTCTGCCATTCGTCCTTGCAGATCCTCTCCAGTTCCGTCAGGTTGGATGGTGAACGTTGGTGGACAGCCATTTTCAGGTCTCTCCAGAGATGCTCAATTGGGTTTAGGTCAGGGCTCTGGCTGGGCCAGTCAAGAATGGTCACAGAGTTGTTCCGAAGCCACTCCTTTGTTATTTTAGCTGTGTGCTTCGGGTCATTGTCTTGTTGGAAGGTGAACCTTCGGCCCAGTCTGAGGTCCAGAGCACTCTGGAAGAGGTTTTCTTCCAGGATATCTCTGTACTTGGCCGCATTCATCTTTCCTTCAATTGCAACCAGTCGTCCTGTCCCTGCAGCTGAAAAACACCCCCATAGCATGATGCTGCCACCACCATGTTTCACTGTTGGGATTGTATTGGGCAGGTGATGAGCAGTGCCTGGTTTTCTCCACACATACCGCTTAGAATTAACGCCAAAAAGTTCAATCTTGGTCTCATCAGACCAGAGAATCTTATTTCTCATAGTCTGGGAGTCTTTCATGTGTTTTTTTTGGCAAACTCTATGCGGGCTTTCATATGTCTTGCACTGAGGAGAGGCTTCCGTCGGGCCACTCTGCTATAAAGCCCCGACTGGTGGAGGGCTGCAGTGATAGTTGACTTTGTGGAACTTTCTCCCATCTCCCTACTGCATCTCTGGAGCTCAGCCACAGTGATCTTTGGGTTCTTCTTTACCTCTCTCACCAAGGCTCTTCTCCCACGATTGCTCAGTTTGGCTGGACGGCCAGGTCTAGGAAGAGTTCTGGTCATCCCAAACTTCTTCCATTTAAAGATTATGGAGGCCACTGTGCTCTTAGGAACCTTGAGTGCTGCAGAAATAATTTTGTAACCTTGGCCAGATCTGTGCCTTGCCACAATTCTGTCTCTGAGCTCCTTGGACAGTTCCTTCGACCTCATGATTCTCATTTGCTCTGACATGCACTGTGAGCTGTAAGGTCTTATATAGACAGGTGTGTGCCTTTCCTAATCAAGTCCAATCAGTTTAATTAAACACAGCTGGACTCCAATGAAGGAGTAGAACCATCTCAAGGAGGATCAGAAGAAATGGACAGCATGTGAGTTAAATATGAGTGTCACAGCAAAGGGTCTGAATACTTATGACCATGTGATATTTCAGTTTTTCTTTTTTAATAAATTTGCACAAACTTCTACATTTCTGTTTTTTTCTGTCAAGATGGGGTGCTGAGTGTACATTAATGAGAAATAAAATGAACTTTTTTGATTTTAGCAAATGGCTGCAATGAAACAAAGAGTGAAAAATTTAAAGGGATCTGAATACTTTCCGTATCCACTGTATATCACAACTAATACCATACAGAGAGAGAAGTACAGGTCAAACTTGAAAAAAGGTTTTTAAGCAACCCTGTTTTTATTAAATACTTTCCTTATTCTCTGGGACAAAAGCTGCAGTCTAATCACTTTCATATTAGTTGCAAAAAAAGAAACCCTAATCCGATTAGAGCGAAGAAACAGCCAAATTCCAGACCTTCTTCGACTATAACCCATGTTTGTCTGCACTCACTTGTGAGTTTGGGGCATCTGTTTCATATTGATGTGGTCATAGGCAGTGAAAAGATATGGAAAAATGAGAGCATAGATCTTTAGACTTGGGGACAAAAGTCCTGGATCCCTGCTGGAGCAGGTCACTCTTTGTGAGTGTGCATTTGCATGCGTGTTTGTGTGGGTGTTTGTGTGCATGCACGCTCTATAAAAAAAAAAAAAAAGCCATCCCGTCTGCTCCTCTCAGCCATCTGAGCGCAGCTGGTGAGCAGATATCTGTGGAGAGCGAGCAGAGAGACGAACAAAGAAAGCCAGAGAGAGAGCGAGACAGAGCGGGGTTGATCGCAGGGACAAAGGTAATCCAGGGTGAGACAGACCCAGTTTATATAGGGAAACAACATGAATGCACAATTTACAGTTCAAGTGCGGCCATGACATCTGGAAATGGATACAGCTGTGTTTGAGAGTTTGGTTTCCTGTCTAGTGTTTATGAAAGCTTTATTGGTGACACGCTTATTGTTGAGAGTCTTATCACTTAAAGCAAGACATATTCTGCTCAACTCCTCTCAGTAATTAGCAGAGAGTAGATTCATCTGGATGGCTTTGCAATTACATTCATCACAGTGTTGTGAATGCAAGGTTATCCTTAAGAAACACATGTAAAACTGTGCAACTTTTTTCCTCCCCATAGTGCATTTCTTCTGCCCTCACAGTTTTGTTTATGTACGTTATTTTAACCGCAGGATAAAGTGCGCTGCAGAGGCTGCGGCCTAATTCCTCGACAATAATTCTCAGATACTAAAGAGCAGGAGATTACACCAACAACAACAAACATTTCCTTTCAGTTCCACCAAAAAGACATTATACTACTGCCTATGGACTCTGTTAATGATGTCAGGAAACCACAGACAGGCACAGATAAACACACCTCGGTCAGTGAAAAGCCATAAGGCACACACAGCGGGTTGTTAGGGATTTAAAGTGTACGGCGCTGCAACGGAAAACTTGGATTCAAAAAGATGGAAAGAGAAGGAAATGAGCTCCTGTCTCTGGAGTTAACTGATTATTGTCCCACAGCAGGACGGAAGGAGGACGAGACCAGCAGAGAGGGACGACGGAGACGAGCAGATTTTACTTCCCACAGATGACGGCAATGTTTATCAGAAAAAAAACAACAAGAGAATATAAAAGACAATTCATCATGTGAAAAGGCAGAGAGGGTTTTTCCATTTAAATGTTCGAAGCAGTCAAAACAAACACACTATCTGAAACATGAAGCCGCTGAAATCACTGCTTAACCACTTTCTTCTTTGCAAATAGAAAAAAAGCATAGCAACACCACTGCAAATAATAAAACTTGTGTGGTGAAGTGAAAATAATTCTTTACAGTGACTTACATTTATGGGATGTGAAACTTTTAAACCTAATAAAATGGTCCTCAAAAGAAAAGCCCCAATAAAGTTTGAACTGCAAAATTTAGGATAAATGTCAAATTGCAATGACGTTCTTATTTCAGTGCAGCTGCTCATTGAAAGTTGCGGTACATTCTCAAGGTTTTCTGGAAACTTCACTTTCCATGTTTAATTTCATGACTTTACTCTAAACGGTCGTGAATCTCAGTTATATGTTTTGCATGTTTAACTGCTTTAATGCAGCACTTGCAGGATTTATAATCATTAATATAAAAGTCACGGCTTTAAAAATAATATTGCCAACTGAATATAGCCTGCACATGAAAATCACATGACAGTTACAGAATTTCAGATTAGTCTTGGTTTATGAAAGGGAGAAACTTAACAACAACCAAAGAATATAGCAACTTGAACTTGCTGGATGAACACATAAAAAAATAGAAAGGTTCGAGATTAATCTTTGCTTTTTAAACTGAATTGGCTCTGATAACCAAAAGCTAGTTGGTTTTCCCTTATTTATTATTATTTTTCTGAACATGCGGAGTGATATATTGGACTAGAGGTTTTCAAAAGGGGAACATGAAGTGAATGATTAGTGTGTGCATTCTTAGTGTTCTAAAAACATTCAGCCAATTTCTCCCTCTTCTCTGAGACATTACTGTCAAATCTGAAAATTTGAAAATAAATTATTTTAGAATCAGTGATTTACTTTTCCAGAGGATATCAATCATAAACTTCCATATACAGTATGTAGCCTACTTAGAAATCAACCAAATTAACCAAAATAAAAGCAAATATAAATCTTTCCAAAGAAGTTGTATCCCACAGCTGAATGCATGACAATAGTATACTTCCTGTTTTCATCACAACATATCCACAAGCTATCTGGGAACCTTAAAACATAAAGCGGATCTTATTATCCAGAGAAAAGTAAGCCAAATAATAATATTAGTAGTATATAAGATCCATTGATTTTATAGTTTTTTTCTCACATTGCAGTATTCTTTAACATTATAAAGGCTGTAAATATCAGTATGGTTCTTATATCTCTAGAACACTAGCATTTTCCTGTCCACTTATATAAAAACAATTGCCTCATGTTGAAAACCTGTTGACATCCTATCCATATCTTCCAGATTGTGATATATAGTGGATCATGCCATTCCCGCTTCCAAGGTTCGTTCTTACATCCCTGACAAAACATTCCACACCTCCTATGTACCTCTCACTGACAGAATAATAAATTACACTGTAATAGCTGATGTGAACAGTCGTAAAAAAACATAGCAGCGAATCCTCTCCTCTCCCTAAATTACAGCCTTTACCTTCCTTCAGCACATGGTCACAATTTGTGCTGTCATCTGTCAGTATACCAGCCATCATTTATAGCCTCTGAGAAGTTTATTCCTTTATTCCTCACTTTGATCGGTATGCTGGTAAACAAGACAGGTGTCAGTGCACAGGATGACCTGGGGGGGAAAGACTAACCACCAAAAAAAAAAAAAAAAAAAAAAAAAGGATGAATATCACTGTAACCACTTGTTTTACGTTTTTGCAGCTGAGGCCCACATCTCTCCTGGAATTTGGCATTTGCATGAGTGAAGCTGACATGTCCGGAGCCAAAATGGTTGCCATGAGTAACCACTGCAAATCTGTGACTACTATAACACAAAAGACACAATAACAGATCCCTGGACTATTTTATGTGTTCAGTGCTGCATCTGGTTTTCATTTAGAGGTTGATGTTGCTAAACATGAGATCTGGTGTTGGTTACCACTACGTGAGTTTTCAGCATTATAGTAAGTTTTACTTTCTGCTAAAGGTACGAAGCCAGTATGGCCTGATGGCAAAATGTGCTGCTGATAACGTCCTAATGTCCTAAGGTTCTTTTGCACTGCATAATAAAGAGATGTCTGCAAAACTTTACATGCATTTTTTTTTACCCGATTGATAGACTATACTAATATCTAGTTAAATATATTTGAATATAATTTATCAAACTACCACATAGCACATGTTGTCCCGCCTGGAAAAACTGTGCACACGGGCATGTGTCAGAGGAACAGGGAGTAAAGGAACCCAGCAGCTTCTTCGTGCCCCTGAGACCCCCCAGCAGATTAAACCAGCCATGATCCCTTCTGAGTTGCGGATAGCTCCTTTAATTAAAATGTGTCAGAAATGGAATAGTCGACATATTGTGGACAAAAGCTTGTTCAGGTTGTTTAGGTATAGAACATCTGGATCAGTTAAGATATTCATTTGTGCACCTTCTATTTTCCATCTATTTTTCTAAATATATGTTTTGTATTTGCAGTAAAGACTAGATTAAACTGTCACTTCCAATTAAAATGGAAAACGCCATCAAATGTAAACATCAAGTACACAAGTATTTTTACAGGTCTTGAGGAGTAAGTATATCTGTTGAAGTTGTATAAATCTGTTGTGGGTGCAGGGGGAGATGTGTGACGCCGCAAATGATGTCACTGGAGTCAGTGTTGGTTGGGGTGGAAGACTAACGGTTTAAACGGGACAGAAATTGTGGTCATACGAGACCCTATAGTTCACCCACATCTCTGATGAATGCTATGCAGGTTAAGGCAGTGGCAGAGCGAACCCTCTGACCTGAATGTCAGCAGACAAGTTGCATTATGGGTAAGGTACGATGTTTTGATCTGACTGGGCGGCACAAAAAAGGAGGATGTTTCCGGTTCTGTAGGATCCGTTTTTGAATTGTGAATCTAACTATGACAGGAGTACAACTGTAAATCATTGGCGTAATCTTTCTAGGTCTTACATAGACCAGGTGTTTATCCAGGTAATCCTTGTAAACTGGAGTCACTGGAAATCTATTCTGATGTTATAAATTAAATCATGCAGTCTGACTCTATTGTTTCAAGAGGGAGAGATGACTTATTTCACTGAAGCAGCAACCGCAGCAAAAATCGTGGGAATGAAGGAGAATTTGCGATGACTCAGCTAAGTGCAACTTCCCAACCTATCGTGTCCCATGTGGCTGTGAGGTCGGAATCGGAGCAAACACGGAAACACTGGTCGTTGTTAACCACATCAGTCCCCCTATGAATCATCTGCGAGGAGGCTCAAAGGGGTGTCTGGATGTTGTGCATGTGTTGTGTGTGTGTGTGGGGGGGAATGTGTTTTTTTTTTTATGTCCTCATGCAAAAATCTTGGTGTACTTGGAGATTTAAGAGAAGATCTTAAAGGCATCTTGTGTCTCTGGTAAAGCAAAATGTGTTCAGCAGTTTTGCCAAATGTTTTGCACAATCACCATTTGGAAAACAATAAAAATCAAACCGTTTTTTGCTCTTTAAATCTGCTGAGAAAACATTTCATGGAGATTCAAATTTGAAAATAAATATAGAGATGCAGCCAGGTCTTCAAGTTATCTGTTTGTTTTTGCAAGCTGTTCACTTTTAAATCCCCAAGCAAGAATGTTTGTTTCACAACAACACCAACAACCCCAGTGACCTGCACTGGCAGCTGTGTCTTCCAGAGGTCTCGCACCTAATCAACAATCCATTTACAAATGGTATTGGCTGATGTTGTGACACCTTAACTGACTGTTTGTGACAAAGAATGTTAGACTATTATCAATAGCAGCACACACACACAAGTTTCCAAACCAGACAGACAATAGTGTATTCACATGTTTATCTCGCCAAAAACATAGAAGCGCAGGTTTTTATTAACGACTGACAATCTTTTATTATTAAATATAATATATGTTACGGTTTGGGGAAACTTTTGAACTGAATTAGTGTTGTTGCTTTTCAATTATGGATTACATCCAATTATCTTGGATACATGAACTATTGTGTGTCATTTTGAAAAAAATCTCAGAAATCTCTTTGAAATCAGCCCTTTCCCCAAAGGAAACATATTTTCTTGTCTTCCCAACAAGGTCCTCGTAAATACTCACTGCTTCCTTGTCACAGCGTGTTCAGGTTTCCAAGAAAGTATTTTACTGCATTATGACTGACATACAAAGTTCTGTCAACAAAAGCCTTCTTTCGAAGCAGGGGATTTGGCGGGATTATGATATCTTCACCAATGACACCACATATTTTGAACATGTGCGTCATTATTTTCATCTGTTGCACTGGATATGAAGCTACAGCCAGCAGCCCATAACATTGGAAACAGGAGAAACAGCTAACCTGTCAAGTTGAGTTTTTGTGGGGGTTACATGTGGGGCTATTTCTAAGGTGGGAGTACTGACTTCCTGGACTCCCACACTGTACACAGCTTGTTGGTTTTACACTTCAGGATATAATGTGTTTACTGCTGAACTTCCTAAGTGCTAAAAAGCAGATTTTGCAACCTTTGGGCAAAAGTCAGGCGAGCTCTTTGCCTCTGTTTCCAGTCTTTATGCTAAGCATGAGAGCAGTATCAGTCTTCTCATCAAGAACGGTTTTCTTCCTAAAATGTAACTCTTCCTCCAATGCAATCTGCTAAACAAAACCCATGAGATTCAAAAGAATGTTAATCACGTTTTCCTCCAGCCACAATCACGTAACCATAACAGAGGTTTTGG
Source organism: Embiotoca jacksoni (assembly GCF_022577435.1). Taxonomy (NCBI): domain Eukaryota; kingdom Metazoa; phylum Chordata; class Actinopteri; family Embiotocidae; genus Embiotoca; species Embiotoca jacksoni. Next base: position 5,242,189 of record NW_027185374.1, read on the forward strand.
TTAACTGGTCAGGAAAGGATAAATTAACATACATATCTGGTGTAATTGGAATGAGCAATTAGCGTCACTTAGCCTCTAATTAAATATTACAAGATATATTTACTGCATGTAGGTGAGATTTATGATAGTGTATGGGTCACTCAACAAGCTGGCGACAGCCAAGAAAATATGGCAAAAAAAAAACAAACAAAAAAAAACACATTAACAAGCACACAAATACACACACTCTCTGTCTGACTCTCGTTTTGGCCCTTTATTCCTGGGCACCAGTGTTCATGTATTGTTGCTGAGAGTGTAACTGCGAGATAAACATGATGACTCATCAAATTAACAATGTAAATGTCTTTGTGGGACGTCCAAAAGTCCATGGGAGAAGTGGAAATCACGACACAAACAACAACTATAAAGCTTTGTTGGTGGATACACCAATTAAAGTCATTTTCATCCATTCAAAGACAAAACTAATGATGTCTGCTTAAAAACAAAACTGTTAAATTACATCACAGACCACAACAATGACTTTCTTTAGAATGGCAGCCAGTATGTGTTGATCCATTACAAGCAAGATGCATTGCAGTACAAGAGGCCACTTCCTTTAGTCCTGTTAGAATTAAATATTCAACTCTTAGCAAAAGGCTGGTGACTTGCATACCGAGTCAACTGAATCATTGCTTGTTTAGATCATTTATATTTCCATTTAAAACGCGATAATCCTTAGAGCTTAAGCTCTTTATATTTTTGGCTTCACTCGACTCACATTTGTTGGATCAAAATCGAGATAGAAAGAGTCAAAGTAATAAAATATGAAACTTTGTGTTTTACCATGTGAAAGCTTGTCCTTATGTCTCATATCAGAGCACGCTCACGTGTGGTGTTGTAGCCTTAGAAACGTTAAATAGTTCCAAAATTATCAAAGGTCCGATCCCACATAGGAAAGTTTGGGGAATTTGTTGTTCTGCTCTCTTTAGGGAAAAGTACTGGGGTTTCAAGATAATTGTCTCATGCAGGCTTTTAAAACTTGGATGTTTTAATAATAGCTTTTGTAGCTGTTTAAGCCAGAGAAATAAATATGCTAAAATACAGCTCGGTACTTAAATGCAAATAAGTTTCCCAACTCGGATTGCCATTATCCATGATTAGCCATGAATATATATAAAAAAAATAAATAAAAAAAAATCCATCCTGGCGTCAACATTACAATTCAGCAAAGTAATGAATGTTGTGCAGAAACAAGATTTGTCTGCAGCCATGCTTGTGGATCTGTAAGGCTGTTGTTGTTTGGCGCATTGGAGCTTTAAACTCTTATGCTAACAACAGAACGCTCAGTGCCAGTGCTAACAATGCAGTTAGCGTGTATAACATTTACCTTCTTCACCACTGTAGTTTAGCATTAGCGCATGCTGCCATTTAATGCAATGTACAAAAACGCTGATGGGATTTCGATTAGGTTTTCCAGGTATTTGGTCAAAATTTTAGGTATAAGCAAATTAAAATCATGAAAACACTGAAAATCACCAAAGTTATTCCATGTCATCCTGAAGAAAGCATGAACGTCTGTGCCAAATTTATGAAAATTCATCCACTAGCTGTTTAGATTTCACTAAAAACTTAAAAAGGCAACCTTACAATGGTGCTAACAGTCACATGATCTGACTATTACAATACATCATAAACCTTGAATGTCTGGACTGCGTTTTGTGCCAATCTACCCAGTAGGTGCTAACTTGAGGTGAAAACTGTCACAAGTTCACGAACGTTATTTCATCCTCATGGACATCTGTACAAAATCGCCGCCAAAGCTACATTATCCCCATTAAAGGAGGTTGTGGTCTGTTGGGTATGAACCACATGAATATTTAGCAGCATGAAGAGAAAAAATACCCACATACATGGTTCATCCTGTTCTCAAATACTGCAAACCCCAAAAATTCTTCGTGTCATTTGTTGAACTGACGACTTAAACAACCACTTAAATAACTGAATGCCTTCCAGAAAACCACTGTTTCAGATTTACCTCCGCAGTTGCAGCCATTTCATCGAACAGCTGCCTCGCTGGTACAAAGTGGTCGAGAGTGTGTTCATTTAAAGTGCTTCCCTTAAATAAGTCCTTTCATCCGTCACGACTGACAAATCTTATGCAGCAGCAACAAAACTCACCTCTGCAGGTAAGGCAATGTAAAAAGTGACATTTGTTTTCCTTTCCTGTCTCTCTAATCATCTTTTAAGCAAGTCAGATTAAAGTAATACTACGAATGTACGTAGATGAACATCACATACTCCCCTTTCTTTTCTGCTTGTACAATGTGCAAGAAAGTACTTTGCAGTTTTAAAATGTCATCAAATGTCAGGTATTTTAAATCCAAGTTATGGGCTGTAATTATCCCAGGGCAGTACACGGGCAAAGGTCACTTCTGCCTCCCTGAGTGACGTCAGACGCTGACCTCGGCAGGGTTGCAGGCAGTGGGTCAGTCCGTTGGCAGTGCATCCACTCCAGATTAACATTAACAGAACGTGACAGTGCTGAGAGACTTTGAGCTCAGTGGGACAGGGGATTAACAACCGACTGCTATACCTGCAGTGCCTACCGAGCGCTAATGCTGCCCCATTTCCATACTACATACTAATATAAGTAGGTTTAAAGTATGTAATGCGGTCACGCTGGAAAAGTTAATGAAAGTATGCTCAAATATTTGCTGGATTGGAAGTGTGCCTTTGAAGGACAATAAAGTCCCACAATGCAACTCACCGCAGTGAATTCCAGCTGGTTCCTGACCGTGGTAATTCAATTCCAGAAACATTTCTAGAAAAATAAAATATTGAGTCTTTGGATAACAATTTGTTTTGTAACTGTTGAGTGAGGGCCACCCAGGTCAGTTTACTTATCAATCACCCCGTGGTATAAAGTCTTCTGTACCTCTGAAGGTCATGTGTTAGTTTTTAACAGGGATGATGACTCAGTAGGAGTGTTTATCAATACAATGTGATTTATCAACACAGATATTTCAGAGACATGCTCGGGGACAAGGACTCCAACTTGCAAAAGTTTCAGTCAGATAAAGGATCGATGATTCAGGCAGATGAGTCTAACTGCTTGCTCTACTAAAAGGGCACGTTTAGGCAACAAGAGGGATGACATCCCCACTTCTTCCTCCTCAAATCTTCTGACTATATCAGACAAAATAATCCTGAGGGTCATCGAAATATTTGACAGAAAATGTCTGTCAAAAACCAGGGTCGTGGCATTTGAAAGACAGGGAAGGATGTTGAAAATTAGTGGGAATTTAGGATAAAAGAATCTTGGCTTCACCTATTTTCATTTTGTTTGTCTGTCTGCTGGAGCATTTTAATTGACAGCATCGTGCAGTGCATCTTTTGTGTGATTTCCTCTCACAGAAACGGGACATTAATTTGTCGCCAAATGACCGTGAAACAGTATTTATGAAAAGCAGTATAGCACATACATACTGGTTAACAAACAAATTTGCCATTTGTGAGAAATATACGTAATGGAGGCAGGATATTTTACAATCTATTGTGCACGCTGACATCGATGGACTGATACGGTAAACTTCATTGGTATTTTACTCATTTAAATAACGTTAAAAAACACATAAATAGAACAGTTTCTAACCCTCACAACACTGTCTGCATTGTGTTCTGTAAAAATATTAGTGCATAATTGGCTAACATATATGCCAATAGCGATATATCTGATAGACCAATATCGCCTGTTCGTTATTACCAGTCGAGCTTTAGTTAGTATTTACAATTTAGCCAGAAAATTCACATTTTAACATGTTTAAGTATTAAATTAAACAAGCAATTGATACATAATCACCCCTTGGGGTAAAACATGGTTATAAATGAAAACATTATTATGCCAATGGTTTTGTTGGAAACTATCTGGTTTTTAATGCACTAATTGTGCATCCTGTACTTTATAATTTTGATACATGTAAAACATCTTTAACCAACAACAGCACTAGCTTTGACGTGGTATTTGAAAGTCTCTTAATTAAATTTGAAACTTTTATTCCACTACTTCCCTTTTTGTTTATTTCTTCACCCACCGAGTGTGACCGAAAAGGTTTGCTGGAACAAAAATCAGACAGGACAGCTCAAGCAAAGTCCGAGCTTGTATTGCCTGTCCATTAACCGTGTCCCCATTATGGGGTTATTGGCAAAGCTGGTCCTGAACCAGCTGTAAATATAATTAGTGACCACACTGTGCTGGAAGTGCCTCGTGTTGACTCCTGCTTTCCAGTCCACAGTTTGCGGGCCCTCTCTGCTGGCCTCATTTCTTTCTAACACTAAAACCACTCCAATAACTCTTGTTTTGTGTGGCATTACTTGTTTTTTATGGATTATACATTACACCATCCACCGTGCACGATGACACATTTTGCTCGACGCAGTCAAAATACGACTGCGCTCGGTGCCAGTGAGGAAAAATCCTGAGAATCGGAGAATTTCCTGTAGTGATGCCCAGTCAGTGAACAACGTGAAACTGCTTCCAGCTAGCTTCAGTCTAAGCAGGAAAATATTTTCCCTCAAAATATTATCCTGCTCTTTCAGACAGACAACAGTACTGTTCACATCATGGAGGCACATTCACGAAGTGTGACTATGTAAGCGCACATAAAGAGGAGCTTGTAACTGTGTTTTACATAATATAAAGACACTGTTGCTATAAAGCAGATAGTTCAATAAAAAGGGGATTTTTATGAGTGGAGTTTGGTGTTAGAGGTTATTGAGGTTCATTCACTGCTGTATTTGTGGTTAAATGTGCTGTGACCTAAGCATGGTGACATCATTACAGTGTTACAGAGAACATATTAGAGGTTGATAATGATGCACCGTACAGAAACAGACGGGAAAAACAAATCATTAACTTTTATTTCAGTAAAAATCCATCTTCATAACGTTAACTGGACTTTCCAGCAGTTCTTTTACCAAAGATTTTTCAAGCCCACTTTTCATTAAGTGCATGAAACAACAGGGTTTTTTTTTCGGATCACTGCATAGGTTATGGTATGTATGTCGCTCCTTATTAGCAGAGGCTGCACCATATTGCCAAGACTCAGATTTCAACCGGGGAGAAGGAGGGCGCAAGCCAAGCAGCCCAGCACAGTCCCCCACCCCAAGATTTCCCTCTGTATTATGTCTACGGTTTCTCACTCAGCTGTGACTGACAGGCTGTACTACAGATAATGAAAACATAGCAGACGATATCGTCTGTTTTTACAGCGCTATCTGCAGTAATGATCTTACAAACTGTTAAAGATCACTTTCGTTACGGAGTATCTGTTTGAACTATTTGACTTCCAAGTGCGCTGTATTTTCACAAAGATAACGACTGACTGGTGAACAAATACACACACGCACGCACGCACGCACACACACACTAGTTTCCTAGAAGTCAGTACAGTCAGTACCTTGGTAATCTGTCCATTTTCAACATTGCACATTTAATCTCAGGATGATCGACTGTATGTTTGTGTGCATATGTCTTTCTGCACGATCATTTTTAAACTTGTAGCTTTTAACATAAACTTTATGCTCTCTTCAAAATCCAAAAGATAATGTGTTTGCCTTAACTTCTCTGTGATTTGTAGGAAGATGAACATTGAAGCAGCCAGTTTTTCTTCTGCACTGTTCTTAGATTACACTACTAGAGGTAATTACAATCATCGCCATTTGAGATGATACGGTTGGTTGGCCTGCCCTGAAGGAGATATGTAATAATTACTGGTATCTTTTAATTTATAAAGCCCTTATCCGAAAGTCGTATTATATCAAATCTTTGCTTCTCTAGAAATGTGGCTCATATTTAAGTCACTGCAATGACGGTGATATAGTGATATGAGTGGAATTATTTGCAATGACACAAAGAAAGTAAAGGGCTTATACCCTTATTAATTATTGTGTCTGTTGTCATGTCTGCTACATGCTCAGCCAACCCACGCAGATGGTGAAATGAAATGCGTGTGAGTGTATACAGTGGTGTGAAAAAGTGTTTGCCTACTTCCTGATTTCCAATTTTTTTGCATGTCTGTCACACTTAGATGTTTCAGATCTTCAAACAAATTTAAATATTAGTCAAAGATAACAAGTAAACACAAAATGCAGTTTTTAAATGAAGGTTTTTATTATTAAGGGAGAAAAAAAATCCAAACCCACATGGCCCTGTGTGAAAAAGTGTTTGCCCACTCCTGTTAAAACATAACTTAACTGTGGTTTATCACACCTGAGTTCAATTTCTCTATCCACACCCAGGCCTGATTACTGCCACACCTGTTCTCAATCAAGAAATCACTTAAATAGGACCTGCCTGACAAACTGAAGTAGACCAAAAGATCCTCAAAAGCTGGACATCATGCCGAGATCCAAAGAAATTCAGGAACAAACGAGAAAGAAAGTAATTGAGATCTATCAGTCTGGAAAAGGTTCTAAAGCCATTTCTAAAGCTTTGGGACTCCAGCGAACCACAGTGAGAATCATTATCCACAAATGGAGAAAACATGGAACAGTGGTGAACCTTCCCAGGAGTGGCCGGCCGACCAAAATTACCCCAAGAGCGCAGCGACGACTCATCCCAGACGTCACAAAAGACCCCACAACAACATCCAAAGAACTGCAGGCCTCACTTGCCTCAGTTCAGGTCAGTGTTCATGACTCCACCATAAGAAAGAGACTGGGCAAAAATGGCTGCATGGCAGAGTTCCAAGACCAAAACCACCGCCGAGCAAAAAGAACATTAAGGCTCGTCTCATTTTTGCCAGAAAACATCTCGATGATCCCCAAGACTTTTGGGAAAATACTCTGTGGACTGACGAGACAAAAGTTGAACTTTTTAGAAGGTGTGTGTCTCATTACATCTGGCGTAAAAGTAACACCGCATTTCAGAAAAAGAACATCATACCAACAGTAAAATATGGTGGTGGTGTGATGGTCTGGGGCTGTTTTGCTGCTTCAGGACCTGGAAGACTTGCTGTGATAAATGGAACCATGAATTCTACTGTCGACCAAAAAATCCTGAAGGAGAATGTCCGGCCATCTGTTCGTGACCTCAAGCTGAAGCCAACTTGGGTTCTGCAGCAGGACAATGATCCAAAACACACCAGCAAGTCCACCTCTGAATGGCTGAAGAAAAACAAAATGAAGACTTTGGAGTGGCCTAGCCAAAGTCCTGATCTGAATCCTATTGAGATGCTGCGGCATGACCTTAAAAAGGAGGTTCGTGCTGGAAAACCCTCCAATGTGGCTGAATTACAACAACTCTGCAAAGATGAGTTGGCCAACATTCCTCCGCAGCTGTAAAAGACTCATTGCAAGTTATCGCAAACGCTTGATTGCAGTTGTTGCTGATAAGGGTGGCCCAACCAGTTATTAGGTTTAGGGGGCAAACACTTTTTCACACAGGGCCATGTGGGTTTGGATTTTTTTTTTCTCCCTTAATAATAAAAACTTTCATTTAAAAACTGCATTTTGTGTTTACTTGTGTTATCTTTGACTAATATTTCAATTTGTTTGATGATCTGAATCATTTACGTGTGACAAACATGCAAAAAAATAAGAAATCAGGAAGGGGGTAAACACTTTTTCACACCACTGTACATGTGGACCGAGTTACTTATGGCTTACTCATCAGTAAACCATACTTATGAGGATATATCTGCACTGTGAGGACATTTAGCCTGATCATCTTTAGAACATTAAAGGTTAGAGTAAGGGGCTAGTGAATGGAAGTGAGTAAGTGCCCTCACAAAGATAGAGAGACCTGTGTGTGTGTGTGTGTGTGTGTGTGTGTGTGTGTGTGTGCGTGTGTGCACTCAAAACTGAGTGGATGGTCATGTGATGTTAGAGTGAATGTGAAGGAAAGCAGAAGAGAAACTGTCTTTGAAAGATGATGATGAATGGAAATAGTTAAGGGTTTAAAGAAAGGAAGCACAGCACAGTGAAAGAGTGACTACAGAGAAGAAGGCATTTTTCTTTGGGAAGAAAGAGAGAAAGAAAGCATAACAGTGAAATTGGTTCTCCATCATCAGTCCTGTGTTGTCCTTTCTGCATGTGGGCCCTGGGCACTTCTGGCCACACACTGCAACAGGGGAAGAGTTCCCCTTTCACAGAGGCCATATGAGGACAAGACCGAGTGTGTGCGCACATTTAGAGTACGTATATAAGTGTTCAGTTCAATCCCTGTTTTTATGGGGCGCAGTAAAAAATAACAACAGTTATCCCCCAAATGGTACAATCTGTGACCTAATGCCACATCTAGTGAGCCACTATAGACAGAGAAGGATCAGCTCCTGAATGAAGCCAGTTAAAATCTCAGCCCCGCTGCATATGCCTTTCAAATTAAAACCATATGAAAAGACTTTAAGGGAACCGACCTGATCCAGATTACACAGGAACAGTGAAAGAAAACGACTCGGGGCAATTAGATGCAATTGGAGAGACTGGAGTTATGGCAGGACGACTAATTAGAGGAATATGAGTTGAGCTGTTTATGGGAAACTGTTGCATTTTGCCGCATAAAAGAATGATATAATCAACTGTGTTTAACTTGAAACAAAAATACTAGCCTATGAAGAGTGCAATGATTTAGCCCTGCTTTAGGATACGTGTGCATTGTGCAGAGATTTGCCAATTATCGCGCACCAACAGTATGTATGAATGCACACAGTGAAACCATTGAGAAAAGTACGTATGTATACTCCAAGTGCCAAATCTCCCAAAGGACTGTAATTTCCGGGCCGCACGTGCTGCACGACTCCAACATGCATCTTGACTGCGTTACAGTCTCGTCTCACACACCCTTGCAACTCACCCAGCTCTCCGCCTGCGCTGACGACTGTGATGCAGGTGATGACAGTGATGTGTACATGTATCTATAATATGTGTCCTCCGGCAATGTGGGGGTTTTTTTCTGCACGATTTTGACGTCCTACCAATTTAAGAACAGGAGCCCCGTGTGAAACAAATGATCACCCTTACTGCGAGAGTGTTTTGGAAAAGCAGTATTTCCCAAAAGACTTTCGAGCCACGCACCACTCCAGAGTTATGTGGAAAATGGTTTGTCCCAGGTTGCTGGCTGTGAATGTGCCCTACAGAAGGAAATTTCTCTTCCACAGAGTTTAGTGATTTGTGCAAAGAGTGTTCCAGCATGAATCAAAGACTAATATTTCTCTGATGGATGACTTTGGGAGGGCTAAAAGAAACCACAGCTATGCTCTGGTATTCGTTGGGTTGGAAACTGCGAAATGTTTACCTTTTTGAAAATGGCACTGCCAGATGTTGCATGAAATATGAAGACCATAAAGTGTGATAAAACAGCGCGGGATTCACAGATGGTAACTTTGTGAGCTGTGAAAGTAGAATATACAGCAGGCCATGGCTGAAGTGAGGTGACAGACAGAGCAAACACGAGAAGATTGAAAAAAAAAAAAAAAAAATTAAGCTCGCAAAAGAAAGTGGTAAGAGTAAAAACAGGAAGTTCAGTCAACACATGATATCTAACCTCTACTATGTAATCACTTGAGCACACACAGAAAAACACACTCAGATATAAGCAGTAAAAGAAGCATTTCAAAGCTTTGTTTTGACCAGAACAAGTGTTGAAAGCGTGATTATTAAAACTCATGATATGATACAGCAAATATACCTCCTACTGAAAATAATGACGCCTCATCCAGCCCCGATTCATCTTTACAAGTATTAAATGGAATTATAGTGTAATAATATTGATGGGAATTCTTTAATCGCACATCCCTGTTAAAGAATCAGTCAGCTTTATGATTTTTATTTTGTGCTTCAACAATATGTTAAAAATATATCTGAATACGAGTAGATATTTTGTTTTCCCCTCGTTTCCCCCTAAAATCTTCTATGTGTCCGACATGATTCCCGATCAGGTCCCCGACGGGATATTTTATGTTCTTACTATTTTATTATATTTTATTTTAGTATTTGTACTGATTTTAGCCGAGTGTATTAAAATGTTCTCTACCTTCCATTTACGTGAATCACAACTAGCACATTCATTTTATATTATATTTTATGTGGCAAATCCTCAATTTACTCCAAGTTTTTAAAAGCCACACAGCTGAACAATCACATCTCAGTTAGACTCAGTTTCCAGATGGGAATGTCACACGAGCCACACCACTTTACACAGAAACGTCCGACTGTACTTTGGCCAAAAGTTGCTCGCGCTATTCAGAGCAGAGTTAATATTAAGTGTATTTATTCAGACCGACACCTGCAGCCAAATCAGGCTTCCAGGTCGCTCTGATGTGGCTGCTGAGCTACAGACCAGCAGTCATTCCATTTGGGATTACAGTACGAGCGACGTGCCTCCTTCACATTCTGCGATTGCCACATTATGAATAAACCAAACCAAATGAATGTGTGCGCACGAGTGTGTTCGCAAGGGAGGTTCGACCCACAGTGAGCAGTCAGGAAGGTTGAATCTGACAAAAACTGCTGGTGTAAATCTTCTATGTTGTATCACCCTCACAAACTCACACATTCACATGAAGCAAGCTGCAACTTCCTCCTCAAGGGGTGCCTGACTAGTTATTGTCAGACCAGTTTCTGTGCATGTCAACCTGCACTACCTGAAGGATGAGAATACCAGCAGTAGTTTATGGAAGCTGCACGTGTGACTGTCAACACGTACATTCAAATACAGTAATAGGTAAAGTATTTACACTCGTGCGACCTGCAGGCGATGAATACAAAGGCTTCAGTTGCCAAGTAAATGGCAAATATTGAAATGTCTAGCTGCAGGTCTAAACAAGGACTACGGACTGTGAGAAGAAGAGTAGGAGGTCCAGACAACAATAAATCAATTTCCTCTCATTTCTTGAAACACAAGAGTTAACAACTCGGTCAGCAACTTAATAAAGTGGACCGTTCTGCTTTGAATCACAAAAAGGCGTCCTACAATCGCACACTGGTGAGGCCTTCATGTGGCTGTGCTCTGTGAATTTGTCCCCCAGCGGTCAGACTGCCGAGACTGAGTGACGTTCTGAGGCGTCTGAGGAAAAACATTCAGTGCAAATGACCTGAAATGTGGCACGATGGCACTTGGGTTCTCCAACATGACAATATGCCCGCTCGTAGCGCATTGAAAACGCACAAGCATGCAACAGCAGTAGTCCCAGAACGTGTTGAGTCACCTGCGTACGGTAGCTTTCGTTTGCAAAGACATCCAACACAACAGCAGCGAGTGGAATTATTACTGTGGTTTCCACACCTTGTATTCTCTATTCAACATTGTTTTCGTCATTGATCCTATGTGACTTAGCGCTACACAAGTGTACGTACAAACACACACCCATATTCACACACACATAACACACTGGTTTCCTTCACTGTTTGGGTCACTACCAGCTCTTTGGTCTGTGGACCATGGTAGCACAGTCCAGCTGGAACTGTTACCTTTCCTCATGGAAAAGCAAAATAACAGTGCAAATCCATAAATGACACTGGAAAAGGGCACAGAAATGGAGGCTTTCTCAACGAACCGAAGGCTCTTAAAACACAGCAGTCTGGAGCCTGTCAGCCAAAAAGACCTTGGATGAATGGCACTTATCGGTCAAATACCACTTTTCAAATGACATCTAAATTTCACTGAAACATTTGCTAATTCACTTGTGGTGGACAGTGTTTATGGCAAATGACCTCATAAACTTGTGGCATGTATATTGAATGACCAGCATTGTGCTTTTGGCAGGATGTTTTGGCAGACTAAAGCAGGAAGGAAACTTCACTGTTGACTTACTGCAGGCGAACATGTCAGCCTTCCTTCGGAGAACCCTCTCCTGGTTGCAGTGGAGGAGGAGGAGAGCTGGCGTGATGAAGGCGGCAGGTGAAATGAAGATCCCACGATGACCAGACAGCGCCATCCAGTGGAGCAACTCGGGGCTGCAAGAGAGCGAGTGCACACGCACAGTTTGTTTTTAGGGCGTGGAGGCTCATGCTTAGGACGTGTATCCATACACAAAATAATACATTATTGAGATTGCATGAGGTATTTTTTTTAATTTTTTTTTTTATTGTTATTGAGTGTGTTGGTTAATTCGTCATATGGTTAAACAAACAGATGGTAACAGGAAAAAAAAAAAAAAAAGTCGGCCACAAATTGAGCAGTTAGCAGATGACGTCCGCGCGCATACGCACGCACGAGACACGAGAGTCGATTCCCGCATGCGCAGAGCTATCTGGCTTCTCAGTGTCCAGGAGATTGCAAGAAGGATGATGCGGCTGAGCGGCCACCGGCACGGACCGCATGCATAATTGGCCTATGTTAGTCCTATCTTTTCACTTGCCTTGTTTAGTTTCTTGCCAAATTTGCTGTTTAATGTCGAACTGTAAGCGGAGCGGTGAAGAAACTGATTGGCAGTAACGGCAGAAGAAGCAGAAGAAGCAGAAGAAGAAGAAGAAGAAGAGGAGGAGGAGGAGGAGGAGGAGCGCAGCAGTAACTGAAAGGAGTAGGGCATCAAATTGCACCGGATGTCATTATACGCTTATAAATATCGAGGACGTAAGTAACGGCATCCCTTTTTTTTTTAATCGTTATGTGTAGTTGAAGTGTCATTGTTATTTGGTTTTGAACATATTAATCGCCTTTTTCGGCATCAATTTAAAAAAAAAAAAAAAAAAAACTAAAACAAACACGCAGAGTTTTGTACGATATTTGCTGGGTTAAATCATTGTCTCTTTTGTCCACGAGAAATTCGCTATTTTTTTTACGTGCGTCGACTGAGACACTTTTTCACGGCATTTTTGTATCGTTAATCTTATTCTGGTCTTTATCCGCTCTCGGCACCTGTCCGTCGCCACCTGTTAAGCCCGGGGAAAACGCACTTTTGAATTAACCCGCATATAAAACGAATGTAAATGATGTCATTGGCCCGTGGGTGAGCTGGACCTCTTTTAAATACACCGGGCGTACACGAGTCATTTTCACCGGTATGTTATTATTGAAAAAAAAAAAAAATCATAATAACGGTGCTATACTTTCAGTGTGCGGGATTTTATACTGAATTTTCTTTATGAACAGATTTTTTTTTTTTTTTTTTTTTTTTTTGAAGGGACGTCAAAGTACCACATTGCAGGGCTGATAACCATCGAACCGGCTTGTGGGTCGCTGGGCTCGCATTTGTACTTAGGCCTCCATCTAAGCTCGTTGATCAATTGAATTTAAGCCTCTTGAGCGGTCCGAGCGAAACCTGCTGACACATGCGCCCCAGCCTTTGTGTTCGCGCACACACCCGGTTAACCATCTCGTTTCCCTCCGCGACCAAACTAAACCCTGGCCGGGCGTGTTATTATACGAAGTCCTGCAACCATTGTCTATTCTGCAGATTATTTAGTCCTCGGCAGCTAAGCACTCAGCACTTTCCTGCCAGTGAGGACAGTCGTTTTACTAAGGTATTCATTATTTAAAGGACGGCTGATCTGACGCATCGGATTAATTATATATTGATATCGAGGCACCTGCTCTCAGATCTCAGCTAGATAAGAACTATTCTGTAGCTTAATGCTGCTTAATTAGAGTCAAGGAAATTCACATCTCTCTGGATGTACTACATAACAAAGTATATGCCTCTATCTATCTATCTATCTATCTATCTATCTATCTATCTATCTATCTATCTATCTATCTATCTATCTATCTATCTATCTATCTCCCCCTATTTCCTACAATGACATAAATACGGTTGTGACTGTCCAGCAATCATAAGAATCAATGGGAAGTGTATTAGCCTCTTGTGGAGGTTATGTTACCTTCTTACCTAAGTGCTGCTGGAGCATAAACGAATGCAAATCATAACCCTAGAGGGTCTCACTCAGGGGCTGTTTCAAACATATATATGTTTTAAACATATATATGTTAGGAACTTTGTTTAATGGGGTGCTCAAAAGAGTTAAGTTTGAGTTCGTCCAGTCCAGAAATCACTGGCCTGATGAACACAGTACTATGCACAGTACATGCAGTACGGAGTCTGTGCAAGGACTGCAAGCCTCAAGATACAAGAGTGTTTGTCGAGAGTGGCACAAACTAAGGGCAGCGCGTAGCTCCTCGTGCTACCCGTTACTCTGATAAGCTATGCATGGCCTGTAATTTAATTTGGGTGTCTCTCACTGACGTCGACATTCTACCTCTGCTCCTCTCTCCACAGCAGTATAATCAAGACCAAAGGCAGAGCCATGGAGGTTGTAACACATCTTGTCAATGACACTGTAGAGTTTTACAAATGGAGCCTTACTATAGCAGGTAAGCAGGCGTCACTTGTTTCTAAAACCAGAGTATTCACACACAGACTGGTGGCAAAATCGCATTTCTCAACAGCTGCTAAAAAAATCACAGCACTCCTGTGATTATTGAGAAATGTCTGAAACCGATTGATGTTCATTGCTTTCATTGCCATGCAAACTGTAGTAATTTATGGATTTTAGTCAAGTGCACTGTTTTGACTTGATCATCTTTCCAACAAAAAAAAAAGTGTATTTTCATATGTTATAAATTACATGAGGGCATAACTATGTAACCAAGATTGGCAAGTCAAAGTTGAACTAGGAAGCAATCGCTGATCACCTCCAAATACAAACTCGTGGACCGTGTGGTGAAATCTTCTCCACTGTCCCTGTATCCCATCGTAAGGGTGATAATTAAATCGTATCACACCAAATGGCCAATTACGTTGGTGGATCAACCAGTGTGTGAACTTTCACAACAATTTTTCGAATGCTCTTTCCCATCTGACGTCACCATATGCCACATTCTTCCAGCATTAACATGAACCCTTTTTCTCCCAGACAAGAGGGTGGAGAACTGGCCGATGATGTCCTCTCCCTATCCCACACTGGCCATCAGCTGCCTGTACTTGATCTTCTTGTGGGCGGGGCCTAGATACATGCAGGACCGCCAGCCCTACATACTCAGGAAGACCCTCATAGTCTACAACTTCAGCATGGTGGTACTCAACTTTTACATCGCCAAAGAGGTCAGTGTTGCCGGTATACAGATAAACATAAACGCAACATGCATGACAAGTCACAGGTAATGTTTTTTTTTTGTTTTTTTCATTTGATTTTTTTTTTATGCTAAAAAGCAGGTACTTTAATAAGATATTAATCTGTTCTGTTATTACCTGTGTTGGCCACTTTTGAAATGATAATCCCTCCTTATTTGTATACAGTTAAAATGTTACTCTACTGCACATATTTTAGAGCTCATTAAAGAAATGTGAAGCATTACTAGTTAGTTTTGGTTCTGACTTCATAGATTGTTGGTCTTATAAATTGAAAATACAGGTCTTACAACAAATGAGATTTTCTTCCCTACATAGAGCAACTCTTTCAGATTTGGCATCCCTGCCACAATCTATTGAAACAACAACGTCTGCTCCACATGTCAGAAGAAGCTGTATTTAATCCTGGCCACTTGAAAGCAGCTGCTGGTTTTTATGGCCGTCTCTTCGATTTGATGTCACGCATCATGCACATTTTGCATGTTGCTGGTTGCTATGAAGCTCTCACGGTGCACATCTGACATTGAATGTCACCAGTTATACTGATCACCGTCATAGAGCTGCTGCTTAATATAAACATGATATGACACTTAAGTGGTTAAACACCACGTTTAGTGTATTAGTCTTGTTTTCTTTTTATCTCTTATCTCAAATAGAAGGATACACATTAACAGAGGAGATTTTTGTCCGATTATTACATTACATAATTTTTTTAGTCCTGTTTTGTTTTTTTGTTTTTTTACCCTGCTTGTGTTAAAAAAAAGGGCGAGGCAACAAGAGTCAATTGTGTTCACTGCAGTAGTTGCTGCTATATCCAAATCGTAAATATCAAAACTTTCCTCTGAGCTTCCTTCTGACTTTGTGATTCGTGTCCTCTCATCAGCTCCTACTAGCCTCTAGAGCGGCGGGCTACAGCTACCTCTGTCAGCCTGTCAAGTACTCCAATGATGTCAATGAAGTCAGGGTAAGCTCCCTCCCACACCCACACCCACACACACACACACACCACCAAACCAATCTATGCACAACCAGAGCCCAAATGAACACACCTGTCTACAGTGGGTCCTTCCCACCAGGTGGAATGATGCTGGGATCTCGCTGCTGACGTAAAGGAGATCGTTAATTCTTTAGTATACATTTGGTATGTCAGGTGTTGGCCAGAAGCAGTGAGAGGATTGACAGACAAAAGTCTCTATCTCCAGTGCAGGAGCAAGTGGGTGTGGCCCTCCATTTAGAGAGGCAGCCACACTTGATCTCTCACCACCTAAAACTCCACCCTCATCCTCTACCTTCTGGTCATTTTGGCCTTGCTCTTTCATGATGGCTTTACTAAGGGATAAGAGATGCCACAGTGTCGTGGCTTAGAGAGAAACCTTGTGTGCTACTGTATGTGCATTAGTATCAGGCTGAGGGGAATGCAGCAAAGTTAAAGAGGGCTTTGTGACATGTTGCGCTGGTTGCAGTTCAACATGTTTGGTGGCCCAAATCTCATCTCACTCTGAACTGAGTTTCCACCGTGTAATCAATAAGTCATCATCCCTCTCTGATTGAAAACATCTCCAGCGTAGAGTACAAAAGGAAATGAGGATTTGCTTCATTTATTTGTTTACTGGAATCAATACAAATGCAGTTCAAATCCATCACTACAGATATATGAAAATACACACCGTATATTGTACCGGTTCTCTGACTACACGATGCTCCACCAAATATCGATTTACTTAATCTACATAGTCCAGCGGCTCAGTGTACGATGATCTTCATGGAGTCATGAAGCCAGCGGTCTGCAGTGGAGTAATTATGAGAAATATTTCACTTTGCAGGGCTTGAATCAGACAACGGTGAAAAGAGACCTTAATAGACTTCACTAACCTGCAGGTGTATCTAATGTTTGCACATCGTATTCACGGACTTATTCTGTCCCAGGTCAAAAATGCTTTTGTACACTGAGGTGTTAATGTCTGAGATCCACCTCCAGTGAGCTGCAATAATCCCCTCGACCCCGCTTGATGTCTTCAGATAGCCTCTGCTCTTTGGTGGTACTACATATCCAAAGGAGTGGAATTCTTGGACACCGTCTTTTTCATCCTGAGGAAGAAATTCAACCAAGTCAGCTTCCTCCACGTCTACCATCACTGCACCATGTTCATCCTGTGGTGGATCGGCATCAAATGGGTCCCAGGTGGACAATGTGAGTACAAAGATCTCCATCACTGATCTTCTCACCTTTAAATGGAGAACTAGTACTCCGTTATATTTGAGCTGTTAAGAAAGAACACAACTGCTCAAACGTCCGATACATATTTAACCCTCTCCGCAGCATTTTTTGGTGCAACTATCAACTCCTCCATCCATGTCCTCATGTACGGTTACTATGGCCTGGCAGCCTTGGGACCTCAGATGCAGAAGTACCTCTGGTGGAAGAAATACCTCACTATTATTCAGATGGTAGGTATTCTTTTTTTTTTTTTTAGGCATTGCACCACATGTAGAAAATGATTAAATTCCAGCCAATAATGACGTCAGATAATATGGAGATAGTTGCAAACTAGGGACTCTTTAAAATATGGTGATTTTTTTTTTTCTGCTCTCTCTCTCTCTCTCTCTCTCTCTCCTGCCCCTCACACACAGAGAGCATATCGAGTGTGACCGCTACCACTTTCACAGACATTAGAGCTTGTTATTCTAACAGCGAACTGTTTCAAACTTGCCATAAACAATCACTAAATGTCTGTAATAATTATTCATATATCTTAAAATGAGTTGAACTCTTGTTGCTCCTCCTCCTTCCTGCTGTTTGCGAGTCTCTTTATATCGGAGAGGAGGTGAGAAGAAGACACAAAGCCAATTTAGAAAGTGTACTTTTCTAAACAGTAAATAAGCATTAATTAGACAAAGAGTATATAAAGTTACTATAATGTTTTTTTTTGCAGTCTGTACATTGTCAGTTAGGTGTTCAGGTATTAGTTTATGTATATTTAGAAATAAACTCTTTCAAATTAAAATAGCAAATTTTTTTACAATGAATTAATTTATTCTTTATTGTAGAGATGGTCAAGACGCCCTAAATATTGGTGTTGCAGAAAACTGCATATTTTTTGCACTTGAAAGATTAATATTATTACTTATCATATAAGTACAAATGATGAATAAATTCTATATCGGTGCACCTCTAATTATTTAACGGATACATTTTTGTGTTTTCTGTGAAGATAAATTCGATCCTTGACGAGGTACTCGTGCGAAGGCGTTAGACTTCTGACTGATGTTCTGTCTGTTTCAATGACAGTTCTGCTGTAAAAGGCTTCTCTTTTATTTTTCATGTACAGAACTTTTTGAGGAGTATGGTCACATAAACAAAATAGTTTTGTGTGTGAAGGAAAACCGCTTTAATCCATACACGGTCACGTGACTGCGTGGTCGTTTCATGTTTTACATTCTGCAGAGTTGTTGGATTTTCAGTCTTTTTTGCTCATCATCTTATGAAGTGCACATCTTGCGTGTCCCAACAGATCCAGTTCCACGTAACCATCGGCCACGCTGGCCACTCCCTCTACACTGGCTGTCCGTTCCCCTGCTGGATGCAGTGGGCCCTGATTGGCTACGCTGTCACCTTCATCATCCTCTTCGCCAACTTCTACTACCACGCTTACCGAGGCAAACCGTCCTCTTCACACAAAGGAGGCAAGCCCGTCGCCAACGGCACTTCCGCGGTAACTAACGGTCATAGCAAAGCGGAGGAGGTGGAGGATAACGGAAAGAGGCAAAAGAAAGGAAGAGCGAAACGGGAGTAACGAAGGAAGAGGGGGTTGCCTGGCAACAAACAGAAAGAGGACAGTTGTTCTGAGGGGCCAGAGAAGGAGGGAGGGGAGGGAAGGAACAAACAGAGAGTTCAAACCAGACAAACATCCCTGCAGATGATGTAGATGGATGTGATTTGGGACCAACTTGAGAAGGTGACTGGGTAGCAATGTGTATTTGTTGGTGTGTCTGTGTTGGGTGCTGGGTTTGGGAGAAAGTGAGGAGTGTTGGTTGTCTCCATTACAGTTTTGTTGTTGTTGTTTTTTTTATCAAGAAAAGCAAAATGCTGACCATGTAGGCTCCGTGCTCTTCTATCCAACAGGAATTTGGACCGTAATAGGACCAAAATATTAAAAGGACCTGCAACCTGCTCAGTATCCACTTATCAACCAAAATTCACCTCCAACTTTTGTACTCTGAATTCCAGTATTGTTTTAACTGAAAGCTTAAGTAGTCTTTAATGTGCTCATTTATTTTCTAGTGCTCTAAAAGAGTTTTAATGAATTTAACTATTACCAACAAAAGAACTTTTTGGTTTGATGGAAAATTTCTGTTTACAAATATTTAGTTGAGTTGAACCTGGTCAGCAAACAAAATAAAGTCACAATACAAAATTCTCACATTTGCCATCGAGTGTATTCAACTCGTCTGCAGTCACCCGCACTGCTCTCTCAAACTGACATAACTGTGCTGCATTTACAGAATGACATGCTATTTTCTTCATGTTTATTGTGAATTAAAAACCGGGTTGAAATCACTTTGGGGATGAAACGGTAGTTAATTTTTTTTTTTTTTTTTTTTTTTTTTAGAATTTATGCAAATTTGTGATTATCTTTGTTATTATTCATATTTTTGTGGGTCCTCTTGATTTATTTCTTTTTGCTGTGTGATGTAGCTATGATGGAAGAGAAAGAGATGGAAGTTCAGCTCTATATTGTCTCACTGCCACGTAGGACTGAAGGGAAACTCCTCCTGAAAAGAGCTTTTTTTTTTAAGGAAAACAAATGGTAATTTCATTGTCTCATTAAAACAAAAGCAACACAGCTTCCTGGCTGCACATAAAACTGAAATAAAGACAATGTCAGCACCCCATAGATTCTGTTTGTGTCGCTTTGTTTTCGTTTTGGTGTGAGTGGGGTCACGTATTTGCAAAAATCAAACATGACTTAACTACTTTGCTACCACAGAAATGTTGTATTTAACATATAGAGGCGAGATATAACCTGTTAGGAACTTAAACTAAGATCAAAGCCTCCCATCCCCCACGTTCCCATTTTCTCCTTTGCTTCCTTCCTCTCCCGTTTCTTCCATCCAGGGATTTCCAGGATGGAAAGAACGCATGTGTGTGTGTGTGTGTGTGTGTGTGTGTGTGTGTGTGTGTGAGGTATGCTGTGTCTTTGGCCTGTCCAAACAGATCTGCCCTAATCTTCGGGTGTAAATTGGCTTTAGCTTCAAAAGAGCTTATTTCCACGTCACTCCATAAGTTAACCAGGAAAGCAGGTCACTGGAAGAGAAGCCTCCACTAATCTGCCATCAGGTCGCCAAAGTAACTCCCAAACTGTATGGATTAGTTAAGATTTGGCTGTGGGATAGTGTTGATTTATAGTGTGACTCGCACTGTACATGTGTTTCCATGTGATAAAGACCTACTGTACCTTTTAACAAGAAAACTAAAAAAAAGTGCCACTGGTGCTATGAGTTCAATGTTCTGTTTCCTGTCTGGACTCTTAACTATGCCTCTTGTCCACTTTTTTTTTTTTCCCCCATACACTTACCACCTGTTTAGTATATTATATATCATTAGCCTACTGTAGAACAAACACAACAGCCCAGTGCTCTTTCACTCCACTGTGGATTCGCTAAGAGCATCTATTCAATTATTTATCCACTATCCTCTATTATGTGTTACCACTAGTCTGAAGCCACAGAATCCTGTCTTTTTTCAGGTGTTTTTTCTTCTCCTTTTTCATATCTTCCTCAGCTCCTCAACTCACACACCTCCACCCTTCTCAACATGCACTACTTCAGACTCCTCCTTCTGATCCTTGTGCACCACCACCTGTCTATTTCCACCCATGCCAATGGGATGGAGGTGCACAGATACCTAAAGGAGTAGATGTGACTGATAGACTGGATGAGATGAGCATTCGTCCTCCTCAGGGACACAGAGGGATCTTAGCCAGGAAATAAGAGGATTGCAGAAGGGCCCAGGCTTTTCTATCAAAGGCATTTAGCCCAGGTCACTATAACCTGCATCCCTGCTGCTGCAGGAATGTGCAAAAACATGTATGCACATTCTTGTATTGGACCCTGGGTGCAGATTTGTGAGCTGGATTTACGGAAAAAAAAATTGCACTTTGAAGTAGATCTTTAAATAAATATGCAACACCCTCAAGAGGAAAAAAAAATGCATAAAAGAAACTGGTGCTTCCTAAATATATCCTTCTTTCCTCAGCTAATGTGGCATAGACTTCTACTGGTCTGTGGTTTTAGGCGCTGGCTCAGTCGACAGGACCGAGGGGGCCAGTGTGCCGGTGGAGGGTGAAGGGTCAGTTTGCAGGGATTAAATCCTTGCAAACCTGACCCATCCCTCATCTCATCTCATTAGCAATTATATGACTAAGGAGCTCATTCTAACCTAACAGAGTGGAAACAGTCAGCCTTTCACTGGCTGTCCGTCTGTAGGACAGCTTAGCGTTTGTGCTGAAGGGGTTTGGTGCTTCAAGAGCTCCCTCTGCTGGACCAGAATTATATTTCTGGATAAGATGCACACCAGTTGAGGGGCCACATAATACACACCAAAAACCTTTATAAACTCGATCGACTATCTATCCTCAGGACGGCAACAAAAATGGTGATATTACTGTAGAAGCATGTTAGCCAGTGTCAAGTGGGCAAAACTGGCAAACCTCAGAGGCCCCGGAGGCTCCATGCAAGTTTGCCATGTGACAAAAAAGTCCCATTTAAAGCCTACATTATGTAAGTTTATCTTGTGCTAAGTGTCAGTGCTGGAAAGTAATCCAAGTACTGAATTGAGTTTAAGTTTTAGGTTGGACTTTACTTTTGTATGCAATGTTTTTTTTTGTTTTGTTTTGTTTTTATAGTACTCTGTACTTGTACACCCTTCATATTTAGCTACTTCTCAGGTTTTACATACAAATCTTCAGTTTACAAAACATGATGCTTGCTAAAGATTACGCTACCCAACAGCTTCAAGTATTTAAAAGTACCTCCTCTTTACATTTACTACAATATTAAAGTACTGTTTGTCTATTGATATATCAACATTAGTAATAACGTATGTTAAATCACAAGTTGAAGAGACCTAACTACTCCTGACATCCTCACACCTGTGCCACATCCTGGGTGTGTCAATTTAATGGGCACTCCCAGGAAACTACATAACTCTGCCCCCCTTGGCCTGCAGAGCCTCTTTCCCTCCAAACACACAACACAGAGGCTCTGTAAGTGAAAATGGAACTTTAATTCAACCCGTTATATCATTTTATCTGTTTAATATTCCGTGTGTGTTTAATGTCTGCTAAATGTCTTTATTATGACTTTAGACCTCTGTGTTTGTTACCTTAAAGAGGATGGGAAAACCAAGTTTGTGGATGCATTAACTATGTAAATTAAACATTGTTAATCTTATTTACTTACTGATTGAACGATTTGTTAATGCTGACATTTGATTTGAAATTTTATGTATTTATTTTGTCTTTGTTTTGGAAACTTCATGTTTAGAAAAAAAATCATCCAACCATCCCTCCTTTGTTAATCCTGAACCACCAAAATGAACTGTTGGAACGGCTTTGGGATCCAGTGTTTAAATGTGCACACAACAGCAGATGTTCAGTGAACCAACAACACCACCTTCACTAAAGTTATTTCAATATACATATAAAATAACATTTCTCCATAATACATATGTTTACTTACACTTTTGACTTTTTACATCAAAGGGGTACCACAGTTCACTGATGCCCTGGGATCCCCTGGAAGGTTAATCCGGCCCTGCCGGTGCAGGAACGGTGACAAGTCAGATGCAACTGAAAAAAAGTCAAGAAATAAATATGAAGCTTTTTCTGATATTTTAAATTTGTATAATTACATTTGAAACATTCGTAATCCTTCTTTGGCAGTACCTAATAACACTAACAAAACGAATTTGAATTCGAGAGAGAGGTGGGGGGGGGGGGGGGGAGCACAGTGGGGGGTATACTATGTGTGGAGTTGGCTGTTTGGCTTCCTGTTTTGACGCACGTCCTGACGTCACCATGGCCCGTGCCCCTGCAGTGCCCGGTGGCACCCTGTGTCAGCGTCTCCTCGCGGGGCTCTGCGGCAGGGATTCACCCACCGCGCGAAAGTACAGAGGAACGGATGGCAATCCGTTTGTTTTAACTTGTTTATAAATGTGTCGGGCAGTGGCTGTCGGTGCAGTCTGCTGCTGCCCATGTTTGTTGGTAAAAAAAAAAAGAAATAAAAAAAAAAGCTTTCAGTAAAGTTAGGCCGTGGGTCCGGATGAGAGGAGCGCTGGCAGCAGCTGGAGAAAAGCGGCATCTAGTGGCGCGTTCACGGGAAGCATCCTCCTGCAAGTTGAAACTTTTATCGTGTGTTTGAATGTTACGACATATAATCTTTGTAATTAAGTAGCTTTTGGGCCGTCTGTGCAGCTATTTTATTTTTCAATTCATGATAAACAACTAGAAAGTAGCCTATGTTTTGGAGGTGAAAGGGAGCAGAACATGAAGCCTGCCGCCAGTGGCGCTGCAGATCCTTCATCATCATCATCATCAACATCGTCAGCAGACAATAGTTCAGGGAGAAGGCAGCACCGGGCTCCCTCGCCGGCAAGTGCCCAGGAAGGGGCAACCAAGCGAGCTCCCCGGCACCCAGGCGGGTCCAGATCCCCTTATTACGCGAGGAGAAGCAGAAACCTCCGGGTGAGGGAGACGCTACGGTCCGCCGACGGAAGGGAGAGGGAGCCCGAGAGCCACGGCGGGCCAGCTGTTCACCCGGATGGTGCTGAAACTGATCTCGTCAGACCAAACAGGGCGGATGCTGTCGAGGAAGAGCCGACGCATTCATCAGCACCGGCCCGTCGCTCCGCTTTACGTGCACTCTGCTTCAAAGGTGACTCCGAGCCGCGCTTGTTGTCCGGCAGAGCCTCGCCTCTGCAAGTGAAGCAAAAAGCCGCAGCGGAAGAAGGCAGCTACGGGGAGAGGAGCGGCGTGACTGTAGGCTGCGGAGCGGGCCTCGGGTTGGGTTTGTGGAGGGGAGGATGCTTACAGGCTGAACTGATCCACTTTCATCTGCAGAAGAGACTGAAGAAAAGCGGTGCAAAGATGCAAACCAAGACGGATAGCAGCGGCGCAGTGGAGGCCGCGCAGGGAGAGCCGGAGCCGGCTGCAGGGCCGACAGAGGCGGGGTCCGTGACACAGCAAGACCAGGCCCTGGAAGACGAGATGGAGAGGCTGCTGGAGGAAAATGAAGATCTCAAGGTTTGATACGCGATTTTTTTATTTTTTTTTTGAAGCAGGCTGGTCCGGTATCAGCTATAAGTTATCTAAAATAGATGAATATAGGCTACGCCTGTCACAACCGGCATTGTAGGCCATCGATATCTGCTTTATCATATTAATGACTGGAAATGCTTGTTTTTATTTGTGGACCCATACAGGTTTGTATTCTGTACTGTATCTTTTGTCTAGTGTCATTACTGACCTAGAAAATAAACAAACATCAGTCGATTTGTCTGTTGAACATCCTCAGACATAAATTGAAAACACACTGGCAACAGATGACTAATTGGTTATTGATTATCCTCGTAATGATCCACTTGGATCAATCATATTGCGTGTTAAAAAAAATACTAACAGAGAAAAGAGAGAGATTTGCATTGCATAAGTGCCATTTTGGCAGTAATGTTTGGCATAAAATGGAAAAAAATTATATAGGTGACATCCAGAAATAATTTAAAATTCAGATTATTGCACGTTTTATATTATACACCTGTGTAAAGATATCTGTATTTGGCTGTAATATTCTATCTAGTCTTAGTAGGCATATTATCTCCTGCAACTCCTAATTATTATGACACATGCAGTAGTAATCTTTGCTGTGCTTCAACTAGTGTGAGATTGAAGAAATGAGGACCGAGATGGACGAGATGCGAGACACTTTCTACGAAGAAGACACTTGTCAGCTGCAGGAGATGAGGCGTGAGTTGGAGAGGGCCAATAAAAACTGCCGGATCCTGCAGTATCGTCTGCGGAAGGCCGAGAGGAAGAGAATGCGCTACGCCCAGACGGGAGAGATCGATGAGGAGCTGCTCAGGAGTCTGGAGCAGGACCTCAAGGTATAGGGAGGAGGAGCGGAAGCTGCTGGATGCCGTGTCTGTTATGATAATGTATTTTCCTGGATAATGTGTTATGAATAAGTGTGCAAGCTTTTTTTTTTTTACGTAGTCAGTGCCAACAGTCACAGTAACAAAACTATATTATGGCCAAAGCTGGAGTTTTGAGTAATTAGCCAACCAAAAAAAAAAAAAATATACAAAGTTATATCCTCATATAAACTAATGATAAGTTACAATTGTTTTAGTTCAATATACTACAATTCTTGCAGGTAGCTAAAGACGTGTCTGTGAGGCTGCACCATGAGCTGGAGAAAGTGGAGGAAAAACGCACAAAGACAGAAGAGGAGAATGAAAAACTGAGGCAGAAACTCATCGAGGTGGAGGTGACCAAACAAGCTCTGCAGAATGAACTGGACAAAACCAAAGAGGTAAAGAACCACTTCATCTCCATCACATCCATTAATGAGCACAAGGTTAATGAATCTGATGTTCAGCTTGAGCGGTCATAAAGCCAGGGATCTTGCTGTTAATGTCTGGTGGATTTCATCTGTAAATCCTTCATTCCATAAATATAAACCAAAGAAACCTTTACGTAATATGACAGAGACATAAAACTTATAAGTTATAGCCCAATTTTACTCTCACAAATCAGTTGGGATGTGGGGGGAGTGCATTTATGCACACATGCAGTACATACACATACATGTTTGTAAAAAAAAAAAAAAGAAAAAAAAAAAAGCATTTGATATTCAAAGATGAATTTTTCAGTTTACTCTCCTTTTATAGTCTCAAAAGAGAAGAGGAAGCAAGGACACCCCGAGGAGTGACAAGAAAGCAGCACAGACTCCGACTGAGGTGAGATGCTCTAAAAATACAGACAATATTTTATGTGATTTTAATTTCTTTTAATTGCTCTCTATTTTTTCCATAAACAATCAACATTGTCTAAAGTTATGTAGAGCATCCTTAGGAAGTCACTTTTTCCGAGTAATTTCTGCTGTCGTGTTTGTGATCTCATCTTTTTCTCTTGGTCACCTTTGCTGTGAATTTGTAAGAGGTTTTATCATGAATATATTTTAATCATAAATGTAATGTTCTCAAGTCAGACATTCCCTTTTCACCGCAGGCTGCAAAATATATCTAAATGAAAGCTAAGAGTTTGCAGAGCTTCAGCAATTATGTTAGACTTAGTAAATGTGAAAAATCCTCTTGGTCCAATGAGAGATAACCCTGAACTCTGGCTCAGAAAGACTGCTACAAATATATTTCTCTTCACTTAAGTCTTATTGCAAGAGAGTGACCTTCTGAACTCGAGGATTTTGGTTTAAACCACTGGAACGCGTGTCAGTGTTTGAAGTGAATCTACTTTCTGTGTTCTCTTTATGTTCCAGGAGGACAATGAGGACCTGAAGTGCCAGCTGGCTTTCATCAAAGAGGAAGCCGTGCTCATGAGGAAAAAGACGGCCAAGATTGACAAGGAGAAGGACCGTCTAGAACAAGAGTTGCAGAAGTATCGTTCCTTCTATGGAGAACTGGACAGTACCCATCCCAAAGGGGAGGCCGGGGGGCCGCCCACCACCCGCGAGTCAGAACTAAAGCTGCGGCTTCGCCTCGTGGAGGAGGAGGCCAATATTCTGGGGCGGAAGATAGTCGAGTTGGAGGTAAGAGCAGACGACGCCACGTGGTTTTTATTTTTATTTTAGGGGAGGGCGATATGAGTTTTGAGCCGGTCTCCCTCCCTCCACACAGGTTGAGAACCGTGGCCTGAGGGCCGAGCTCGACGACCTCCGTGGTGAGGGGGAGGGTGCCGGAGGCTCTGGGAGTGAAGCGACGGCCGGGGGGGGCGCGGGGCGAGGCCTGGGCGATGACCTGACGGAGCTCCGACAGCAGCTGCAGCTGGTGGAGGACGAGGCGGAGCTTCTGAGGAGAAACCTAGCAGACGTCGAGGACCAGAACAAGAAAGTGACCAACGAGCTGAACAAGTTACGCTTCAAAGCCGGCACCCACGAGGGAGGGGCCCGGCACGGAGGAGGAGCAGGAGGTGCGGGGATTGACGGAGCGAAGGCAGAAGCCCTGCAGGAGGAGCTGAAAGCTGCAAGGCTACAGATCAATGATCTCAGTGGCAAGGTATGAAAGGTGGATTCATTATGTTGTTAGCGTTTCCGTTTTATTATAGCTGACCACATATGAATAATCTGAGCTCCTAGGTTTTGTTTATTTTTGCTTATATTCAAAAAAATAGAAAAACGGGTTAGAATCGTGTCTTATTTTGTAGAAATTAAGCATCTACAGCGATCGAGCAGCTGCGTGAGGCTGTACTTTTAAACGCCAACACTAACAGTCACATGCTGTCACCGACAGTGCTTATATGCTGATATAGTTAATGTATTTTGTGTTTATATATTTAATATCTTAATGTTTACTATCTTTATTATGTGAGCAGCATGATAACATTTGCTAATTAGCATAAAACACAAATTATAGCTTGTTTGTAATAATATATATATATATATATATATATATATATTATAGCAGTATTTGCACTAAAGAAAACATCCAGCTTCCATCCAGTCATGGCACGGCCAAAGTCCAGTTCAGAAACAAAGATTCAGGACGAGATGAAACTGTTTCAGTACATTGCAGGGCGTACGTTGCATCGCGAACTGAGCTCAAATTAAGCCAGGTTATGGTGTCGGCTGAGACATCATTTTTGGTTGGGTTTTTTTATTTTGTTTCATGTTTTGCCCCTTTACAGGAGATTAAAAATACAAGTAACTCACTATCACTATCCTCATTCGTGTTTTGCAACAATACAATTGTTTTCCTGCTCTGAAAAAGTCTGAAAAGAAAAACACAGAGTTGTTCCATGGAGATGTTGCAACGTCTCATCTGGTGGCTTCACTGCAAGTTTGAAATCATTTTGTCGTTATTCTTTGGTCAGAACTGGCCCTAAGAGTCTCTAGCTATGGTAACTATGGTAACAATAGCAGCATGGAAAGTTAAACATGTTAGGTAAATGGGTTTGCTAAATAGCGAGCACTAAACACAAGCTACAGCTGAGACTGATGGGATGCGGTTTGTTTTTTCAGGTATTTTTCAAATCAACATTTTTTTTTTTTTTACGTTTGACCTGCCAGATGAAATGTTAGCATCAAATTTCAGGCCGGTCCGTCCGAGAAGAAATCACGAGTGTCAGCCTGACGTTGTGGCGAGAGGACGCGTCGGTTGAGCGCCCAAGACCTCGGGTTTCCGTGTAAAGTTTCCTCCACCCGCTGAAGCCTCCAGAAAGAGATGTCCTCTCACTAGCGCCTCCCCTCTCTCCCCTTTCAGGTAATGCAGCTGCAGTACGAGAACCGCGTGCTCCTCTCCAACATGCAGCGCTACGACCTGGCCTCCCATCTCTCCGTGCGACCCAGCCCGCGGGACAGCGATGCCGAGAGCGACGGCGGCGGCACGGCGAGCGGCCGGCGCGAGAGCGACGAGGACTCCGCCTCCTCCCGCCTGCTCCCGCCCCACCGCAAACGCGAGGGCCCCGTCGGCGGGGAAAGTGACCCGGACGAGGCGAGAAACAATAACGGCGGCAGCCGGTGCCCGACCCCCACGCGGGGCCTCTACACCCCCGCCGGGCCCGAAGGCGCCGCCTCCTCCGCCCTGGCCCGCTTCCTGCCCGGCGGCCGGTGCAGCCTCCGCGACAGGCAGCAGATGATAGACATCCGCGTGGAAGCGGAGAGGCTCGTCCGCACCATCGACAGGCTCATCGCCGACACGGCCACCATCATCTCGGAGGCGAGGGTCTACGTTTCAAACGGCGACCTGATGTTCGGCAGAGGGGAGGAGGGCGGCGAGGACGACGGGGGCAGGATCAGGGAACACGAGCTGCTGTATCGCATTAACGCCCAGATGAAGGCCTTCAGGAAGGAGCTGCAGGGCTTCATAGACAGACTGGAAGTGCCGAGGCTCGAGGACAGGGAGACAGAGGAGCCGCTGTCGGTGAGAGACGGACTGGAAATGTTTGAGTTTCACGGTGGCATATCAAACGTCCCAAACACTTAATGCTGATTCTGCTTCTTCCTCCTCCTCCTCCTCACTCGATCCGCCCTCCTGTTTCTCATCCGTCATGGTTTGTCACTCCTCTCTTCTTTCACCCAGATGTTCCAGCCCATCATTTTGCTCATCCTCATACTCGTGTTGTTCTCGTCCCTCTCTTACGCCACCATCTTTAAACTAGTCTTCCTTTTTACTCTTTTCTTCGTTCTGTGATGTACGCCTCCCTTCATTCGCATCTTCCCTCGTTTGTTTTGTTTTTTTGCTCTGTTGATTTTGTTTTTCCATCCCTGCATCATTTGTTGCCAAGGTAACCAAAAGCACAGAGAAAAGCTCAGCACTCGCCAAGTTCCGCAGTCACATTCAGGGAAGTGTGGCTCGCTTCGACACTGGAGTCTACATAATCACAACACATCACTGCC
Source organism: Embiotoca jacksoni (assembly GCF_022577435.1). Lineage (NCBI taxonomy): Eukaryota > Metazoa > Chordata > Actinopteri > Embiotocidae > Embiotoca > Embiotoca jacksoni. Next base: position 5,271,858 of record NW_027185374.1, read on the forward strand.
CGCATCAGTCGTTGGAGAAGGTGAGTTACAGATAATACACTGACAACTGAGATTGTAACTAATGAAGATGAGCCTTAATATTTGTGTTTCATAAGCTTTCTGCATGAGACATCAACGAAGAAATCACAGTCAAACACTGTCTTCTGTGTTTTGGATGCGAGTTTACTTCACTTTGGGAATTGTAAGTGTCGGATTAAAACCGATGAGATGTCTGTCCTAAAGGGGTATTTTCACATTTTAGGGAAATACGGTTAATCACTTTGTTGTTGAGAGTTCGCTGACAAGATTAAAGGTAGTACCCTAACGAATAGTGCTCTTCCATGTTCTGACTCTTACTTGTGCAGAGCAGGAATTTTGACAGTGTATTCTTGTTGTAATCCGCACACTGCCGTTCTGCACTGACTGGAAATGACCTCGCATGTGATACATCACCTCCCAAAATATCTGTAGCTTTAATTATTTGACTCAGAAATTAAGATGTTTTTGTGCCCACTCAATAAACACTGATTCTTCTGTCCAGCAGCAGTAGTGGGGGGGGGGGGGGGGAAACCCCACTATTGTGTGGTGTTCAGGAACAGCTGCAGCTTCCTCAGAGCCTTAATTTGAAAATTCTTCACGCTGGTGGCCCCGCCCCTTCCTCTGTGAAGCCAAGATGGCGACCTTTTAGGATGGAAAGTGTCCAGAGCTTCACACTTCTTTCTTGGGGCGTTTTGAGTGCATCGTCCCGGTACTTGCCGTGCACTGCATGTTTCTGTACTTGACAGTGCGAATGCACTTATGCACTCAAAGTAGTGAGTGTTAGTGCACAAGAACGGCATTTGGAACACAGCAGTGTTTTAAAGCGGTGAAGTCTTTTGGGCCCAAGGAACCTAAATCACTGATCTGCTGGGCGGCTGAAGATCCAGGTTTTATTCCAAACAGACTAGAATCAAATTTCAAAAAAGGGGACCAGAGAAATCCTCACTTAAAGGGTGACGGAACAAAATGGCTGAGCCAGCCAAGATTATTTTTTTCCTACAGCTTAAACATCACATTAGTTTAAAAATAGAATATATTTCTGTAAGCGACGCACTATAGGGTTAAACTTTTTACAACACGAAGCCACAGTGTGAACATACAGTAACTACATGGGACTGTGAGGGAGGAAACCTCCATCACCTTCCCATGCTGCTGTATGTCCTGGTTTAACTTCACTACTACACATGCGTTCCCCTGTAAAAGGTTGTAACAGCAGTGGTCTCCTCTTTGTTTTTCAGAACAACACTTGCTGTCCTGTCCTGCTAACGGTGCCTCAAGGTGAAGTAAGGATACAGTTTGTTTGTATCCCTCGCCTTAACTCCTAAAGGGTTTGCCATGCATTAAAAAAACACAACAGGTGGAGGATTGATGCCAGTGATCCCGAAGGGGCTTCAAACTGGAAAGAATTCTGATCACGTCAAGTGTTAAATGTCACATCTTGTCTGGGGGGGCCCCCGAAGAAATTCCCAAGCGGGCCCCTGATTAGGGAAAGGCATTAGTAATTGATGGCGCAGCAGGTGAACAGTAGCAACTGCAGCAGGATGAGTCAAGAACACAGTGGCAAGTTCGGGTTACTCCAGTATGACATTTCAAATGTTGTGCTCTCAGCTGTTTTGTTGTTATTACATGATCATTATTATTTTACAGTATTTACAACTATAGGCTGACATCATGTAAATCAGCATGAAAATCACTGAACATTTGTTTTGCCGAACCTGCCAGGCATCCACTTGGCAGTCTCTTTTTCGTGACTATGCTCAATAAAGATATTATTGAAAGTGACACATTATTACTCACTGTGTCACCCACACCCATTTGGCATCCCTTGGAAAAAATGATTTGCACCTGGGGCTGTGGTCACAAGACAAAATCTGCCCAAGCATCCTAAAGCAGAATAGCAACAGAGAAGCCTATTGGTCGAGAGATCTGCAGCAGTTGAAATAGCTATGTAAACACTTTCCTTCTCTACGTGAGCCCCAGTAATTATAGCCAGGATGCTGGTGACGACAGTTGTCCCACCGAGACTTCAAATGCTGGAATAAATTTGACATTACGATATGCGATCCCGGCTCCAATGGCGCGCCGCGTAAACAGAGGGGAGCGGTATAAAAAGTGGGGACCCCGGCTGGAACACAACTTGTTTACCCTTTAGCTTCGGACTTAACCTCGACCTGCTGGGAGAAACGGTCCGCTTTAAATCCAGTCCGCGGGGCTTTTACGTAACACGGCGGAGGAAAAGAGACGGGAAAGCACCGGCGAGAGCGCACTTGACAATTTGGCGACGAGGGGAGCGAAACTCTCGGAGAGAAGGAAGCGAGTGGCGCGCAGGGACTAGACCAGGCTGGGGATTTATACTGGAGGCAGGGAAGACGTTTATCTAGAGCCAGGTAAGAACGATCACTGTAGAGCAAATGGATGCTATATGGGATGATATAATTTCAAACTAATAGTGGGATATAACGACTAAAATATAAAGACAAAGCGAGTGGCAAAACTTGAAGTTGAATAATTCATCTACTGTGATCTTTTTCAAATATATTTAACATTTTTCATTGTTATATTCATTTTTTATTTGACTTATGTTTATGTTTTATGATTTCTGTCTTTTCCTCTCACACACACGCACTCATTCTGTCCCTCTTCCATGTTCACAGGACATCCAGCCAGTTTACTATGCATAGTTACAAGATTATTAATATCTTTACTCTTACATCATATGTGTGGGGGATGGGGAGGTGGCTGGTACATTCAGACACTTTGGACAAGGATAGGCAACTTGTAATATTGCGTGATAACAAAAAAAAGCCTGGCTGTCTTAATTTACTTGACAGAAGTCCCCTCATTTAGGCTGTTGGTGCTTCTAATGGGACACAGCTTCATCAGGTAATAATGAATGTAGGCAGATGGGATGATTGGCAGTCTTGAGTATGAGAGCAGAATTTCAAATACTTTTTGATGTCATTCCCTGCATATAAAACACTGAGTTAAAGGTGGATTTCTTGTAGTTGTTTAAAGGTCAAATTATGATCAGAGAATGCTTATCTTTTCATTCTTAATTCAGGAAGCTGTGTGGCTGCCCAAGAAGACAAAATTAAAGACATTACAATAATACACCAGTATGTCAGTGACTTGTGATAGTCTAAATCATTAGTCATTACTCTGAATAGCCTCAAAACAAAGCCAAGACAAGTGGGTTTAGGAATGTTGGTGGCGAACGGTATTCGAAGCTGGGACAGTGCAATGCCTTTGGGCTTACAGAACTGATGCCATGTGTGCACAGCCGAGTCAGGAGCCACAAAAAAATGGCCACCCCGCTGCATGCCAGATATTTTTTTCTTCCCATGTGGCGAGGTGTATAGCGGCAGGCAGGAGGTCAAAGTGACCAAGTGTCTAAACGCTTGCTGCGGTGCTGGCATGCAATATTCGTGTCCACACGTGCTGCATAGGTAGGCTTACATGGCTGTGAATTTTGGAGAAGAATGTCAAAGTCGAGGGGCTGTAAATATCTGACCTTTGGGAGGGTAGAAAGCATCCAACATAAGATGTCAATTAAGCACTCCAGACAAGGAAAAAACATCAATTGAGTGGAATAATAAAAAAAAGGATTTCCTTGCTGCTATTTGCCCTCAGTCAGGTGTCATTGCTACTGGTGGAGTTGGATGTTTAATTCTGCCTTGTTAAAAGGTTAAAACAGGTTAACCAGCTTTCAGTTTCAGGGCCAAAACACATCGAAAAGAAGATAACAGCAGGATCTTTTTTGTACTTAGTAACCCGACCATTAATAAATCGTGTTACCTCTCTTCCATGTATTTGGCTTTTTCCAGGCCATCAATCCTTCTGTCCCCTGCTGGCAACCCATCGGTGACCTCTGACAGGAAAGTGAAATAGGAGAAAGGGGAATCTGCCCCGGGCTAACCAACGGCTTGCGTCATGGCAGCCATCGATCTGGAGCGCGGGCTGGAGCACAGCGGCCGGGCCTGGGGACAGGAGAGGCCGGAGCTGATGGACAACTTTGACTCGGAGATGCAGGAGTGGGAGGACCAGCTGCAGGACATTCAGAAGAAAATTGAAGAGGTGAGGGTTTTTATACAAATGCTCAAATGTGAGAAATTTCAAAGAACACAGAGAAAACACAATCTGAATCTGAATCTTTGCTCTCAGAGAACACACATTGTATTTACTCAAACATTAGCTGGGCCTTTGTTTGGGTCACTGACTGGGAATTGACTTATAGAGTGTAAAATGGATTTTTAAAGAGCCTCTGATACTTCACTATCAGTGCCAAAATTCAAGCCTTTTCCTCTGTACAATACTGCACCTGCTGACGTACTGGCGAAATATAGAAGTCAAATTCAATGGCTTGTGTGTTGCCAATTGTGTTTTTAGTCGATTGAAGTTGTTCAGTCCTTTACCAAAGTAATAAAGACATTCATTGAAAGAATCAGAGATTTATTTAAGAGTTCAGTTTAACAATGATCTTCAAACATGACACTGTTTTGTCTCACACACACACACACACACACACACACACACACACACACACACACACACACACACACACACACACACGTGGTACATAAGTGTGTCACTCGGTGTAATTTGTTTGTGCTCCATAATAAACTGCTGGCAGCACACGGACACCCTCATGGCCTTGTTGGAGCAATGATACAGGCAAATGTTAACAAGCTAATTAAACTGTGATGTGCCGACAGACATGCTGGACACACACACACACACACACACACACACACGCACACACACACGCACAACTGGGGCTTGTGCAAAGTGGAATACCATGTATTGATCACGAATATCATTAATATAGGTTGGGTTATGATGTGATTTTGTGGTAATAATAATAAGACCTGTTGGCTGAATAAACAAAACACAGATAGCAGAAGCTCAGCTTTTTAAGTCTAGATAGCTGAACAATACATCAAAGATACAGGAACTCAGCAGGGAGTTGTTCATGTCTCCTCTTGTTTTTTTTCCCAGCTCTACAATGACGTCCAGGCCCGCAGAGGAGCCAACGACATCACTCCTGACAACCAGAAGAACAGCGGCCCGTTGGAGTATGACCTAGCGCACCATGGCAATGGCCTTTTTGCGCCGGGCCATCACGGCGAGAATAACCCCGGAGCTACGACTGTGCCACATCCCCATAGCAACAGCTGTAACTACAGCCCCAACGGGTACAGCTACCCTGTGAGTCATCAGAACGGCTACGCTTACTGCCACTCCAACGGCGTTTCAGAGATCGGAGACTTACTGGAGGATTATTTAGGAAAGGGGAAGCAAATGAGCCGGAAGAACAATGGAGCTCGCCATGTGGTGAGTCGAGGAAAAGACTTTTTTTTTTTTTTTTTTTTGTGATTTCCTTCCTCGTGCCTCATTTCTGTTGGCGTTTGCGCATCAAAAGAAACCAGATAGGTGGACATGATATGAGTCAAAGCTGGGGTTCAGTCAGGGACATATTGATTACCCCCAAGTCTGCTTAAACTGACAGGTTACCAGATAGGAGTTAGTGTCATATTCTTTCCCAAGTCTTGCACTTTCGCAACACCTGACGAAGCAGTCGAGAGGGGAGCCGAGATGTTCGGCTCCTTCTTGGTCAACATGCGAGGGAACATACCAACATGAAAGTACAGTAGATCAGAATAGTTTTAGCTGTGCTATATTGAGTGTTGATCAAGGGTCAGTCGAGGTTCAGTTTCGGTAAAGTACAGTAAAGGAAACCTCGCCAATGATCCCAAAGTAACACACACCAATTTTAAGCTTTTAAATATAGTAGGAGCGTGTTGATATGGTTTGTTATTTCAATGTATTTTTCTGATTTCTTTCAGCACTTCAGTGACACAATTACGGTGAGCCAGGAAAACCCTGCATACCAGGACGAGATCAGACGAAGAGCTGGAAATGAAAGGTAAGATGTTTACGTAGCTTATTTAAATTCATGAACCTTTTATAGAATTCGAAGCATCAAACTTATTTTGTGTGTCTCTGATTTCATTTTTTGTGTGAAAAACCAGGCTTGTTCAAGAGCAGTTTTTGGGTAGCTTTGAGGAGACCGAAAACAGGAAGAACCAAGTCTCTCACATGAAGAGCTCGCCCCGCAGAGAGAGCTCCCCAAACAGAGAAAACACGGGTGCCAAGCCTCCTCTCGGACAAAGGGATGCTCCCGCTCCACAGGTGCGCTCACAGCTCCCAATCACAACCCCTGAATCTCCTGCCCTGGACAGGAAGTCCTACAGTCCGGGAGTCCTTGTAGACAGGAAGTGCAGCAGCCCCTCCGTTCTCAGGAAGTTTGGTGCAATGCTGCAGGAGAACGAGGGCAAAATGCTTACCGAATCAGGGGTGGTGACCCATCAGGGACCGGCCCCGGAGGCAAAGTGCCCCACTCCGGGCTGTCAGCGCAGAGCTCTGGGAGCTGCTGCAGTTGCCGGCAGGTTGCCCGTGCGCGTGCCTACCCAGAAATGCCAAGCAGATGCAGACGTGGCGACAGCCGGGGTAGAGTCCAGCCAAGAGTGGGGTTTAGTATTAGACTCTGGTAGGCAGAACTACAAGGATCAGAGAGGAGCATACAGCAGTCCTAAAGGGCCCCAGCCTGGTGGTCAGCCATCCCAGAGGAGATCACAGTCGGCAGTCAGCCCAAAGATTAGACCCAGGGCTAACAGCGGGGCCGACAGAGATGGAGGACTGGCTCAAGGGGAGAAAGCAAGGAAGCCTGCGCTCCAACATGTGGAGCCCAAAATGGACTCCAGGGTCTCAAGTGCTTCTTCTGGAGCTCAGAGGATCCAGAGGGGAGGATTAGCCGGACAGGAGTTGCCAGGTTGTGGTCGAGTGAGGAACGAAGGACTTATTGAGCTGCTGGACATGCTGGAGATCCAACACGAGTACAGCTCCGGTCCCAAAACAGGATACACAGCTTACAGACAGGAGCCGCAGCAGGTAGGTTATTTTCTGCTTCTTCAGTATGAGCTCTACAAAACCAACCAGTGAAACTCTGACCACACTGACACGTGTCCCATCATGTTTGTATCCAGGTAAACCCAGCCGAGCCGTCCCCAGCCAGACACAAGAGCTTCTCTCGTCCTGCACGGCCGGCCAACCAGCGACCCCCGTCCAGATGGGCCAGCCGCACCCCTACTGCCAGAATCACGGCCCCTTCAGGCCCAATCTACCGCCCCCCAAGCCCTCTGGCTCGCGCTCCTAGCCCCATGACCAGAACCCCGAGCCCCGCCCGGAAGCACCGGCCTATCATTTCCTACTCTTTTCAGACTGAGACTGTCATCATGTGATCCATTTGAATGAAGCCTGTTCCCTTTCCTCCGGGACTACCGTCACTGTGTAAATAGCAAGGACAGTTTTGTTGAGTGCTTTAAGAGTGCTGCAAAGAAATGCTTCATTTCACCCCCAGAATAAAACACATGTACAACATTCTCCAGTGTTGCTGTGGCTTTGAAGTTCCTCTGTGCCCAAACTTTGCCAACACATCAGCCTATTGCTTTGCTGCAGTTCCCTTCCTTAATTCATATTCCTCTTCTTTTGTATTGACTTTCAGGTGTTTTCTGTGTAATGTGATTTGGCATGCAGCCCTGTTTCGAGGGTGTATGCTCATGTGTTCAATGCTCATGGTTGCCATGTTGAATTCAAATTCAGCCGTGCCACCAGGGGGAGTAGATTAAGCTGCAACTGTTCTCCCAGAAGGAACCTGCTAACTGTCAGCAACAGTGTGTTTTACTGTATCATATTGTCAAAATATAATGAAGATGTTTGAATAACAGCTGTGACAAATGACTATAATATGCCTTTAATGTATTTTTTTTTTCTTGGTAATAAACATGACAGTGCTTTGACATAAAGACTCCGTCTCTCTCTGTGTTGCAGCATTGCACTGTTTTGTTCCGTTAACGATGGCTCACATTTCAGGATGTCGCTGATTTATTGCATGTCGAGCCTATGGATATCTGACACCAGCAGCCCCAGCATGCCATCGCAATGTTAGCTCAAGAACTGTTAGTTGTTGCAAATGAGGTAATTGGCCACCAACCTCAACACATCCGTTGGTTGAAAAACACTTACAGACCTGCATATTAAAATCCTCCATCGCAACTCACAGATTGTCTTCCAATGAGGATTTCTAGGTTTAATTATATTCTAAAAATAACACAGATTTGTCACAACGGCTGTGCTGCGAAGTACATTAACACGGCAAAGTGTTCGTTTGAGAGCAGCTATGTTACCCATCGTTATCGGGATATCCAGTGTGCAGCAAGGCACAGATCACTTTTCATGTGTTTCTCGCCTCATACGATTGCATCAACAACCTCTGGGTTCCCCGACACCTCCTGCTCTGTGCAGGGTGAGGAAACGCACATTCACACACACTGTCGAGTTCACACATAGACATAGACACACACACACACACACACAAATAACTAAATTTCCATTAAACATACATATCTTACAGTTTCTGCGCCGAGTAATCTTTTTTTTTTTTTTTTTTTTACACATATTATATATCCTTCTGGCTCTGCCACATATTCCTGCTCTGACAGAGGTAGAACTAAAGTGAGAAATGTCATGTAAAGGCTGGGTAGTTGCGTGGAAGTCCCTTGGCCCCATGATGCCTCAGCCCTGTCACCCAACCTCGCGGTGCTATGTGGCACCTCAGACAGAAATAGCAAGCGTGACGTGTGTTTTGGTGCCAGAAATCTTAGCCCGCTGTCTTTAGGGGTATAAATAAAAAAGAGGGAGGGAGGGCATTGATTCCCCTCTCTGTCTTAGCTATTTTTCTTTTATCTTGCCTATCGTTACTTCTACTTCACCAAAAATACCAAACGTGTCATTTAAAATGTAAGGATTTCAGTTGCTCTTCGAAGACATACATTTGTTCCCCCGTTATATTTTATCTTTGGACGCATTATTAATGTTTCATTTTTAGTCCTTCTCTCACTGAAGACTTTTCCTCTGCCTGCTTCCCTATTACAGCCTACAGCCTCTCTTCCTAGCTCTACTTCAGGTTTTGTCTCTGTGTGTGTGTGTGTGTGTGTGTGTGTGTGTGTGTGTGTGTGTGTGTGTGTGTAAATGGCAGCCTATCTTACAGGTTGGCACCTCCGTGGGCGGCCTGGTAGTATTTTAACGAGGCGTCACTCCACCATCCTCAAAAGGACCTCCGCTAACTCGACCACACGCCTGTTGTAAACTAACTATTCCACAGCAGATCCACTGTATCAGATCTGACAATAATTCTTTGGTGTATATTCTTTCTCCTCCTTCGCCCTCGCCTCAGCCTCAGCCTAACTCCTCTTTCCCCTTCTCTCCTATCAGACTGACACAGTATGGCAGAGCTTGGCACAGCGTGTTCTCCACTGGACAGGCTATTCATGAGAGCAGAGACCGACAGATGACAGAGAGAAAGAAAAGGAACACAAGAGCAGACAGCTGAACTGTAGCCATGGCTTCCTTGACGTCGGCAGGCCGAGTTAACCCACCCACTCTGACCCGCGAGGAGGCAACGCCCACCATTAATTAGTTTTGCATCACAGCAGCAAAGGGGACTATCTCGACCGAGTTGCGCAGCTTTTATTATGTGCTTTTGTGTGCCAGTGTTGTCCTGCACAAACACACATTCATGATCCACCTGTCTATACTCCTGGGGTGCCTTGTTCATGACTTCTAGCTACGAGTAGCATCCCTCACGGCTTTGATCATGGTGAAGGTGCTGATCTGCCATTCTGAATGAGTTACTGTACCGTGAGTGTGTGTGTGTGTGTGTGTGTATTAGTGTGCTGCCATCCCGAGACAAGCTCACATGGCATTCATGTCCCGTGAAGCCTTGAACCAATGTTGAGTAGTTCAGCATTAAAATCAAACGTCCCCTCTGCTCAGACAAAAGTTATTATCAATCAAATTGCAACTTACAGTCGATTGGTAGTTAATACTTGCCCTGTGCATGTACAGGACACTGACACTGGGGTGATGGTTGTTTTAAATAAACCATTTTTTTTAATGCACATACTGACATGTAAAAGCAAGAAAAGTATCCTTTCAAAAAATAACGCCTTGGCTGGCTCTAAGTGACACTTTATAGAACTGAGCCAAGATTAGTGAGTCAAAACGTCTGCTTTGAAAGACATCTTTTTTAACTACCTTAAGTTAGGGTATCCTGGGTTTGATGCTATCAACTCAGATCGGGTGCTGAATATGAGCACTGCTGACATGATAAAACATCTTATTTTGAGAGAACAAAAGTTGATTGATTTGAGAAAATGACCTTTTGATTTCCTGTAATGACAATAATATGACTGTCTTATTTCAATATAAGAACTTGGATCATTAGAAAATGTGATAAATTCAAATTGTTACATGCTTTAATAATAATCGTTTAGATCAAAATAGCTTTGTTTTGTGCGTGATATTTTTTTTAAATTCTTTTTTATGTAATAGTTGCTGCAAAAAGTATTCCAAATAAATAGCAATCTTGTCTATATATATTTATAATTATATTTTTCATACCCACAGCCATTATAGGCCAACGTCAGACAGTTCACTGACTGCATGCACTAGTTGCTAGACAGCCTCTGTTCATCCAGAAAAACCTGACAGGTCTATAAGATGACGTTTTGACTTGTCATAGCAGGAGAAGCACAAGTGAAACCCAAGAGCCAGCTCACCTGAGTGGAATGCGGCCTAATATTTTTTTTTTTTTTTAATGTTATCAGTTACACCTGTGCCTTTCCAGCTTTACCATGCCAGAGTTCCTGCTGTGAAAAAGGCCCGTCGTGGTCGTTAAATGTGTCTGTAAAAGCCCCCGGCTGACATAATGTCTTTCTGGGATGTCTGAGACACGTGGGAATCTCGAGTTCCTTCCTGCCTCTTCTCGCCCACATCCACCTGTCCCCCGTCCTGTGCCCTCTGGCCCCCTGCTGCATCCCTATCCTGACATTCGTTTGGAGCTGCGCTTTGGAGGGTCTACAATGAAATCCTCAGCATGCGTCAGTTGCTACTGCAACAGACTCAAAATAGACAGTTAACTGCCTCATGTATGTGTGCGCATGTGTGCAAAACTGTGAAAAGAGGAGTGACAGGACCACCGTGTCCCGGAGGTTAAACATCAAGGGTGACCGGATGACCTGGAACTGAGCTGTTTCACAGCTGTGTTATGAGGCTCTCCGATCTCTCTCTTTGCATTACCTAGTACAGTTTCTCTCGTTAAATCGTAACAGACCGGAAATGTTTTCGCATGTCTCAAGCAACATGAATATGTGTACTTTGAAGCTCCATGACGTTTGCACGTCGGTGGCCCCTCATTGACACCCACCCGCACCGGACACACGAGCCCTTGGTTTCATAAACAAGCCAGGAAGATGGACACCTTTGGTACTCATCCGCAGCAGGGGCCTTACCTCAAGTACGTGGGGGTCGGCGTGTCTTTCGGGTTGAAGAAGCAGACAGCAGTTAGACACCTAAAACAGAAAAAATAAAAACAAGGAAAATATCAATACTGGTATAAGTGTACACTAAATTTGGACAATTTTTTTTATCACTTTAGTTTGCCATCAGACAGCCCTTTTCTGACAAGAAACTGAATGCGTCACGTCGTTCTCTTCAAAGCCACCAGATTACTTTGACAAAAACAGTAACTTTAACGCACAGAAAACAGGAAACACTACAACTGCCTCCATCAGTTGGTTTGTTTTATTATGAGACTTTTGTCACGGTTTTTGGCCTTTCTGACTTCTTTTTTTGTATGCTGTTTATTGCAGTACCCATACTAACCTTACTATTTAGTATGCCAGAAAAATATTTAGCATGTCCCAGTACATGTGAAATAAAGTAGGCCCTGGGCCAAAAGTACCAGGATGTCCAACCGCATCCGTTCGTATTTTGCAGCAAGCAGAGAATCGCGCTTCTTCTGGCTGTCCTGACCCATGATTCTCGTGTACACAGTAAATATGACCCCATTTGAACGCAGCATTTGCACACCCAGTATTCGGACACAGATTTCTGGACTGTCATGTTGGACACGTTTTCCCCTGCCTTCGGTTCTTGCATCTATTTTTGGATTTCCACCTGCTGTCCTTCAATGCGTTTGGGTCCTTCCGGCTTTCGGCGGTGTTTTGCCAGATTAGTTGTGCGCTAGATACGTCCAGTTGTCACGGTAACTGCAACTCGCCGTTACGGATTTGCACCAGCCGAGTCGCTCCAGCTGAGATGGCCTATTGAATACAGTTCAGCCAAAAACATTGAGGCCTCTTGACAGGTGAAGTGAACAACATTGATGATGCCATTACAATGGCACTTGTCAAGGGGCTTTGGGGTGTATAGCGCTGTGGGGGGGGGCGGGAGGGGAGGGGGTGAGGAAGGGGAGCAAAACTGCTTTATTTAGTGCTCACTGCGGAGCCAAATTCACGAAGGCCAGAGGTGATAGCCCCACATCGTCAAAAGATTAAGGTTAGGATTTTTTATTTTTTTTTACTAGCTGACCAACAGTGAAACAATCCCAGCAGCACACACTGAGTAGGGGCGGGGTCGGACTTGGAGGTCCGTTGGGACTGCATTTAGCAGCCCAGCAAAGAACAGACCGACCCTCGCAGCGGAAAATGACCAAACTTCCCAACGGCCAGTCCTGCTCATCATTATAATACCCTGAATACGGATAAGGACGTCTTGCAACCCCACTTGAGAAATGTTTACTGTCGCTTTAAGTAAGGTCAAAGAAAGTTGGTCTTCATTCGGTGTCACACAGTTTCCTGAACACCTGCATCAGTCGCAGGCCGGGTTTCTAAAATGTTGTTCGTCTACCGGGAGTGTGGACGTCTCACGTTTATTCATTTCGGGGGCCAACCCCGTTAGACCTTAGGTGTACTTTTAAATCCCACCACTCTACACTTCCATTTTCACCCACTTTATCTACACCGTACATAACTTCCCATCTGTTGGACTGCAGCTCGTGTCACAGTCTGGCTCGCTCCGTCTCCGTCCACCCGTCCAAACTGTCAGTGCGTCCGCATCTGCCCATTGAAACGGCCATCTCAAATGCCGGATGATGAGTGCAGCAGTCCGAGCGGCGGGACCATCAGGGCCAGCCAGGAGGAGCCCAAAGCGTTCTTGAGAATTTCAGACCTCTCCATTAAAATAGAATATCTCCCCCCCTCCCCCCCCCCCTTTGAAAGACGAGCCGCGAGGGTCGCCTTTCAAAACAAGAGCGGGGCGCTCTCGTGGGATTAGCTGGTGTTGCTCGGCAGAGGTGACTATAGTGGTCTCTTTATCGTGTGACGGATGACCAATTTTAATTTGGTTTCAGCGGCGCAGTCAGCTGGGAGTGACCGCATGGCCCTCCGAATAAACAGGCGCGCGCACACACGCTTTCAGCACAGAGGAATAAAGTTCATTCAAGAGTCGGCAGCTATGCTAATGTCCCTGTAGTGATCATCAGCACCGAGCCCGCGGTAGAGCTGATGCCATTTGGAGTTCCATTAGTCCGGCAGGTAAATGCTTGCGCACGTTGCATCTCGGCCTACGAGAAGAATTTCCAAATTCATGCAACAACGTGCTTGTGATTTTGCAACTAAAGACTTAATACATCCATCTGTCCCATTTTCTTCCGGTGCTCAAGCTTCATCCCGCATCCAGTTTTTTTTTGGCCACTCGTTTGTTTGATCGGTAGCCCTTCGGTTGGCCGTCCACGCCGCGACCCGGCCTTTGTGGCTCTCTGAACTTTGAATGGTATTGTGTGAAGTAAATACCGACATTTAGAGGTGCTGCTACGTTTGTTTGTTCCGTTTCTTTTCTTTTTTGGAGCTTTCCGTTTCCCCCTTCCTTCTGCTCGGTATGAAGGCTGGGATCATATTTGGCAAACATCAATCTTAAGTGCATTTTCCAAAATGTCAAACCGTTCTTTTGGCAAATATCAAGATCAGGGTTTTTCCGATTGAGGTAGAAAGTAATTCACGTCTGGAAAACATACTGTAAGTAAAAACAAAGCAAAATTCTCCATGAGGTAAAAACACCAGGCATGCTGGAAGTCCCATTCCTTTGATTTGGGCCCCCAAAACACAACATGCAGTATATCCCAGATTACTGTTGTATGACAGCAAAGGCTACTAATCAAGTTTTTAAGTTTCCCATTTAACTCAAAATGCTTTTTTTTTTTTTCCTTCTATCTCAAGTTGCTTTGTCTTGACGCCTTTTATGTTTCACGTAAAGCACTTTGAACTGTCTTGCTGAAATGTACTTGCCTTGCCCAAAGTATAAATACAAGTTTGGCATAAACTGCGGAGATCATGCTTCTTTTTTTTTTAAAGATGAAATCGGACAGTGACTTTAATTTTGATGACCCGAACTTAAAGGACGCTCTCAGTTTGGTGGAAAACGACATCCGCGCCACGATTGCGATATTTCGGATTTAAGCACTTCTGCTTAATAAAGTGTCTCCGCTCCGTTTTCGCTTTCTCCAGCTTACGTATCACGCGCTTCATTTAAAAAATAAAAAAAAATAAAAAGTGTGACGGGGACTATTTGTGGAAGTGTTGGGACAGCGTGCGCGTGTTGTTTTCTGCGGCGTGAAGAATTAAAAACTACAGGAGGCGTTTGACCAGGATGTGACGCACAGGATACGAGAGGTTTAAAAAAAAGGGCAGCTGCGCGTCTGAAAACATACGTCACCTTGTCTCCCGTCTGTCTGTCTGTCTGAGAAGCTATGTTTGGCCGTACCATCTAGTGCACCAGACCACAAAGTAGCCACGACCTCTCATCGTGCGCGCAGTGACGCGCGCCGACAGTCCGTCCACTCTTTTTTAACTCGGTGAACGATCTCTTTGTTCCCGTCGTCGTCCGGTGTCCTTCACGTTGTCACCACGTCTCATGTCCCCACGCGTCCCCGTCCCCCCCCCGCCAGATGCACGTTCAATCTAAATACAGACGGGCGTTTCGACGAAATGTAAATCTGTCGAGTGTCCCAGCACGCCGGCTGCCCTTACGTGATACACAACGGTATTGACGCAAGTTGTGTACAGTCCAGCTCGCTGCTGACTGCTGTACTGGACAGGAGACAAAATGGTGTCAATCAACCGATGAACAAGTCGCGTAAACGACAAAACTACTGCAATAAATGAAGCTGATCGGCGTTTTTTTTTTTTTTTTTTTTTCTCCAGGGAAGTTGATGAAAACAAAACCGCACATGCAGCTGCAGATGTATATATCTAAATGATCCAAAAAGCACAAACACAACATCTGGCCACCTCCACCATTGGACACACACACACACACTGGCAGTTCTGTGGAGGTTCTTTGAAAGACTCGAGCCAAAGTCTGGCCCATTGAGCCATGTTTGTAATTCAAGTCACACACCGAGCCCGTGCTTTTCTTCCCTTGGCAAAAACGTTTCTGCGTCTATGGCGGCAGTCGTTTCGAAGACCATCCATGAATGAATCCATTTGTTGCACACGGATGCAGATTCGTATAATTTAAAACAGAAAATAGCTTTGAGCGTGCTTCAAACGTTTTGATATTTCCCATCTAAATCACCCAAATTCTAATTTTTGTTTTCTGATCATGTTTCTTTCTTGTGGACATTTAAAAAAAAAAAAAAAAAAAAAAAAAAAAAAATGCAGTTACGAGGAAACCAACATGTAATTATTGAAAAAATGTCTAGTCTTGTGCTGAAATATGCTTTCGTGTCTATCTCGTTCTATTCTTTCGAGTTAACGAGAGAAAATAAGCACGATATATCATTCGCTTTGAAATGCAGCTTCAAGATTTGCGTAAAATAATAAAAATACCCGACGGTTTGTTGTGACTTCTCGGTGTCTGGCTGGCAGGTTTTCAACCAACCAACCAGTCTGTCTGGAGTTTGTTAAAGGATCTCGGACTCAAAGTGGGGAGGAAGTAAATGTCAACGTAATTTGTGCAAGAGCTCCATCCGGTGGCCTCCTGAGGTACACCGCACTTAGACCAAATTCAAATTCACTGTGAACAAACAGGCCGTATTGGCACCACTTCTGTCTCTCCGTAATTGTGTAATTTATACCATCGTGTATTCAAAATGAAAAGCAGCGAGCATTTGTTTTTTAAATCACAGATCAACTATTTTAATAACTTGACAAAACACCACACTGACAAAAATTTGCTTTGGGTAATTCAAACAGTAAAGTTGACAAGATAAAATCAAAAGCAGCTGTAGCAAAAGGGGAGGATGGTGGGGGGGGTGGTGGTGGTGGTGGTGGGGGGGGGGGGGGGGGGGGGGGTTGAGGTTAGCTCACGCTCATCCAAGTACATGTCAATGCCACTGCTTTGATAGCAGCCCTACTGAGAGTACTATGACAAGAAATAGAAATCCAAATGTGTCTCTCGACATATATAACCGAATACTTTCCAGTGCTCCTGCCAACACGTCATTATTAAAACAAGACTTTCGCTTTAAAACAGAGGGAATACGGCCTCACACCCCCCCCCCCCCCCATGAACACACAGGCGTACACACACACACACACAAACTCCAGATTAAATAGTTATGAAGTAGGTCCTGATTAAACCTCTCAACTTTTAAAAAATGAACCTAATCAGCACAGCAGGAAAAAGGAAGCGGATTTGAACCCTCTGTATCCGCTACGTAAGGTGCTACATTTAAGCTCGACCTTTACACCATCACTCAAAAATAGGGGAAAAGAAAGATGACAAAAATAGCAGCCACATCAACCGTGAGCTCAATCATTTCATCTCGATGAGGTTGCACCGCCCCGTCACGTGGATGCGAAGGCAACGACACATTTTTTGGGGGGTTTTTGGACATCGCCGACCAATAAGTCTCTAAAGTTTTTTTTTTTTTTAAACGAGACTATTGTTGCTGCAGAAATCCCACATATTGCTGGTTGAAAGCTGTTTACAAAGTCATTAAAATAAAGGCTTGAAAATAAAATGTAAAAATCCCTTGAAGCAGCATTAATGTTGTAACCTTTTCTGGTTTTAGTTGTTTCTGAACTGAATGCGATATCGGGCGGACGAGTTACGGAACGTCGGCACGCAAAGATGGACGGGAGTTCATCCCGGATGTTGAATAATGATATGTTAGCGGTGGAGCGCCGAACACTGTAACCCGTGTCCTTTATAGACCTACAGATTTGCAGACAGGGTTTATAGGGACAGCCACAAAATGAAGATTACATTCAACTGGATGGAGATCCTTGTGGAACAAAAACAATATTTTGATGTAAAAATAGGTCGTATGCATTTTAGGATGATATTATTTGGCACAAGATCAGTAGGTGTGAATACACCCAGTGACGAGTAAAAACACAGCAAGTGTATTTTTTTTTTTTTCCCTTTCACGAGACCTTTAAAAGATGCATAACGGTTTTCAAACTTTGTTTTTGCCGAGCTGTCAAGAATCGTCATCTGAAGGCCAGCGACGGCCGTGCAGTCATACTTCTGTCACGGTGCACTGTCCATCGGGACTACGAGAGCGAAGGCTGATGGCAGAGCTGGAGGGCCTGCCTCTCGGAGGAACCCTGGTCGGCTGGCTCTCTCTGAGCGCTCTCTGCCCGAGTCGTCTTCGCGCCGCTGACTCCGCCCGATCCGCCTCGCTCTCCTTTTCCTCTTCGGTGTCGCTGCTGCCGGACGCAAACTCGTACGCCTGCGGCTCGACGTCTCCTTCCACCTCTTCGCCTTCCGGCTGGCTGACGAGGAGCTGGGAGAACGACTCCTCCAGGGTTGAAGGCGACGGGGACGGCGGACTGGTCGGGTGGCGCCCCAGGAGCGTTTGAGGTCTCACGGGAGGGAGAGACATCGCAATCGCAAAGGAGGACTGCGATTGGCCGACGGAGTCCGATCCGTCGGCCGAGCTGACGCGTTCCGTGGCTGCCGAGGCAACGACCGGTAAAGCCGGGACGGGGGCGGGTTCAGGCTCCAGCCTTAACCCCGCCACCCCCTTCTTGGGGATATCCACAACGTCCCTCTTTATCTTGCGTCTGCGGCCGTGCTCGTTCCTACGATACTGCACCATGTTTTCCAGATCAGCCACGTAAAGAAACCCGGCGATCAGCATCTCTGTGCTCTTCCTGCCTTTGGCGAAGGCCTCCTCCAACTCCCTGGTGGTCCTCTCGTCGTACTGCCACCAGCCGTTGCGCCCCTCGTAGTACCACGCGTAGTCTCCGCGGGCGTCGCCTCCCGCCCCGCCGCTTTGGCTCAGCCCGGCCGCCGCCGCCTTCAGCTCTTCGGGCGAGAGGAGGACCGGACGCTCCAGGAAGTCCTCCGGGATCTCCTGTCGGCAGAGAGCGCAGCGCTTGCTGTGCCACGAGGCGCCCTTCACGCACAGGAAGCAGAAGACGTGGCAGCACGGGAGGCGCACCGGGTGGACGCAGCTCTGCAGGCAGATGGCGCACTCCGGGCTGGCGGGGGGAGCTCCGCCGTCTCCGACTTCCTCCATCAGCTTGGAGGGAGCCGGCTTGTCCACCGCGCTGTCCACGTCTCCACAGCCCGCCATGCTGCGAAGACAAACAGAACTGTCAAAGGAGCACATCCGGTGATCGGTGATCGCGGCTGCTGCAGTTCATAGTCATGCGCGTGTTTTACTAAACTGAATTGGTGACTCGGAGACCTGGACGCGGGGACGCGGGGACGCGGTGTCTCTTCCTGCTCGACGCGCGCAGCTCCGTTGACACTTTCGGAAACGCCCTCGTGCACACGCAGCATTTAAATGTCCGTTTATTAAAAAGGCCTTCGTGGAGTCATTTCTAAAGTTAAAATAACACCTGAAGCTTAAATATCGCGATAGGTAGCATCCTCGACTTTTCTCGTGACTTTATTCTGACAAATAACACAACAAAGGCCTCTTGTTTGACAGCGCTAACGCACCCACGCCCCCCCCCGACTGCTGCTAAGCTAACTCGAGCTAACTCGAGAGCAAGCTCACGGAGCCGCAAATCGCACAAACGGATATTATACATTTCTTACCGTAATGTTTAAATGTTTGTCCGTGTTGAGAAACTAACACGACAGCTCGTTAGTGGCGAGCCGAGGTCAAACATTCACCCGAGCTGACAGCTCCGTTAGCACGTAAAGTTAGCCCCGTTAGCTGCGAGTGTGCTTCCTGCCCCGCTTCGCTCCTCTATAAATAACACTCACCTGAACATGTGGTGGCCTCTACAAGCGTCCTCGGCAGAAGCGCAGACGGAGATATTTATACCGCAGCATTTATATTTGGGTATGAAAGTTATGAACGCCGGGCAGGTGACTGCGTCGCTACGTCATTTGAGCTACGCCGCGCGCGCGCGCGCGCGCCGAGCCCAGCTGACTCCAGAAGCTCGCGGAGCCGATCCACGTGACCTGACCGGAGATGTGACGTCACGAGCAGACGACGGAGGTCAATCACACGCCGAGCTTCAATTTGCCAACAGGTAGCCTTATATAGTTTTGTTGTTGTTGTTGTTGTTTCATACTGCTGACTGCGTAAAAGTATGCAATTTTTTTTAAAAGAAGTATTCTGATATTTGCTCAAATAAAAGTACCAATACAGCAATTATAAAATATTCAATTACAAGTAGAAGGTCCGCATGAAAATAAAAGCGCACAAGTAACAGCAAAATGTCGTGAAAGAAAGTAAAGTCAAAATAGTTTTCAGAACTGGTCTGACTGATGTTATGATAAATGACATCTTTGGACTATCAATAGTATAATTAGTGTTACTGCTGTAGCTGCTGCAGGCAGAGCTAGTTTGAATTACTTTATATCCAGTTTTACATAAAGGGGTCAGCAGATAAATCAGAGGAAGAAACCAAAGAGAGGCCGTGCTTCCGGGATGCAGATACATGTGCATCCAGAAAAACAACCAAGTACCTTTTCAGTAGGAACAATCAGGACAACAAAATTATAGGTTGAAAAATATCTGAGCAAAATTATGCAGGAGAACTTCCATGAGTTCAAACTGGACCACTGTCATGTCACGTGTTTGCTTTAACCTTTAACCGTGTACTTACGTTAGTGTTGGTTTACAGTGCAGAAATGCTCTCTGTTGCATTTTTTTTTTTTTTTTAAATGACCAAAGAACAAAAGACTTTGTTTTTTTTATACATGTTATTGACAAAAAAAAAAAACAGTGTGTAACAATCCTCCAAAAGTTGCAGGAAGATATAAATTGAACCAAAAACAGGTTTGGAAATCACAACATAAAACATACAAGCGCGTCCACATAAGGCCAAATGATGCAGCAAAGATGCTGACTCATCATTACTGGTGGATTGTATTGGAAAATGTACTTTACATCAGCTGGATAACTTTTTACAATTCAAACTAGTTCTTCAAAGTTTTTAAATTACAGGGCAATGTACTCATTACAACCTACTCGGCCTCTTTTTGATGACACACTTCCTGGTCTCTGACACGTGCGGGCAGGGGTCGCCGTAGACACTCGGGGAGCGCAGGACTTGTCGTGTGCGCGTCTCCTTTCCCCTCCTGGAGACTCGCACGCCCCGTTTGCGAGCACACGGACCCCAACCAGACCAATCTCCCACCTCACAGTGAGCTACGGGAGAGGGTGGACAAATTAGAAAGACACTCATTTGGTGGAAAGGTATAAAACTGTAAGAATATTTTAAAAAAAGACGTGTATGCTGAAATTTTGCACGGATGTTGTTGGGATGCTTAAAAATTCTCACTCGGGGGGATGCACTGCATCAGCTGTATGTCGGGCTCAAACCCGCTCGAGCAGGTGAGGTGGCACTGGCCGTGGAGAAAGTACATATCTGCTTCGCATCTGACGCACATGTTCCTCCTCACACACAGCTCGCAGCCCGTGGGACACTCTGTAGGACACAGGGGGACACGCATTACACCGTGGTGTCACTCTCTGACGTCGTACAGAAACCCCTTTCAGTGATGCATGCTGGCTGCAGGAATACATGTCGGCACAGTGGCACTGCGTTACCCGTGCACTCTCTCAGTGCCGCGTTCGCCGTCAGCCCCTTCGGGCAGCTGTTTTCACATCTGCCTCGGAACAGGAAGTGGCCCGGATGGCAACGCGTGCAGAAGGTCTCGCTGAAGCAGGAAGCGCAGTCCGCCGTGCACTCTGCGGGGAATGAACCGTGGTCAGTGCACAGCGGCCGCGGTGTCAGGACACCGAACGACGTTGCGTTCTGCGGCATCAACTTTCATCAGTTTTACCACAGACAAGATTATTTCAGACCTTCAGTTCTGTTAAATAAGACCCATTTAAATCGAGTTTCGTCTCACGCAAGCTTTCTTATTCTAAAACGTCCTTCCGCCACTCCTGCATGTGTTCGCTGGTACCTACTGGTGCAGGTGCTGACGTATGGCGAGCGCATGCCGTAGTGCCCTCGGGGACAGGAGGACAGACAGGTCCCCCGCTGCCGCATCCCATCCAGCTCCAGGTGAAAGAAGAGGCGGGGCTTGCAGGACAGGCAGCCATTCAGTGCCGAGCATGTTGCACATCCTGCCTGGCAGACGCTGCTCCCTGCCGTGGGATAGAGAACAAATAAGGACATGAAACTTATGTGCGGGATGCATGGCTGATTTGAGTCTGAATACAAAATAACTTTTTTTACTTTTACCGTTTGTGCATCTTACAGGCAACTAGGTTGTGTGAGAACATGGCCGAGCTTTGACATGTCTGATAGCTAGTAAATCAAATGGAAATCTACGACCATATTGTTCCAGAAAGATCAAACTTATAGTGTCTGTCTACCGTTTGTTATCTTCAAAGATAGAGCACATTTCACAGGCGCTGTAGCTAACAGTAGTACTGAAGATGTGGAGATGACGGGTCTGAATACTTACGTCGGCATCGCGGAATATCTGTGCCGTGTTGGCCTTTTGTGAGATTCATGAAGTGCAGGATGCAAATCAGCGACGGTATCTGCATTTTCCTTCGCCTCCGGTACGACATTCATCCAGTCAGCAAACACTCCACGCTTCACATCCCAAATCCCATGACATGCATTTCAAAAGAGTTGGTTTAGTTCTCTACAGGATTCATTCAAACGGACCCGTGTGGAGACTCCAGCCTGGGCAACACACCAGAAGAGTTTTCTCCGGCAGTCAAATACCGTTTACATCCCGTCAGATCCATCAAGGTGGCAGACTGACATGATGAATGCAAACAGAGGAGAAGCCATCACATGACAGACGCAGACCAGATCTAATGTAAAGTTTGGGACGACTGCTGTCGTCTCTGTTTCCCAACCTCCTCCTCCTCTTCCTCCTCTCTCCACCCTCCTCCTCCTCCTCTCTCCACTCCCACATCAGCAGTGTCTGCAGCTCTGAACCAGCACTCAGGATGTGAGTAATAACACCAGACTGTCCAAATGATAAATTAGCTTATTGGAAACATTCATCCTCATCTGTCACATACTCTATATTTATTAGTCATACCACCCTTAGATGTTTGTCTCCCACATTAAACTTTCACTCCCCTCAAAACTGTGTTTTGCTCACTATATGTTCACTTGAATGTTGGACCCTTGCTGTTCAGAATTTGACACGACTGCCGTTTTCACGTTCATTGAGAGAAAGTTTCAGATTTTTAAAGGCATGTAGGTATGAGCAGGATTTTGTGACATCAAAACTGGAAGCAAATCAAGTGTGATGAGTGAAAAATAAAACCTTTAGCACGCATACACTGAAAACAGACTTTCATTCGGAGACATTTTGGATTTTTCCAAGAGGGCTATGGAGTAGATGTGATTGTTTTGGTTTTTTTTTTCATTTAAGGAGGTAGTTGAATTGTTTTTGCGAGCTTGTCAAGTACAGCGGTGAGCCAAACAAAGAATACGCGAGGCCAAACGTGGCCCCAAATTCGGCAGCTCCGCTATAGTGCTGAATTCTCAACAAAGAGTGCATGAATAATTTGGCAAATAAGCCATTTAATCAATCATCATTAAATTATAAAACTGTCAAGAACTTCATCTGTTAGGTTCATTATTTTGTAAACTAGTTTTTCAAACGGCTTTTTTTCTTTTTTAAAGTCTGTAATTCATTTTGTCAATCATTTGTAAAGCACTCTGAATTACCTTTGATTTGTTTGGAAGTTTGATGGATTGAATTTTGTGTCGTCCCCCAAAATTCACAGTGTGCCAAAGCACTGGCATGCAAACAATGTGGTACACAGCAGGTTGTTCATTGAGCCTGTTCAGAGGTGACAGCAGCTCATCACCTACACAAACCTCTCTGTTATTCTATATTGTCCCATTTTAAAAATCACTTGCAGATCTCATGGTGCAGAGGGAGCGTGTGAGCTTGAAAACAAAATCGCTCCTCATTTGGTTCCATTTAAAATAAAATTGCATGACTATATATTTTTTAAGCATTTCATCACAACATCAACACCAACTTCACAATTATGGGTAAGATACATTTTTTTTTATAAATAAAACATCCACCGCAGAGAGACTGCAACTCCCACGTGCCCACACTTTTCACTTTCTGCTCGACTTAAGCCGTGATCGTGCGCTGTGTGTTTTCTATTAAGACGGGTTGACAAAATGAAAACCAAAACGACAGGATGATTTGACAACCTCCCAATGAGAAAACATAACTAAAGAACTGGAGGTGTCAGAAAGGATCTGCGATTCCCACAAACATGCTGGAGGATGATGAAAGTCTCTGTCCTCCAGAGGATTTGTTGTTTGGCACCCTGGTGTGTTTTATCAAACTGTTTTGGGAACTCTGTGGTTGTTCTTCCACTTCTCCAAAACAGATCTCAAGCCGACAGTGTTCCAACTCATGCGGCAAGCTTTTCTGGGAACTGCTTTCCCTCTTTAATTCATGTTTTTGTTCTTTGATCCACAAACTTTCAGAGCCCGTCAATTCGTATAGCATCAGCCTTCGGCGATACGGCATGTGCTTATTTCTTGTCCACTGATACGATGCGACGAGCTGCGGAGTCATGAACCCAAACAGCAGCACACTCGAAACGTGTGAAACCATGTGGTCCTTATTAAGACACGCAAAACTTCTTGGCTTGTCTGGGAAAGATAATTCAGCAGTAGCGCTGCAGTTGAGCTGCTTTATCTGTAAAAAGATAAGAGACACAGCTAGACATGGGAGCAGGAAAAGGGCTTCAACTGGCTGGCTTCCATTTTCAGCAGGTACTGACACGAGTGCACACATAGAGCAGGAGAGGCTACTTTATTTGGACTAGGGAGGATGTGTGCTTCTCAAAACATCTTTACAGGAGGACAATAGAGAGGAGCCCCAGGATGTGCTGCTGTAGAGTGGTATCATCAATCAATCTGCGTGCAATAAATAGTATAGATCATGCCTGTCAAGCACACATCTCTAGAAGAGTGCTAATTGATTACCAAGCAGCTGGCGACTCGACAGGGAACGAAGTTGAGATAGTTTTGAAAACAGATGCAGGCATGTTATTGAATCTAAAAAAAACAGAGAAAAAAAAAAACAGATTTACCCAGAGGACAGAAAGAGAGAAAGACTCCCAAGAGAGCTGTGGAGGGTTCAAAAGGTCAGATTGGAACGGGTCCACTAACCCACTAACACCCTCCTGACTCGGGGAAATATGAGAAAGCGCCGCTCGCTGGGGTGCCAGATCACATTCCTAAAGAAAATAACCACTGGAGGCTGAGAAATGTCCCAACTGTCAAAAAGAAATCAGGACGATGAACAATGCCAAGCAGAGGAGGGGACCAATATAAAACACATGGACACATCATTTCTACATGAAGCCATCTTCATTCCGACACAAACGCTCGAGCTGAACTTTTTGCACTTTTGTATTCAAGCACTTCCTCTGTGGTCACGACTCAAATAAGTCTCAGATTGGTGTTTAAGAAAGTCAATAAAAAGCGAGTCAGCGGTGATACAAACCAAAAACTGCTTTTGGATCACCACTAAGGTGCAGACGTAACATTTTCCATCATAATTTAGCAAACACTCTCCCGGACGATAGAGCAACTTTACGACATGAGAAAGCAAATGTCTCCGAGAAGAGCCCTGCGATGAGCAGGATATCGCCTCAGAACAAAGGTGATCCGAGTGGCGTGAGGAATTTGAAGAGGCCGTGCAGCTTAAATCACTGACCATGACGGACGATAGAGAGCGACGCAGACGGGAGCTGAAACTATAAATGTACTCCGAAACATCCTAAAACTCAAGTCTGGCTTTTCATTAAAAAAAAAAAAAAAAAAAAAAAAAAAATCTGTTTGTTATTATCGGTAGGAGTGTGGCATATCGTATTGCTCACACTTATATCGGTGTCATTTTTCAAATATCATCTGGTAATGTGAATAATGTGACATAAGTTACAGACACATAGCAACAATAAAACAAATAGTTTTACGTATTTTGTCATGAACACCATCATTGCAGAAACACCCTGAAAATACCCTTCATACTATTTTAGAGCTGCATCGCCAGCCCTAATCATATTTATATTACATCTTTTGAGTATCGTTAGCACGTTTCCACATTTGCTCGTTTGTATGTAGTTTTTAAAAGGTTGTATTCACTGCAGGCTCCAAAGACTTTTTCTTACTTTCAGGAGTCCGTATAATGTGACGGTGGACCTGATTGCTGCGGCAGTCATGAATCTGTTAATATGGAAAAGCTGTAATCATTTTAAGTTGTGGGACTGAAAGGTGTTAAATTTAATAAAGTATTTAATAAAGATCATACAACTCGTGTGACAGGAAATAAATACAGTGTTTGCTTGCATAATGAATACAATAAAAACACAAAAACATGGATTTCAGAAAAAAGCAAAAGGTAAAAAAACAAAAATATTACCAATGTCTTTCATAATAATGTCCATAAAAATGATGATGATCTTCACTATCTTCATCCTCTTGCCTTTTTGAGCACTTTCTATAAAGAAAGAAAGAAACATATATTTGCAAACCTGTTTTCTTTACAAACTATTTGATTCCTGTAATTGTTAAGTTTACATTTGATTGAATCTGAACACATGCATATTATCTACATTCATTTGATTAAATAGTATAAATAAAAGTCAAATAACATGTTTATGACTTTTATTTAATTAGGAAAAAAAAGCTGATCATGTTTATTTAGCACCTCCAGAGGTCAACATGCTTTTTTTTGTTTTTGTTTTACTGATTCCATTGATTTTTATAGGCTTAATTATTCACTTTTTTGATCGACAAGCTTTCATTTAGACTCCAACAAGGATTCAGAAAACGTGGTGATGGAACTGTATGTGCCATTCCCAGAAAACAAAGCATTAAACATTTCAAACAACAAAACATTTTAAAACTACAGTGTTCAAAAACCTGCAGCTGGTATTGTTTGAGTTCGACGTAACGAAATCATCTGTGACCATGAGAAAATCTGCTGTACCGACCGTTTCCCCGGTTAACATAAACAGAAAACCTTTTGTGTGCCTCGGGGTATACTTTATCGAAGTATAAACATCGGTAAAGTTTTGTTTTTTTTTGAAGCAAAATGCCCAAATTTCAACACTCCTCATCTTTAAAGTGACACATTTTTTTTTCTAAAATTTCTCAGTCCTCATTGAAATTTAAACTGGATCTCTGGAGGTTTTGGACTGTCGTACAAAGAAGCATTTTAAATCCAAGAAAAGGTGGTGGACACATGTTTGATCCAGTGATTAATCAGGGTTTAATAAACCACTGTTGCAGCTTGGGGGAGGGGAAGAGGGGGGGGGGGTTAATCCAACCTGTGATATGAAATAAAAGTAAAACACACCTTGTAGTCTATCTATCATTAATTTACGGTTCTCTCGAGCAGCATGTGATATAATTGCAGACAACGATGTCGGGATTTCCAAAGTTAAATGGTGTTAAAATGGAGAGAAACGCGAAGCACCGAGTTTAAAACGAGGCTTTACAAACTGACCTTGGAGACCGCTCTGACATGTTGAGCTCTGATCGTGGCACATTTCTCCTCAAAAGCTTTAGTTTTAGCCTCTTCGACCAGGTTGTTCAGGAAAAGGAGAGTCAGCAGTTCAATCTGAAACCACAGGAAGCATTTGATCTCGTTATTTAACCGGCAGCTGCGACGGCTGAGCTGCTTGTTAGCCGCAAATAAAAGCAAGAACGGACGAAACGTCTGACTTACCATCGCCTCTGAATCCGAGCTCACGTTTATGTTGATCTTCGCTTTCGCTCTGATTGTGCTTTTTAGTTTGGGAGCCTTGTTCAGCATTTTGGCCGGCGTTGAGTGTGAACCCAAAGTTCAGCCCGACTAAATGTTTGTTTTCGAATCTCCCGCTTCCCTTACTTCCGGTGCAATTTCTTCTTCGTGGGATTCTTTGACTCTTACAGCGTCGCCGCTTGCATTAGTGCCATCTACAGTTCGGTGGTTATTTTCTATGCGTGTGCAAGCCAAGAAGGGAGAATTAAATAATATAAAGGTAAAATAATTTTTTTTTTGGACACATATTGAAACCACAAACAGATCAATGATAATTTGACCAGCCTTAACGGTAAAGTGGAGAACACCCTTCGTCACGTCGGCTCATGTTGTTAGTGCCACCCAGAGGTTGCTTTGGGCTACTACATGAAGAAACCTCCCATTTCTGGATCCGGGTCGGCGGATTATAATGGCAGCCACCATGGAGAAAACAGCCGGCATGAGCAATATGCTGCAGTTTATGAAACTTATTGGACAACTCAAAGTAAGACTTGACCTCAAATTCAGTTTGTGGTAACTTGGTTTTCGTCCAAACGTACCGAGGCTCATGAATATCTGAACCAAAGTGAAGAACAAGTCAACTCCATTTACAGCTGAGGAGCAAGAAAAGGGAAACCAGCACCTTGTTAGTGCAGTTTGAAAACAGGAGCTAAGTTATTTTTGAATAATTACACATTTATAATTCAGTATAAATTAAAAACACAGGCATGTGTGGTATATTCAGATACTGTATGTATATGATTGACAACAGCACCCATAACAAGTTCCCAGAGCCCATAATACTGCTTTCAAATGTGTGTGTGTGTGGGTAATATTTGGTTTAAAGCTGTTATAAAGGATTACTTTATTTAATCTTTATTCACTTAATTTAAGTTGCACAGCACAAAGCTGACAAAGAGCTTTCAGATTGCGTCCACTATTCATGACAGCTCTTTAAAACAAAAGAGAAAAATTCAAACTGAAAACGAAAAATCGTGAGACGTACTGTATATTTTTGATGAGTTGAGGTTGATGTCACCTGCAGAGGGTGCCACGGACCGGCTGGGTGTACAGGAATGTGAAGAGACCTGAGAGTGTATCGGACCACATGTACCGCATGGCCATGATGTCTCTGACCATCACTGACCCCACGGTGGACAAAGACAGGTGGGGTCATAGACACACAGCAGAGCGGCTACATCACAGTATATCAGATTATAAACCTTAAGTTGAAAGAAAACTTTGAACATCTGAACAAGGTATGTTTGTATACTTGTATACTATCTTCATACTGTATATCTGTGTCAGCCCAGGCAACCCGCCAAAGGTGTTGGAGAACAGACATATTTTATGTCTGCAATCCCTAATTTAAACATGATCTGAATAGAGTTGGTAAATGATCTGAGAAACATACAAGCAGGAAGAAGCTTTTCAGGAAAATAAAGGACTAGTTCACCAGAAAATGAAGAATCAGGTATCACTGGCATTCTCTACTTAATGATTATTACATCTTTCCGTACTGTCTACACTACCTCATCGACTGTCTTCGCATCTGTCTGTCTTCAGGTGCATAAAGCTGTCTCTTGTCCACGACATGGCAGAGTGCATTGTGGGAGATATCGCTCCATCAGACAACGTCACCAAAGCAGAGAAACACAGGAGAGAAGAGGCAAGTGACACAACAGTCGCACTGGATCGAACTGGAAGCTGCATCGGTAACATTAATCAAGTCAATGAATGATCACCTCTTTTTCTCAGGAAGCAATGAGTCATCTGACAAGTCTTCTGCCGGAGGGACTCAAACAGGAGATTTACACCCTGTGGGAAGTATGGAACTTCGGCACCTTTGGTGTTTTTGTAGAGCTAATGCTTCCTGGTCACGTTTGTTATGATTATTTATGGATACTTAAATGTATTTGGTGAAACACACATCTTGTCTCATCTGCAGGAATATGAAACCCAGAGCAGCCCAGAGGCCAGGCTGGTCAAACAGTTTGACCTCCTGGAGATGATCCTGCAGGCTCACGAGTATGAAGAGCTGGAAGGAGCTCCTGGAAGACTGCAGGAGTTCTTTGACTCCACTGCCGGTACGTCTCTAATCTGTCCATCTCAGTCCTAATATCATTGTAAC
Source organism: Embiotoca jacksoni (assembly GCF_022577435.1). Lineage (NCBI taxonomy): Eukaryota > Metazoa > Chordata > Actinopteri > Embiotocidae > Embiotoca > Embiotoca jacksoni. The sequence goes on from NW_027185374.1 coordinate 5,301,127, forward strand.
CGTCTCGCTTTAAGTCAATAAAACCTTTTTGTCGACTGTATATATTTTGAGGTGCACCATTCTTTTTGTTTTTACGTGTCATTAGGTCGTTTCCAACACCCAGATGTGCTTCAGCTGCTCGGCTCCTTGAATGAAGAGAGAGGATGTCGCATGACAAACACCGATGGCACAAAGGAGCCTGGAAAAGCACAAACTGCTGCCGCAGCAGCATCTGAACACACGACTTCACACACTTCCTGACGGCAACAACACACGTGCAAAAAAAAAAAGCTGAAGAGTGGGCGGACAGAGGTGCAAGCCTGAAACACACTGTACATTGTACAAGGAAGCACCAACAGGTATTATTTTTTTACATTTTTCAGTGAGAAGATCTGTAGAAAACAATATGGAGGAAAATTCATGACTGTGCTGATTGAATACTTTGTCACTGTTTAATATTCATGTAGAGAGAATCTGTGATATTTTATTTATTTTATGCATATACTATTTTACAGATAGTACTTTATACCACTATCCATACATTTTTTTTTATTAATGTTGCAGCACCACTTCAGAATTATTCAACTTTTAAAATAGCATTAATGCGTTTTCCCACGCAGCCGACATAGTATAATTTCTTTCTAAACATGTAACAGCAGTATACTCAATAATTTGCATTTCAATAAACTTCTGTTTGACCGTGCTGCATAGAACTTTCACATGATGAAATTTTTTACTGCATGTTTGTTGTGGTTTCTTTCAGGCTTAGTCACAGTTTTTAGTGTAAAAACAGTCATGATATTTGGTTTGGTTTACACAATCTTTAATATTGATACATCAGCCATAAAAACAGTTATTTAATTGGGTGTTAAACACAGTCTTATTAGTTATAAATGTCACAGTTTTGGTGTTTATGTTTTACAGCTTTCAGTAGAAGTGTCTTTAAACTGATATTTCAACTCTACACAAATGTAAAATCTATCACGCAAATCATTTTCTAGTGACAGAACACGAGTTAGTTTTCGAGGGTCACACTTGACGAACGATTCTCACGAGACTTGATATTTCAGTGCTTGAAGGTGGATGTGAATATTAATAAATACATTTCATGGACAGACTCTGGCATCTTCTCAAACCACTGCAAGGAAATCAAATGTTGAACACATGAGAGCTATGAAACACAAAACCGATTATGTAGTGAAAACATGAAGAAAAAAAAGATACTTTGATGATAAAGCTATGAGGTGGCCACACAGAGAGGACTTGAAACGCTTAAATGAAAATCATGACATTTTTCCTCTATTGATGCACCAACCTTAAACAAACTGAACCAACGCGGTTTCTTTTTCACGTTAAAAAGGTCAGTTCGGACCTCCAGTAGCTACAGCACGAGTGAATAACAGCATGTATTGGATTGAAAAGGTGACGTTACAGCTGAGGATTGTTTATATATATATATGATACAGTATGTTCTATAAAATACTTTTTCATTGCACATTCAGTGTTTTTAATGCTTCCTGCAGCTTGTCCTACAGCATGAATGCAATGACTAAATATAAGTGCCATTAGTATGATAAGGCGGTCAAACAGACCAAAGCTACAGCATCACTCTCCGCAGCAGAAAATGTGTATCGCTGTTACCTGCGATGTTCACAGAGAAGTTTGACGGACGCACAGCAGAACTTCTGTGCGAGGTAAAAATCACTTTGACAAGTTGGCAACTTTTTTTTTTTTTACTGCATTAAGTGTTCAAATTGAACTTAAAATGATTTTTTTTTTTTTTTTAACCAAACGCATTTCAAATAAGAGCTTATAATGATATTTTTTTATTTTCCCTGTATAAAAGGTGACTGTTGAGACTGTTGTTGAACATCCACTGAGTCAAATATGGCTGTTTCCACTTATGTCAAATTTACATAGCAAAAGAAGGAATTAAAAAACACCTAGTTTTGTGTAAGGGATCCCAGCTGTGACTCTATGACACCTGAGATTTCCTTTCGTGATGACAGAGTCACTACTTGAGCCCAAACATGTGAGACTCAACTTAAATGACAGGAAAAAAAAAAAAATTGCGGGCCAGAAATGCAGGGTTTTAGGTTTTGTGTGTCTCCTTGAGTCGACTTAAGAGTCAGCCCATCCTCCTCTCGTGTCATTTTTAAGGTCGTTTAAGGATTAACTGCTGGCTGCTCCTCCTCCCACCCCATCTGATCAACATCTGCTGAGTAACGTAGTTTGGAAACCTCTAGAGGACAGCTGACATTTGTCTTTGCTGATGTAAAATCCATCATGAGCCCTTCATCACTACAAATGAGGAAAAACTTCTCATTGCACTCATTAGTCACAAGAGGCTCTGTGTGCTTTTGACATTAGCTGTCTTAATCTTTCAAAATAAAAGCAGACAACTGCTGCTCTAACATATTTTGTAGTTATTTTGGCCGAGTCAAATCATTCGGGGTTGCAGGAAATCCCATCAGTATTGGGGGGGACGTACATGTCTGCAAACACATCTTAACATTTAGGATCAATTAAAGTATTCGGTACAATTTCAGTCAGCGCTTTGAGTAGATATGCGACAAAGTGCTGCCATACAGCAGCGTTAAGAGTTCCCGGTTGAAGTCGTGCGGATGCAGCTCTAACACGGTCGCTCAGAGCTGTCCGTCAAGTTGTTGGTGGGTGTGTCCTGAGAGCTGGCATTCGCTGCGGATGAGAGGACTTCCTCAAAGCTGCCTCCAGTGCCTGTGCCACCAACCTTGGTCTGGCAGAAGACACAAACACAGACAAACGTGAGATACGCAGTCACTGACCAGCAATTGCTTTTCTTTCTTTGTATCCTTGCTGCAGCACCACCGTAGTGCTGCAGACTGGGCTCAAGGTGGCAGACTTTAACAAAGACTACCACTGTCGGGGATTTGCAGGGTGTGTACAAGAGGACAAGTCCTTTCAAGAGAGCTTTTGCGGTAACATTGACCACTGCAGCTTGGAACTCATCTTCACTGTCATCCAGAGAGTTTCATAAGCTCAAAGAGAGTCCAAGTTTCTTGAGAAGATCCTTGAGATGATCACAAAAAGGTGACAATAAAAATAAAATAGGAGTAAAGTAAGCAGTGATTTTGTGACTTTCTCTACAGGGTGGCTGCTTGCAAAAACACAGGCTCCTAAATCAGATGTTGGTCACAAAGTTTAGGTAAAAGACGGACGTTTTTTTTTTTCTTCTGCTAACAGGATCAGAGTGAATATAAATACCAAGCGGGCTCACAGTCAGAGTAAGCAAGTAGTTAAACACAGTTTGTAGTGTTTTGTTCTCTCTGCTTCACTGTCCCTTTATGTTTGGACGCCGTAACCTGAACAGTTTCTACATGTGCAACTCTGTTTCTTTGATACTAACGTTTCTGATTTAGTTTTAGAAATATGGAATAAATGCTTTCCAAATACACTATATGAGATTATATGACATTTTAATGCTTTGAAATCAGTTGGACGACATAGAAGCATAAACATTTTTGTGTTCGAGGATTTTGGTGTAGCATCACTTAATAATGTAAAATATCTCTCTCTGACACACACACACACACACACACACACACACACACACACACACTTACCTTGATAGTAGAAACGGTATTCTCAACTTTCTCTTCAAAAGTCTTGAAGCTGGGAGAGTTTCTGTGAAAAAACAAACATCTTGTTTACTGTTGTAGAACATGAGCACAACATTTTTGCTAAATTACCTTCTGAAATATAACTTTGAGTGGAATCACTAATGTGCTGCCTGTTAAAAAAAACAAAACTATTTACTACTGTTGTATTGTGAATTTGATAAATAATACAATGTATTTTCTCTATTGGCAGACATATAAAGTTTATCAGTGTCAGCATGACCTTCTCACCCAACGGACATGAACTAAGTAAACATCAGTGACGGCACCACATAAACGGTTTCTGTTTTTAAAGGCTCACTGACGTTACTCTCTACCAAGATTAAAACAAGTTGACGTTTATTCAAATCGAAGTATAGAAAAAAAAAACACAAAAGAAATGATTCTCTGATTCTCTCTCTAACAAACACACACACACACACACACACACACACACACACACACACACACACACACACACACACACACACACAAGCAAGCGGAGAGTGTTTACCTCATAGTGGGCATGCTCATAGAGTGTCTGATAGAGTAACTGTCCCCAGAGAGCGTGATGAGAGAAGAGTTAATGATTAGCACAGGTTACACACACACACACACACACACACACACACACACACACAGCAGAAGGCAGCAGTTCACAAGTGAAAGCATTGCTCAGAGACTTTCTGTTGATGCGGTGCATGTGCACAGATTGTCTCACTATGTCTGATAGAGGATGACACAGAGACCGAAGGCTAACGGATATGCAAGCAGGAAATGAACTGTCAATGGTTCTGCTGGTAGGGAAATACAAGAGGCAACAGCTTCGACACAGACAAAAGGATATTACATCTACGGTATGATATCATACAGAGATGCATCTCACAAGTCATTTCTGTCACCTCACGTCACCAGTAGCCTGCATTAGCTTAGCTTTAGCACTTTGCTGCATCCAGTTAAGAGCAGGAAAGTTCACGACACCGAGTTCACATGATTCAACGAGAGAATTTATTTTGTTGACAGACCAAAATCAATTAGATGTGATTCTGGGCTGAGACAAGCACCTGATTGAACTCTGTGGTCCAGCATGGCAACAACATTTACCCAGCTGACTGACTGAGATCTAGCAAGTTAAGACTCCTTAGTCAGGAACAACTAATGTGACATAAACAGCTGTGTGATTCTTACCCTATGGAGTTGGACCTTGGGAAGCATGGCGGGAGATGGAAAACAAGAAGATACTTTTTAAGATACTTGGGGGTTTGAATTAGTTACTGTCAACGTCACTGTTACACTCTATCAAATCCACTTTAGTAGAACACTTATGTTATTATTATATAAAAAAAAGTTTTCTTTCTAATTGACCACAAGGACACAATTATTTAAAACTTAAAAATGAATATCTTTAAACCCGCACAGCATCTTTTAGAAGAACCAGAGTGAAAAGCAGGTAAACAATGTCATGGAGAACACTTTGGGTTATTGGCAACTTTATCACTTGCACAAAGACACACAAAACGAAAATGTTCTACTAAAGTTCAACAATACAAACACAATCTTATCCACGCTCGCTTTAAATAAAGAACCCAGATCCAAAACAATGAATGATCACCCAACATTGTGTAAACACACAAAAACGCACAACGCTGCATACTGGAGGTAAGAATAAAGAGTTAGTTGTCAGTTGAAAGAGAAATAAGACAAAAAGAACAGTGGCGACTGAGAAACACAAGAAGTGGAAAATGTTATTTGTAACTGTAAAAAAAAAAAAAAAATAGAAGAAAAATGTTTTATTCATGATAGATTTGTTGTGGGAAACAGACGATTTGGGTTTTGTGACAATACAAATTTAGATTTTCTGTCTGTGTCTGCTTGTACGTCATTCTGCACACTCGACAAAATGAGTGCGTTTTAATTTCAGGGCATTGATGCACATGACATCAGGCAGACAACTCATCTCTCTTTAAAGTGACATTCACCTTTGCATGGATGTTTTGTGATCGAGGAAATATTCCAAAGCTATTTCTCACATTAAGCCAAGCCATTTGTCATATTTTTTGTTTAGATAAATACATACTAAATTATATGACAATGACAGATTAGTCAAAAGTACACGGAATACAGTGTATAATAATGATACTGATATATCTAAAAGTAAACTGTGATACGTGTATTCTTTGTGAGCTAAACATAAGAAAATATCAGTTTAAAAGTAGTTGCATTTTTTTTAAAGGTTTGACTGAAAATTACATGCAGCTGAAACACATCAAACGTCCACAGCAAAAATATATAAACCAAACGTACACATACAGTGAGAACATACCTTCGTGGGAACAGTAACTCAAGACCAACCATGCTGGAATGCACCAAAGATAATACATTGTTTCCTTTCTGTAATCCATATCTCAAAAACAGTTTCCCGCCACCAACAAAACACAGTCTCTACAGGACAAACACATATATTTACTTCCATTTTCACAAAGATGCACCACATTTTTTAAGTTGTAACCTTTAGATCTGTGATTATGCGTCTTTAATTCTGCAGTTTATTTAATGGTATTGTACATATATATAGATATACATATATTTGTGTATATATATCTGTGATTGCATTAGAAATAACAGCCTTGATCCCCCCTCCCCCCCTTACATTGAGGAAACTGACTGATTGCCAAGCATTACACGTCATCTATTGATGAACTATCTTTCTATTTAACAAACCAACATAAATCTGATTATATGATGCTGTTTCTTTTCAAGGCTTTGGTCCCTGACCTTCAAAAGCTTTTCTTGTGCTCTCTCCTGCACAAACTGGACACACTCTCTGCAACACATCCCGTCAGACATGAAATCACACAGGCCCACATTCACCAGCCTTTTCTTGTGGAACAGAGCAACAGGGAGTGCCAGAGACCGACAGCAAGAGAAAGAGAGTGACTGAGGAAGACAGACTTTGCCTCGAGCCCTTCAGCTCTCTCAGAAAGCAGCTTAATGCGGTGTTACATAATCTCAAGCTCCTCTGAACTGGTTAGAGCTGGAGTCAAAACTCTGCTGTCTGAGACGCAGAGATGGATAGATCAGATAAAGTGCATTAGTAGTGAATGGGTTAAACAGGTTCAACACGGTGGGTTATGCAGATAAGTCGACAATGGACCTTTACGACGAGCAAATGGCTGCAATAGCAGGGTATCGTCCTCTGTGAGCCACAAGGACACCGAGGATGATGCAGACATTTAAACAGTGTGTGTGTGTGTGTGTATGTGAGTGAAGGAGTTCAAAAAAATGAAGCAATGGATGTTGACAAGTTTATCTAGAAATATGTAGTCATAGGCAGCTCGGCTCGCTCTGGATTCTTGAGGATGTTTCACGTCTAATCCACAGAAGTGGTTTTTGGATGAAAAAGAGGCAAAAACGTCTTGAAGACGCTAAAGTCCACTTGCCCTTGACTTAGAACTTGTAGATACCATGACTGAGAACCTTTGTAGGTTAGTGTATTAAGTGATATATACTTTGATTCATTTGCACACTCCTCTACAGTATTTGTTACAGTATTTAGCCCACAAGCTTCTCTCCAAGCTATTTGTATCCGTTGCTGCGAAATCACTTTCAGACGTACGAAACGGCGCTGCGTGGATCATCTTTTGCTTTAGTCTCGTCTGTTTCAAGCCTTTTACAGATCAGCCAACAGAGGAAGCCCTCCAACTGTCAACGGAGCAACCAAATTCAGTGGGTGAATGTGTCCACGCTGTTTGCATGATATATTACCAACCAACACAGACAGACTACTGTCATTGGTAACAGCTGGTTGGCAGACTGGCGGTGAACTGAGTGACACAGCTTCGGTGCAGGAGGGATCGTTTTTCGAATGTGTGACATCATTGTGTACCTCATGTCTCCAAACTTCCTGGTGATGGCGCTGCCGAGGGTGTTGAAGGCTGCTGAGGTTCTCTGTCCGGCGGTGGATAGTGTCTCTGATGTCTTCTTATAGCTGGTAAACACACACATAAACACACAGAAAGTCACAGTGATGCCACTGCATACATGTGCAACTCATGTTCATTCCCGTGTTCTAAAGTATTATTGTTGTTCAAACACACAGTGTTAAAATATCTTAACATGTTGCAACACATACAGGTGCATACATATCCATATGAAGAGGACAAATGCATTTACATAATGTAAATTCACATAAACACTTCTATTACTGGGTGATTCGGTGATTCAGTCAACCAACAAGCAACATTTACTGTCATTTTTACGAAGCACCATCCAAATCACTGGCAATAAAATTGATTTCATTTCCTTGAAAATGCTCTGTCATCATCTTAATTATCATTGACAATACCTCATGTGATGGTTTCATTTGCAACAGCCCAGCTTTTTAACAACAAAAAAAAAGACAAAAATCCCTTTTTCCAGTCCTGTTTTCTACATGATGTTGGTGTGTGTGCTCTTTTGTTTACATCTGGGTCACCGATCGCAATTTCGAGCAATCACATGCTTCTGTTACCCAGTTTCTCTGAGAACTCACACTGCTGTGGTCACACTGGTTCATTATAGATGAGGATGGAGAGCGTGTGTGTAAAGTGATCTTCAGGATCAAATGTAACTGGATAAGAAAGGCGGCCTTCAGAGACTATCCAGTTGCTGTCTCCCGGTGTCTCGATAAAAGCTCAGAGTGACCATCTCATCGGGAAATTCAATTGATTCGCCGCAGACTGAAGCACCAAAAATATTAAAGGAATAGATCAACATTTTGGACAAGGTTTCTGTCCAGCTGAGAGAGAAGAAGACTCATGTCTGGAGATTAAATATAAAGTTGGTTAATTAGCTTAGCATTAGCATAAAGAGTAGAAACAGAGGGAAACAGCTCGGGTGGCTCTGCCCAGTGGTAACGAAACCCTCCTACATGTACCAGCAACTCTGAAGCTCAATAATATTAAGTGTTTAAATAAGTCCTGTCCGAATTTGGAGGAACATTAGAGGTGTTGTAAAAAAAACAAATGATAAATCTTTGAGTTTTTTTTCCCGTAGATTTCCAGATGATTATGTGTCAATTTTTTGCCAGAATAAAAGCACAGTTTAGTCATTTAAAATCAACTTTCTTTAAGGGTGTCATGCTTTACAAATGGGTAAATTGCTTTTTAACTTCAAAAAGGGAAGTTGAAAAATCAGATAAAAACAGTGAATGCTTCCTATTGTATGTAGGGAAGTGACATTTGAAAGAACACGATCGTACGGTAATATCATTTCCAGTGACTGAAGAGAACATGTGCTGCTAATTGTGCAGGCAACAATAGCCGTTAGCGCTTTGCAGCCATCTGATGTGTTTCTAATCAGGTTTGTGATGTCTGTTACAGTGAGAACAACAAAGATAACAAATCACACACATGCTGTGCAGCGCGGAGCTGAGGATTATCTTTTTTAATTGGCTTTTTGATAGCTGTGTTTCCAACAGGCATTCGGTTTGAAGCACGAGTTGATGCTGGCTGTTGAGAAGAGAACTACCTGCTCTTTGGCGAGTGCGTTTACTTTGGTGTGTTTCCAGAAGGGCGTCAATGTTGACAGCAAACACAAAAGGCGTTCTGTCACGCGTTTCTTCTTCTACCAACACCCAAGTGGAGACACGCCGACCTCAACCCCGCAGACTCTTTGTCCTTCAGCTGTGTAACGCAGCTTCAGTCCCACACAAACGTCGGCACATTAACTTACGCTGTGGAGGTCTGCATGTCGTGCCAGCCTCTGCTGAAGTTGTTTCTGATTTCGCTCAGAGGATTCATGCCCAGCTTCTGTTTGAGCTCTGCGTGCTGCTTTTCTTTGGACAACAGAACCTGCTTGAGTGTATTGATCTCCTCTTCCAGCTGGACACACAAAAGGAAAGAGCTGCTTAGGAGGTTTCACGCCCAACATGAAAAGTTACTGCCGAGTCGGCTGACGGTGGGCTTGTACGTGTTTTCGTGGGTGTATATACTTTAGCCAATTCTTGCTGAATCTCCTCTCTCTCCTCCTCCGTCATGATGGAGTTGTTTAGGTTGACTTCTGACACCAAATCCTCATCTGCCTCCCTCAGTGGGTCAGAGTCCAGAAAACCTGTTTGAAACACGCGTAGAAAAGATGAATAAATGCTCTTTAATGTGTCTGCGTGTGACCTGCAAAACAGCGAGACAGAAAGAATTTAAAATGGGCAAATGCAACGTCTCAAGGTAATAATTCAATTTAAAAACGGATCTCTGGAGATGTTTTACACACTAATCTGATTGTAAATGTTCCCAATACCAGTGACATGTTTTTCTTTTGCCTGATAAACAACCATTTCAACATAGTTTGCGGTGCAGGCTCCCTGTTCTCCTCTAATGTATTAGAGGATGTAATGTAATGTGTTGTCCTGTATAGCAGGACACCATAAAAAAAAAATGTCTGAATTTGTTTTATTTCATTTCGGGAGCAATAAGAGTCACTTCCATTTTATTTTGGACAAATGGCATCTGCCAAATGAAAGCATGTAATGTTTTACAATTTTAATTTCTGTCAATACTATCATGCACTTTGAAATCAGCCAGTCTTAAAACACTCGTACTTAATCAGCCAGCATTTCTAGTGTGTACGCCTCGCTCTCCTTTTGCCTGTTTTATTTTGTCTGCGTGCTTCCGTCCGTCTGTCTGATCGTCTCTGTCCTCACATCTGTCTGTCTCCATGTCTGACTGCGTCTCTGTCTGACAGTTATGTAATCTGTGGCCGCAGCCCGTGGCGCTCTAATCCTGGTTTAACTGATGTGGATTATCTTGCTTTAACTCTGCTGACCAACACTGCGGGTTGAGACACACACACACACACACACACACACACACACACACACACACACACACACACACACATTACTTCACACATAGACAAGATGCTTTCAGATTTCAGAGTCCTGACTGAATTTCAAGTTGCAATAATTGATTATTAGTCTGGTGTACAATTAGCAATACAAGGAATTTGCAACCAATATTAACGACATTTAGAAAAAAACCCTCCAGAAAAACATTTCTTCAATACAGGTTTAATTTGGAAACACTTTGATTCAAAGATTTAAGATACCGTCTCCTTCTGCCTCCAACAGAAACACCTCATTAGACTACTTGCACACTGTACTTATAGTTCTGTAAATAACCCTGTGTCATACGCACGATTACACGTCCACACAAACCAGTACGCGCTCTTTAGATGCTGATCTACTGTGAAACCATTACTTCCGACAAATGTAGCAATAAACAAAGCCTCAGCTGACTTTTATATATATAATGCAGCATCCATGGTAGTCCATCCATCCGTTTCATCGAGCAGGATAGCGTCTTGCATACACAGACATTCAAACGGCGGCAGATTTATCACAACACCGACAAAAATGTAATGTTTAAATTTGCCAGGTTGCAAAAAAGGGGCGCTGTGACATGCAAAACACCAAACGAAATAGAAAAGAGCAACAAACGAGGCCATAAAAAAATGAGAGCAAACAATTTTACACCTCAAACCAGTTTCAGTGTGATTAGTCTGATATTGCTGCAGGACTTCAACACAGGATACTTGTGAAAGAGAAGACAGATTCCACAGAGCACCAGCAACGGGCAGGACGACTGCACACGCAACACGACACAGGTAAATACATGTAGGTCATTGTATTTGCGTTTTTGTGCAAGTTCTGCACGTAAACTGTATTTGATTTTGACAGGATGGAAATGCAGTGAATGACTGTACCTGCAGTGAGGTGTCCTCTCTCTGGATGTGGCCGCATTACAAGACAAGTGAGGAGACAGTGAGGTTAGTAAAGACCGACAGACTGCTAAACATACTGTCCTCTTACTACGGTGGTTACTATCAGATATTTGAACAGTTCATTGCTTTGTAAACTACGGTTAAAAGGGGTACTCTCAAGCTCCTCATACAGCACACACACACACACACACACACACACACAAGTACAGAAGCACTAAACGAAGCAGAGCATGCAGTAGTTTAGTTCATGGTGGGCTTATTTTTCAGTAGAGCGCTTTTACTGCTAAACATTACACAGCGGGAGGACAATGAGATTTTTTAAACACAGGAAAATACTGCAAAAAGTGCACACGACGCGACAAGATTTCCGCCACTCACAATTCAAAACAGACTGTTTCTGTGTGTCATACAAGTTGTATCTCAGAACTGTTTGTCAGAGTCACATGTATTACAGCTTATTCTGGAAACAAAGGGCAGAGTGTCTGAGCTGCCTCTTATGTTATCGGCATCAAGGGATAGTTCAACGTCTTTCTTTACCATATGAGGTAGTACAAGCACAGTTGGAAGATCTATGGTCCTGAAAAAAATAATGATGTCTGCTATTTCATCTGTGCCATAATACAGTGTTGGAGCCAACTCACTGGAATATGTAGAAATACTGAAACTTAAACATTTATCGTGGTTCACTGGATAAAATTAGTTTGATGGGCGTTTAAAACGTTATTAATCTCCCCTGATTTTGACATCAACAGTGTTGACGATGTTGTTCAAAAGATGCTTATGTATTATCACCCGTGTCCCTTTTGTGCAGCAGCTAACCATGTCTACAACACAAAGACATTAAACTACGGTTGAACACTTAACATACTGGTTATTCCCGGAAATAAGCATATGCATAAAATCAAGTTTTGAAGATTTTAAATGTTCAACCACAGAGTAAGATGATCTACTCTACAGGTGCTAGTCTACATCCCTCGTCACCTGTGCTGTCAAGCTGCATATCCCAAGTGGTGGACATGACCCAGTTGTTAGCGTGGGACATTGATGTGTAACCCCACTGATCCTCTCCCGCAGGTGAAGTTTTACCCCACTCTGTCAGGCTTTCCCCATTTTGGACCAGCGGAGGCAAGTCTTCCCCGTATGAGGTCGTCTTAATCGATTCCTCACCAGAGGGGTGAAACATACCCTGATTCAGACCTGAGCAAAGTCACAGTTTCATACAGTTTCAGTGATTTAGAAAAAAAACAGAAAGTATTACATTGATTTCCATCATATTTTTTTTATTATTATTTCATTAAATTCTTTAGCAAAATCTAACCCCTTGTGAAATGTCCGTAAAACTCCAGCATACAGAGAATGTGGTAATCAATAAGTGTCGATATCTTTGCATTGGCTTTAAAGCACATTGTGCTTGTATGTATGCGCCCCTGATATATATCCGTCTATGACAAAGCAACTTTGTCCACTTTTATATCGATATAACTGTAAATAAGCAAACTGCAAACAAAAATGATCACAAATCTGCAATAATAATAATAACAGAGTTAGTGAGAGCCGAGAGAGTGAACCAGAACAATAACATCAAAGACTGGAAAAATCAAAACAATCGGCTGAAAGATGCCAAAAGGCATTGCAGGGCTGAGTAACATGATAATTCTCTGTGGGTTTGTGACGACTCCTGTCACATTACATATGGTATTTTCTTTTCTATTTTTGATATAAAAATATCTATTGGTGCATTTAAATTCATACTTCTCAGAACAGATAAATTATGCGTTAGTAAAGCGGTATCAAACAATACAGAGTAAAGTCCCTCCTTAAATGGGTACATTTATTTAAAATGAACTACTTCAGATAAGTGAAATGGGATTTTTCTCTAATTTAAAGTATTTTTAACGCAGCGTATTGACAAAACTATTTATGGAAAAAGAATGCTCTGTGATTAAGAAACAAAGTGCAGTTGCTATTGTGGCTTTTTGTCTTCTACGTTGGCAGTTTAACAGTCAGACCACACTCAGTCACTCACTCACTCTCCTGACAACAAGTTCAATCAACACTGAATCACGTTGAGGCACAAAGTGCTGCGGCGCTGGTTTCTGCGGACGCTTACGGACACTTTTAAACATGCTGCGCCCCGATCACCAACGCTTGGACGTCGCCCGCGGCACGGCAGCAGTTTTCCGCCTCGTGCGATTCAGTGTGGATTTACTTTTTCTGTTTTAATGGGATAGTTGAGTCTTACCCTGCTCTTCCTCCTGTGTGGCTGAGTTAACCCATTCCTCTCCAGGACCCATGCTGCCCCAGTCCACCACTGCCTCACTCAGAACACTAGAGTACAGCTCTGCAGCAGGACAACGCAGCAGTGTGAGAGGAGACAGAAAACCGGTTACATACACACAAACACCGGGGTTTGGAGTATTTCCAGTGTCCACTCCAGCCTTGCTGCTCACAGCGAGGCCTACTCACGGCAGTTAATCCGACTACGCATTTGCACAGGGACAGGAAATGTGACTTTTGACCCGTGGTGACACAGATCTGAACTTCTCTGAGCTCTTCGAACAGGATATACCTGATTCTCGTTATTCAAACTTCAAGACGAGGAACAAATCTGTGCCGCTCGGGGTTCACAATGAGAACTTTGGTCACTTTAAAACAATCAGGAAAAAAATGTTCTGAGGTTATTAAGCGGTGGAAGGTTTTTGGTTTCTGACAAAATCTCATTACACCATATTCCAGCACTACAGGAGGAAGCTGGCCAGACTAAGGTCAGTTTCACTTACAATAATGTCCTTTTGGTTCCACAGTTTGACCTAAAACTGACCAGTAAACCGCTTTTTCCAGGGAAGAAAAGATTTCAGTGTAAAACATAAACATGACGTATCAGGTTTACACTTCATACATTTAAAAGAAATGCCATCCCGTTAACAAGACATTTTGTAGATACCTAAAAATATCTCATCTTAGATGAGACACTTTGAGGGACTTTTTCACACGATTGGGAGAATATCCCTCTCCTTCTTTACTCTCCTTTCTCCGAGTTGCTCCCCCCTTTGCTTTTTGTGGGGGTGAAATACCTTCGGTCACAAGATTACCATTTGGCCCAGCGGTCATGTGGCCATGCTAAATCAGAGGCCCGGGGATGGTCATACGGCTGGAAAAATCAATTAAAGCTAAACCAGACACCAAGTTGACAAACAGCAATCACACCGTACATATGTATCTTTGGAATCAACTTCAAGTCATGACTGCGGTATTTACACGAGGAAGTTAAAACAAGTCATAGAACTTTAGAAAGTTAATATTTCTATAATACATGCAAATCCTCCTAAAGGTTCACAATAAGAGTTTTCTTTATCCTGCTCCAGCTCTGGACTCAAGTCTCTGTTGCTCCCTACCTGGATAAACAAACCTTCACTGCACAGAAGAAGAGCTGTAGACCTACTTGATCTTCTCATGTTTCATTTGTGTCACTCAAATGATCAATAAATCACTCTCACAAAACAAGTGTCAACAACACATGGACGTGGAAACGAGAACTAGAAAGCTACTTTCTTTACCACCGAGTTTACTGAATCTGAACACTGTTGACTCTACAGCAACACAAATTCTACACGTTACATTAGCAACTAAAAGCAACACAACAACAAACAAAAAAAAAACATCAACAACATAAGAGCGATCCGCCACTAAGGTAAAAGGACAGAGATATTCTAGGACACATCTTTCAGACTCATCTCTCATTTTTGGTACAGACGTTTTGTATCAGTGATGTTTAATTAAGCACTTAGAACTTTAAAATGAATGAACATGCTGGACAACATGTGAGGATAACAGGGTGACTTAATTGATTTTTAGGGATCAATGGTGTAAACAGTCTGGCTCTTGAACTTCTACAAATACCAGAAATAGCTGAAAACTCGTGCACTGGAGCAGACTCCGAGCCAGGAAACAGTATCCGGCCCAGGACTCGGTCCAGAGCGCACGGACGTCTGAAGCTGCACGACTGTTTTAATTGTTTCTTAAACCAGTTCAGATGAAGCAGAAGTCTCTCGAGCGCATCACGCAGCGCGCACGCGCACACACACACACACACGCACACACCAGTCGTTATAATTTAAGGACACGTGGAGCAAGAGTTGAAGTTATCACCCAAAAACTACAACGTAGTTCACTGCAGCATTTTCTGATTGGCTTTATTACGATTCTCTTCTCATTACTCCACCGACGTCACAACAATCGCGCGTGCAGTCAGTTCAGCCCCCATTCAAGTTCAGCTCATTATCAGATCTACAAAGTGACGCTGTGACCGCAGACATGCCCCGTCTAATCATACAACAACAACAACAACAACAACAAAAGTGTTGTCTTCAGCGTTAACCAGCACGGACTCACCTTGTTGTCTGGTCTCCATCAGCGACACGCAGGTGCACCTCCCAAATAAACCTTCTGAGACGATCACGGCGAGACAGCACGCGCAGCAACGCTCGTAAGTCGCTCTGCGTTTCACTCGGGTTTCCTTGATGTCACGCGCTGGGCCAGCAACCGGGCGGGGCTTTGGAGCACGAGCCAATAGGCTTGCTTCATTTTCTCACTGGACATTTTTCATCGCAGGAAGCTGAGCTCATTGGGGACAACAACAACAACAACAACAACAACAAAATCTGTATTGTAGTAACTCCAAATTACAAATACATGTGTTTGTTGACGGTGGAGGAAGAATTCAAATAGAAAAAAAAAGCTAAACTTCAACATGAACATACTGATTGAAAAAAACAAAACAATAATGTCCTAATGTAAATCAAATGTAAAAATAAAAGTGTTTTAATCTAAATGTATTGCAGCAAGTTCCCAAAAGTAGCAAACAACAAAGTAGAAAGCATCCATCCATCCATCCATCCATCCATCCGTTAATCTCTACCCGCTTTATCCTGAACAGGGTCACGGGGGGCTGGAGCCTATCCCAGCTCACTTTGAGCGAAGGCAGGGTGCATCTTGGACAGGTCGCCAGTCCATCACAGGGCAAACACATCGAGACAGACGGAAACAAAGAACATTCACGTACTCATTCAAACCGAAGGGCAATTTGTAGAATCACCAATTAACCCGAGGTGCATGTTTTTGGAGTAGCAAGCATAACATAGAAAATACTCAAGCAAAGCTGAAAACTACTTGAATAAAGTACTTTGATCAAGTAGTATCTTTATGTTTGTTTCTATAAAAATATTGCTTTCAACCTCGGCACAATGTCTCTCTTTGAATTGTTGTGTGCAAATCTCTAACATAAACTACTAGAACTACTACTACTACTGATAAAAAATAATAATAATAATAATAATAGTAATAATAAATATGATAAAGAGATTCAATATTAAATGATAATAAAATAATTCCTAGGTTTTTTTTATGTCATTATTTATTTGTGTAATATTATAAATTATTCACTTTTATATCAGTAATGTAAGTTGTTGCCTGTAAGTTTGCATTTGCATTGTTCATACAAAACAAAAATGCAATGTTGTGTTTGCTCCTCTTGTGCACTTATGACCCCTGCTGACATAAAACTGCAGTCACAATTGTGATTGAGATCAGAGCATAGAGAGAGGGTAATGTTGCTGATCTGCAGACCAACAGCTAGGCTATTTATACACACTGTTGGTACTTCAAAAAGCATTATATGAATGAGAGAAAAGCATTCACATATCAACAGAAAGATGGTATATTAATATATATAAATAAATAAATACATTTATCAAACCAGGTAGGCTATATTCTGGCATTTGACTCAGTTTAGCTTGTTATCCATCAAAGTTGCCTGACGAAGGGAGCACAGCCATCATAATATCAGCAGATATTCCTGACAGTGGCAGCGGGCGGAAGAATAGACCCACGGCGCAAACAAAGAACATCAAGTTTCTATGTAATTTCTTTGACTTGAATCATCCTTAGAAAAGAAAGTGGCGTATATACATAAACATGTTGCAACAAGATTGCATGTTCAGGTAGGGAAAACCATCCTCACGTTACTGATAACACACCATTTACTGCAACATCGGTATTTGAGTCTCCTCAAATAGTGGAACATTCTGTAACAACATTTGTGAAACATTCGACACCAAAATTGAATGTAACGTCACAATCGTAACAAATGTTCATCGGGGAACGACAGACATTCCCTGACGAATGTTTGTGGAACGTTCTCCAATGAACATCAGAGTTTAGTTGTGATTATTATTTCTAGCTTAATGCCTTGATAGTCTGTTGAGGTCCAAGTACGAGGTTGGAGGCAGCAATGCAGGGTTCCCACTCCGCCTTGGTGTGCAGGTCACTGTATGGATCAATGTTGATAGAAGACAGTCAAATAACGGTCCTCATGGCATCCTCGCTGAGTTTGCCTTGGTGTGATATTCTGTCAGTTTGATTCTCCAGCGTCTCCAGTTTGACGAATTTATGAATTTAAACTTTCCCGAGATGCACCTCCTAAGTCGTAAAACAAACAATTTGCGAATGAATGTTGGTTGATGAGGAATATTCTGGGTTGTTGAATTGTTGATAAGCATACAACATCATTGTGGTAAACAAAATACAATTTATTGTAATTGTCATCAGTTTTCCATACAGTTGTTTTCACTTTTCAAAGTTAAATGAAATTTTAAAGCCCAAAATTAAGAGTTAAGCATTTTGCATTAAACTGTGAAAAGTGAGACATGAACAAATGATAACAGCACAACAACAAAAAAATGCCACTGCATTACAAGTGGAACACCATCAGTCACTGTTAGTGGGAGTGAAGGAAACGGTCAAAAACACACAGACTTGCCTTCATGGCTAAACTAAGAGCAGATGAGCTGACAAGGGACTCACTCCATTGCTATTCCTCAAATACCCGGCTGTGTGACAAACAAGCTGAAATTGAATTTCAAGAACTGAATTGGAATTGTGAGAAATTAATGTTGAAGAATACACTGAGAGATGAATTTTTCTGTGAGGAACAAATAAAGCTTCGGTGCAAATGACTGCAATATCAAATATACATATCACATTCAGTTTTAAATCTATTGATATTCAGTTTTAAACTAATAATAAACATTTTAAATGATCCTCTTTCGATCTAGTTTTTCAATACAATCATTCAAGTAATATAGTTCAAATTCAAATTGTGTGATTCAATTTTTTATTGCAATTTTTTAAATTGAAAAGTTGAAATTCAGTTTCTAGTGACACATTTTTCTATCCACATGAAACAATGTTTAATTTGTGCAAACATACAACAGTATTTGGGATGTATTGACACCCTGGATTGTGGTACTTGTAAAAGTTCAGGAGTTTAGCAGAAAATAAACCTACATTTTTAATTGAAGGCTGGATTGCTCTGTATATTTTTCTCTGTGTTGGGAGAAGATATCCATAGATATATTCAACAGTAGTTCAATACAATTTTCTTTTACATTAGGAGTCCCATTACTTTGATATATTAGTTGTTTTCCAAGTAGTTTTAGGACATAATGCATACAATGGCGAGGCTTTGATAAATTGTACCCTGTTATTTGTTATCTTTGCAGGGGCTCCAAACCACAGGTTGGCAATCAGATCCATGTCGCTGAGAAGGCACCATTGCATATTCATGCCGGTATCAGTCTGACTGTAATATAAACAAAAAGGCCAGGGGTATCAGCCAGCCAATACATCCCAGCCAAGAACAATTCTGAGCCCAAATAACTCTCACGAATGAATAAATAGAACAACTTTGGGTTAGTCGTAAAGCTTTACCCAATCAGCTGTTTGCTACAATAAACCAACAATAAAACAAAGAAATGTGCATGAACTCATACCTGTGTAAAACAGTAAATAATTCATTTGTGGGGCTTAACAAGTACAAGATACCAACCTGTATCACACACGATGGTAACATGCTTCAGAATTTACAATGTCTGCCAGCAAAATAATCAGACTGTAAACCTGAGTTCCTTAGTTTGACCAAATGTTGTTGACTTTTAATTGATGCGTTATGTCAGTTATCCAAGTTGCCATCTTTTGCTTTTCTGGCAACAAGTTAATCAACTGAGAAATTGTTCTACCGGTGGTACAGTGCTCATCCAGGGAAATATGTTTGGTAAAATTCCAGTGAAATAGTACAAAATACATGTTCATGACACTGAAAAAAAAAGGAAAAAAAAACAGCCGCCAGTAAATCAAACTAATTTCACTCCACTGAAGACACTTTAAAAAACAAATGTCAGTCATATGTCAATCAAACAAAAACAAAATAAAATGCAGCCATTCATCATGTCAGTGTAGCACTAGCTGAGCAGTTAAAACATGTACGCATACGTATGATGCATGTGAACGTTAGTTAATCAGAAAGTTTCAGTGTTTTTGTTTGGCCCGTAACTTTCATGAATACATGTGTTCTTGTTTTTGTTTCCACTTTTAAATCTCAGATTTATCCTCTGACCCCTGTGCACAGCCCAACTGAGTCAGGTAGGGAAACACAGACAGTGTTGGCAACACCACGACAGTTTGATCTCTTTTAACACTACAGTGCTTTTATTTCCTGGAATTAAATACGGTTGCTAGGCAGCTGCAAGCAAACGCATCGGGAAGCGCTTTGGGTCAACGCTGCTCATCAGCGATTTCTGTGGCACCGCTCACGTCGATGAAGGGCTCTGGGTACAGTGAACAGAAAACAGACTCCCTGAGAGTGGATTCAAACCCAGAGTGAGGAGCTCATACGACTGTTGAAATCAAGTGTGTAACAATGTATTTTCCGTGTCCTTTAGGAACACTGTGTGTGCAGTATCACTGTATGTGACGCTTGTATTTTATTAACTCCCAGATGTAGAAAATGTCTCAGATCCCTGGGATAAAGCCAAGCTAATGGCGCTGCACTGCAAAATGTCCAACATGCATGAACAGCAACTTTGCTTTTCCGAAGATTCAGTGTTGAAATGTAACGTTTATTCCACTGGTAACCACCTCAGCTTTAAAGATGCACCGATACAAAGCTCTGTCCTCACTGTGGGTGTTTGTTTCCAATGGAGACGTTACTCCTCAACTTCTCGTAATCGTATCATTCCACACATTTTCTCTCCTGTGCGCAGACAGATTGTGCTTATCTTTGTCTTTCTTTGTTATTCTTAACTGTATCCATTAACATGTATTTGTAAACCTCACATTAGAGAGTGCTAAAACAAAACCCAAAACCTCTCCATGGAGCAGCGGAACAAACACACAAAAACTCTGTGACAGGTTTGCAAACCTCTTGTATTGGACCTTGTGACGGGCACCACTGGCAGCTTTGTGTTATTTCCGCATATCAGAAGTTCAAAAACATCCAGTGTGGCTGAACAGCAGCAGCAGCTCCGGTGGATGTGCACCCATTTTCCTTTTTGCTATTGAGCTTTTTGTACTGTAATCACCAGCCTCTCCACCTCTGCTTATAGATGAGGTAAGAGTCCAGTCACACCTCGGAGGGCAGCACGGACAGAAGATGTGAAAGGACACTCAAGAGTTTGCCTACTGACTGCTGCCAGGTGGCGACCTATAAAGCTCTTGAAAATCTCCTGTTTCCTGGCAGCGCTCCATGGGCCTGATTTACTAAGATCTCAAATAAAGGGAACTGCATTTACTACGAGTAATTGCGTCTTTGATATCAGGTGCAAATCACTACATGTAAATGAAGGGTTTGCGTGCGTTAAAGTGATTCCAGCCGTTCTGACAGAAGGACCATTCAAGAAGGAAGAAAATCTGATCGCATTGAAATTAATAAACATAAATATAACAAGAACAAAATGCTATATAGGAGATTATCAGCGAGGAAGTCAATGGGAATAACAAAAAGATCAATCGAAGAAATTATGAGAAGATGGCAAGATATTAGGAGAAACAAAAGGGAAGCAAATAAAACGGGAGGGACGGTGGATGAGATCCTCTAACAAACACCGATCAGCAGGTCCAGATCTTTCTTTGATGAGCAGGTGACTTTTCATTCAGTCCCTCGCGAGTGCTCGTGAACCTCATGAAGCTACCTGTGAATTCTGCAGGACTCATTCAGGACTTGTGACACATGAATAACGGGACTGGTGGGATATCCAAGCAGTGATACGCTGGAATGACCCAGAGGAAAGTAAATGCTGACTCATAAGAAGTTTTGACATTGCTGGTATTTTGTGTCTCCTCCTTGTTGTTGGCTGTCAATCATCATACAGTTCATAAAATAACTCAGAAAGGTCATCTTTGGACAAACGATATGTCTGAATAATTTTCCCCTCCGTCATCTCAAAACTGTTTCCACGGGTGTAAAACCACGTTCTCTACATATTCTTTGGTTTCCCTGCATCTCCTTCTCACCACAATAAGAGCAGCCGTCTCTCCAGATTTGCGCATCTGATTAATACGTTCCTTTCAGTCGTACTAAAATACACAACAGTCACTTCTCCTGTTTCTACTTTCAGGTTTAGTAAATATCGTTGCGGGTGCTAAATTGTTCTATTTGCATGTTCCCGCCCAGTATTTTGCACGTTCAAGTAGAAACGCCCAATATTACATATGCATGCAGGCAAACACACAAAAAGGACAACGCGTGTTAAATTGCACATTTGAAAGACGCAATCCTCACTGCACGTCGTTAGTAGATCTGCTTGGACATTTTTTTGCGGGTGGTGTGAAGTTTGCACGTGATTTTACAGACGCAAACCTTTAGTAAATCAGGCCCCATGTGTGTTCTCTCCTATGAGCCGGTGTGAATAAATTAAGAGGGTGTGCATTCAAAAACACTATGCCTACATAGATCCAGACATAATTAGACACATATTCAGTGCACAGCAAACTGATTTAAAAAAAATCAAAACGACACCCTGTTTAGCTCTTTGGTAAACCACTGCCCAGCCTTCACAATGATAACAGATACAAATCTTACTATTTGCACTACGTTTGGTAATTTTAATTCTGCACTTCTCAACAGTTTTCCACTATCTAATGCATATTTTACAGCGTGCGAGTCCATTTCTACACTGACAACATCACCAGCCAAACCTCTGCAAAAGCCAGAAGAACAAAGAACCATAACAACATAAAATAACAAAGGGACAGAGGTCAACTGTCTGCCCCACCACATTCAGCATTTTGTTTTGGCACTGCAGCTTTTTTCTTTTTTTTTTGATGATGCAGATCCTGGCATTCAGTATGTGGGCACAGCAGAGACAACATGCCGCACGGGGAGGGCGTGTGAGCTCGGCCAGACAGAGAGGAGGGACGACAAGGACAGCGAGGAAGACGAGACAGAGAGGATTAAAAAAAACCACAACAGAAAACAGTGGAGAATTGCTGAAATTTCAATATTTCCATTTTGTTTTGGTGTCAGTGGGTTGAATCTGTGTCCTTGCATTTGTGTGTGTGTGTGTGTGTGTGTGTGTGTGTGTGTGTGTGTGTGTGTGTGTGTGGTCTTTAAAACCAGGTGTCCCTCTTAGGTCTGGGTAAACACCCACTTTTCAAACCTTCTAGCAAGAATTTGAGATCAGGCATAGTCAGTGTTATCCAGGTTAGCCAAGAGTAGTCAAGTATCATGCTTCCTTTCACATAATTTTCCATGGTGTGTGTCTGTTAAAGACTCAAATTACAATGGAAAATGTCAATATCTGAGTCTCCCACAGGGAAAAATGAGCAAAGTCAATGTGCCGATTTTTTTGTTGTACCAGTGAGAACTCATTTCTCCATCATGGCTTGTTCCAAATTTGGCTTCCATCTCTGTTTTTCCATCATTAGCACAAACAACATTTGCAAATAAAGAAAAACTCATTTCCGTGTCCGTCATCCGTGAGGCCTTGCCATCGTTTTCCAGGGCTCTCAGCAGCCAGCGTTTCCGGCACCTTTGTAATGTTCCGACACTCTCAAAGCCTCCTGAAACAGTATCTACCCATTGCTAACCAGCGCTTGAAGCTAGGCCTTTTAACACATTCTCAAAAGTGCGGGTGTAAGTGAAACTCACGCCTGTCGGTTACCTGTCTTTAGATTTGTTCCCCTGAAAGATAGCCATTGCTAAATATGTGACAAATGAGTGATAAACTGTGAATGTGCACAGCTGAAACTTCCTGCAACGTGTCCACAGCAAGTGTTCAAAATCCTTTATAGCTGTCAGCTGCGAGATTTAGAATTAGTACATTTATTATCCCTTATGGGACAAGAACAAGACAGTGATTGCTTCAGAATTTGACATAAATGTATGAGGTTGTATTCCTTTTCTGCTTAAATATCCAGCATCCTGATAAAGCATCCTTTTGGCAGGAGCAGTCCCACACGACATAAATAATTTGGATGTGATGATGTGCAATTATCCAGGCATCGCTTCATACAGTTAAAGTACCTCCTTCCCCCTGAAGGGTCTTCACTAACTGCCGGTGCTGATCTCGTGATGTTCGTCTCAAGAGTTTTGTGAGGACTCAGGCTGGCACGTCCGTCCCTGAGGAGATTTGGGCGACATCTTTCCAACTTGTGTGGTGTGGACGTAGAGCAGGACGAGTCTCAGATCCATCGTCCGGAGCCTCGAGTGTGCTGCTTCTTCCTCCTCTTACACACATAGTAGACCGGGAAAACCACTAAACCTACAGACAGAGAGGGCAGGAAAGTTTTTTAACGATACAAATAATCATTTTAATTAACCATTCATTGATGTATATGGAATTCTAGAACTGTCATTACCGAATGTATTTGATTTGATTATTCCACATTAGAGCATAATGCAAACAGATTTGGCATATGTGAAACTAATTGACTTGAAAAGGGGAAGATTGGAGAGCGACAGCAGCACAACACTGATTCTATTAACGATGAAAGTAAATATGAATCTGCCATCACGGCATATTAGTCTGCAGCGGATCATCTGTCAGATTTACAGACACGGGAAAGAGATTAACACTAATTACAGTTCAGCGGAGGCCTCAGTAGCTCACAATACAGCCTGACTAATGACTCACACAGTCAATTCTCCAGCTGGATGATGTCATAGACGTAGTTCCAGGAAGTAAAAGTCACCCAGTGATAATCTGGATCTACCACTTTGGTATTTTTTTTTTAACTGGAACAGTTTGCTTTTCCTTCACATGAAACACAAAGGTACCCCTTGACTGGAAATGTCATTAAAAGCGCTGCTGCTTTGCTGTGTGGAAGAACACAGTCATCTGTAACTGAGCCGTAACCATTTAGCTGTTACGTGCTGACTGGTCCCATCGGAGCTCCCCTCCTGATTAATGTGCATGTGTGTTCATGTGTGTAATTATGTTACCTATCACCAGCGCGAGAGCTCCGAGCACCACGACCAGCAGAATGACCACTGGAGCTATCAGCACTTTAGTGGCTGCAGAGAGAAACACAGTGAGAGGAAGATGTTTTAGTACAGAAGTCACTGCAAGCGCAAATGATCAACTCCATCTTCAGTAAAAACATCCCTCATTAAACGCTAAATCTATGCCGCTAACAATGCGTGGCAATAGAACAGCAAAGCGCGCTGTAATGGGCAAAGGGCTTTTGTTAAGGGACAAATGAGCTCCCAATTCAACAGGCACCCTGCTGATATAACTAGCTGTAGCTGTCATGGAGAGCAGAAGTGAAACAGATCTGTGAGAGGAGTTCAACTTCCTGGAGGCTTGCTAGAGCATGTATCTGATAACTGT
This sequence comes from Embiotoca jacksoni, assembly GCF_022577435.1. Taxonomy (NCBI): domain Eukaryota; kingdom Metazoa; phylum Chordata; class Actinopteri; family Embiotocidae; genus Embiotoca; species Embiotoca jacksoni. The sequence goes on from NW_027185374.1 coordinate 5,326,163, forward strand.
GAATGGGTAATTATACCGAACATAATCTGATATGTGATACTTTCAGACTTCCTTATGAAGCGCTCCACAGTGGTCTCGGCAAGTAAAGGGGTAGATTTGGATGTGTTCACTTCTGTTGCAATCAAGCAGCAAATTCAAGACAGTCACTGACATTGATGGAGGAAGTAATCAGGCCCTTAAGTAATAGAACTAATACCACACTGTCAAATGTCCCGCATTCAAACATTTTCCTTCCTTCATCTTCATTCATCTGTTGGTAAACATGCTTTTCCTGCTTTTTTTTTTTTTTTCATTAATTCCATTTTCCCATGCTGTCAAATCTCTGTCATAATCATGTCTTCACTATACTTGCCTAATAATCTTTCAGCCTGTGTTTTTTGAGCCAATTTAAATATTATCGTAATTCAGTCATACTGCCTTTCAGACCTCCTGACGCGCAACCCTCCTCCTCCCCATCACCACCTCATCAGTCTGGTTTTCCTGGGAGCCGAAACTTTAGTTTCCGTCAGTCATCTCTGCTCTCCACCGACTTCAACCACTAACGGCTGATGACTCTCCCCCCCCGTCCCCTCTGAGCCTGGTTATGTCGGAGGTGTCGTCCTGTTAAAAGATAGTTTTTCCTTCTTGTTGTCTGAGGTTCTTTTCCTGTTGAAAGGGAGTTTTTCCTTCCAGCTGTCATTCATTTGTGAATTGTTGAATTGTTGGGTTCTTGTGTTAAATGCCCTGACTTGTTTTAATGTTGTGATTTGGTGCTATAGAAATACGAATTTAAAATCTGCATTACTCTACTCGCCCACCTCCAGCGTAAGGCGGCGGTGGGCCCTGTACCTGCATTCAGGACATTACTCTATGAAATAGCCTTTTATTGTCGGAGTGTAATCGCCAAAATTTATGACTCAAACTGTCATTACTCCACTAAATTGTTATTCAATCCTACTGATCTCTTCTTATTTAAATATACCTTTTTGAAAGTATAAAAGTAAAAACTTTGCAGTAAATGCTCGTGGATAGTGTTTTAATATCATACATAATGTACAGTGGGTACGGAAAGTATTCAGACCCCTTTAAATTTTTCACTCTTTGTTTCATTGCAGCCATTTGCTAAAATCAAAAAAGTTCATTTTATTTCTCATTAATGTACACTCAGCACCCCATCTTGACAGAAAAAAACAGAAATGTAGAAATTTGTGAAAATTTATTAAAAAAGAAAAACTGAAATATCACATGGTCATAAGTATTCAGACCCTTTGCTGTGACACTCATATTTAACTCACATGCTGTCCATTTCTTCTGATCCTCCTTGAGATGGTTCTACTCCTTCATTGGAGTCCAGCTGTGTTTAATTAAACTGATTGGACTTGATTAGGAAAGGCACACACCTGTCTATATAAGACCTTACAGCTCACAGTGCATGTCAGAGCAAATGAGAATCATGAGGTCGAAGGAACTGTCCAAGGAGCTCAGAGACAGAATTGTGGCAAGGCACAGATCTGGCCAAGGTTACAAAATTATTTCTGCAGCACTCAAGGTTCCTAAGAGCACAGTGGCCTCCATAATCCTTAAATGGAAGAAGTTTGGGACGACCAGAACTCTTCCTAGACCTGGCCGTCCAGCCAAACTGAGCAATCGTGGGAGAAGAGCCTTGGTGAAAGAGGTGAAGAAGAACCCAAAGATCACTGTGGCTGAGCTCCAGAGATGCAGTAGGGAGATGGGAGAAAGTTCCATAAAGTCAACTATCACTGCAGCCCTCCACCAGTCGGGGCTTTATGGCAGAGTGGCCCGACGGAAGCCTCTCCTCAGTGCAAGACATATGAAAGCCTGCATAGAGTTTGCCAAAAAACACATGAAGGACTCCCAGACTATGAGAAATAAGATTCTCTGGTCTGATGAGACCAAGATTGAACTTTTGGGCGTTAATTCTAAGCGGTATGTGTGGAGAAAACCAGGCACTGCTCATCACCTGCCCAATACAATCCCAACAGTGAAACATGGTGGTGGCAGCATCATGCTATGGGGGTGTTTTTCAGCTGCAGGGACAGGACGACTGGTTGCAATTGAAGGAAAGATGAATGCGGCCAAGTACAGAGATATCCTGGAAGAAAACCTCTTCCAGAGTGCTCTGGACCTCAGACTGGGCCGAAGGTTCACCTTCCAACAAGACAATGACCCTAAGCACACAGCTAAAATAACAAAGGAGTGGCTTCGGAACAACTCTGTGACCATTGTTGACTGGCCCAGCCAGAGCCCTGACCTAAACCCAATTGAGCATCTCTGGAGAGACCTGAAAATGGCTGTCCACCAACGTTCACCATCCAACCTGACGGAACTGGAGAGGATCTGCAAGGAAGAATGGCAGAGGATCCCCAAATCCAGGTGTGAAAAGCTTGTTGCATCATTCCCAAGAAGACTCACTCAGAAGTACTAGCTCAAAAGGGTGCTTCTACTCAATACTGAGCAAAGGGTCTGAATACTTATGACCATGTGATATTTCAGTTTTTCTTTTTTAATAAATTTGCACAAATTTCTACATTTCTGTTTTTTTCTGTCAAGATGGGGTGCTGAGTGTACATTAATGAGAAATAAAATGAACTTTTTTGATTTTAGCAAATGGCTGCAATGAAACAAAGAGTGAAACATTTAAAGGGGTCTGAATACTTTCCGCACCCACTGTAAGTACAGTGCTTGACTAAATGTATTATATCATTGATATGACCGAGTTCTTTGGTCAGCACTGACAGTTCATTAAGGCAAAGAGGCAACAAGGTACCATGTTGCATTTTGACTATTGCTTTTTTATTTCAAGTTTTGCGAGCAGTGTAGCTGTAGGGACGGCAAACTCAGTTGTTTTTTGGCCCACCACTATGAATTAAACAATTTGTTTATGTACAAATACGGAATAAAATTAGTCAGATTCCCATCAGCCAAAGCTCTGCTGCGAGTTTAGTGTTCTCAGCATGCAAAACATTAAGCTAAGATGGTGAACACGGGAAACAGTACACCAGCTAAGCATCGCAGAGCATGTAAGCATTTTCACAGTAAGCATCTTGTGCTGACGTAAGCATTCAACTCAAAACACAGCCGTGCCTCGGTGCAGCCTCACAGAGCTGCTAGCATCTGAGTTTTGCAAGTCTTGTTATCTAACACATGAAGAGATTAATTTCCACTGCTATTTCTATCCCCGTTTCTCACTCAGAAACACAATTATAATCCCCAGCTGAGTGCAAAGTGGTCTCGCTGGTTCAGTTTGAGTTCGTGGAGAGCAGAATCTGATTAAATACGGCAGGTTAAGAGAAAATGAAGAGAAACTATGCTGGACTGAATTTGGCATTTGTCACATACGCAGAACATGTGTAGGAAAATGCAATCTGGCTGTACTTAAAGAAAGGAGAGAAAGAAATATATTTTTTTACAGAAGTAAATATGAATAGATGCAACGGGTAAATGAATCACGACTTTAAGGCAAAACACATTTTTCATAATTTTATATACACTTGTGTGATGTGCAGAAGACATTGTGCCAGTATGCTGCTTCTGTGCTGAGACAAAGACAAGGATCAACAAAGAGGCCAGGGAGTTCACTGTTCTCATAGGCCTGAGCAAACAAGCTTTGTTTTAGTACCTCTCTGTTTAAATTAGTAGCAGAATAACAAAAGACACATTTACCGCCACAATGGATCACTCCCACTTGTAGATACGCAGCTCCATCAGTGTAAAGCTTAGTATACGTGAAAAGAACAAGCCAGCTAAGAAAACACACCTCATGATCAATTGAGGTTAAAAGAATGACGGCGCCTCCCTTCAAAACACACCAACTTACCACAGACAGACCCTCTGATTAGCCGTCGCAGATGAGGCTTATCGGGGAGATAGCGATACTTGCAGCCAAACACGCTGAGGTTGGATGTGTGGTCCCCAAAAAATCTGACGACAAAATAAAATGCCAAATCAGAAAGAAGAAAGAAGGCGAGCAAAAGGCAGGTGGGGGGAGGAAAGTAAAGGAGTCTAACCTGAGGTGTCTGTAGCGCTCTCCACAGCGGTAACAGAAGTTAGTGTTACACTGCGTACAGGTCATATGATCACATCCCTCTGTCCGCTGAATATGGATCTAAAGATAGAAATTTAAAAAAAAGACGCAAAAAGGATTGTTCGATGAATAAGTCAACAGTTTGAAGCTACCACATACTATATATTTTACAAGCTGCAATCGAAAAGGTCTGAGACCGCTCCTGTTGTGCATGAACGGAGCGGAAGTAAGCAAGCAAGGGATTTTATTTGTACAGCACATTTCGTGCACAAGGGAAATTCAGTGTGCTCTACATACTGTAGATAAAAGCAAAACGGAGGAACATACATATATAAGATACAATAAATATAATTAAAAACCATGCAAGGTCAAAAAGAAAGTAATTAAAAAGAGAGATATTAACTGATAGGAATATAAAAGAAAATGCAAAGTGCAAATGATAGAATAAAAAGCACTGTAAAAGTATATTTTGGAATCATCTTAAATTTAAATCAACGGCCGGTAGATATTAGTTGTGAATCTGAGACATCACTGAATCACTGAGTGAATAAGGCTACACTTAGTGGTCAAGCATTAAAATATATAGAAGGCTCAACCAAAGGCACATGAAAAGAGAAATGTTTTTAATCCTGATTTAAAAATAGCAACATTTGGAGCATATGCAAGATCTACTGGCAGTTTGTTCCAGTCACATACTGCGTAATAGCTAAAAGCTGTTGCACCATGTTTACTTTGGACTCTGGGTTGTACTAACTGATCTGAGTCCATGGATCCAAGAGCCCCAACAGGTTTGTGTTCTTTGAGCATGTCACAGATATATTCTGGGCCTAATAAACCATTATCATTATTGTGATTAATAAACGAGTATCAGCACTTTAAAATCTATTCTATACCTAACTGGAAGCCAGTGCAAAGATTTTAATATTGGATTGATATGATCAGTTCTCTAAGTCCTTGATACAACTCTAGCAGCAGCATTTTAAATGAGCTGCAGTTGTTTAAAGGTGTTTTTAGTCCAGGTTAAGAGACCATTACAGTAGTCCAGCCTACTGCAAAAATCAAATTCTGTGTCAAGATTTCAGGGACCAGGAATTAGTTGCAGGGAGCCAAATCCAGCAAGTAGCAGTGGTGGGGAGCAACGATTGTGTTGTTGGGGATGAGAAAATCGTGCGTTTTCGTGCTAATCAGCTCAATTTATTCTAAATTGAGTAAACATTTTCCAGAATCAGCTGCCGAGGTTACTCTTATGTTTACACTCAAAACCACATCTTTTTTTTGACTTCACAGTCAAACACGATCCTCTCTGCCTGCTTCCAGAGCAGAAATGAAGAGACATCAAGCAGCAGTGTGAAGAGCACAGACGGAAAGTATCTGCTGCTGTGTGCAAACAGTTCTCAAATACCGGTAATTAGCTTAATTTATGTCTTCCTTTAGTCATCTGGCAATCAAGATTAGATATTGTGCGGAGTGACTCGGTTGTGAGATAAGACCAGGGTGGTATTGTGGCAATCGATATCTCCACGAAATTATTCTGTGCAGCAGAGACACTATGATCATTTTTTCAATACGTTCTCGGTCTCTGCATCGCTGCTCCTCTGTTCCACATTCACTTTACATCTGTGCATCCATCCTGTTCTCTACAGATCTCCATCCATCATCCATCTTTACTTTCATGCTTCCTCACCTTCATTGATTCCTTCATCTACACTGGTTCTACCTTTCATCAGTCAACTCCCTCTCCATTTACAGACATGTAACTCCCTTCGACTGTGGCCACATCCAGCATTCCTGTGCAAGGGGCTTGCCTCCTGGATCCTTCCTCAGTGTTCCCCCCAGTTCTTCTTACCTTACACTGCGGGCATTTCTGGGCGTTTCTCTGTCCGTGCTCGATGACACTCGCCCAGGTTCGTAGCAGCTTGTCTCCTTTCCTGTAGTCGCGACATTTGAGCCCATTGTGCCAGGGCGCGTGGCACTTAAAGCACCACACAAAATGGCAATTGCTACACTGGATCTACGGCAGGGAGAGAAGACAGATGCACACGTTTACCCACAAACAACAGACAAATCCTCCAAACCTGGGAAATTTGGTTTGTTAAACCTAATGTGTTACTTATGAGCAGAGGTGTAGACTTGAGTCACATGATTTGGACTCAAACCCGACTGACTTATGTCCTCCTGTGGCCCACTTTCACGTTTTTTCCAGTGGTTCAATAATTAACTTACTTAACTGAGACAAAACTTACTAACAGCGACTGATTTCCATTCTCCATGACAACTGAAAGCTCCACTAAAAAGGCAGTAGGTGGACCATGAGTTGTGATTGAGGTTGAGATTCACTTGTAATTTGCAAAACATTGATTTTATCCCATCTCTGCTTTGGTTGCTACTGCATCCATGCAGCCACATCAGGAACTCTACTTTTCATGCAGCTCACTGCTGCTCCAGCAACCATCCTTTTTTTTACTGTGAAACATTACAGTAGCCATCAGAGGACTACTGGTGCGCGATCTTACCTTGTACTTGTGCTCGGAGTGGTTTTGGTTGTGTGTCTTCAGAGAGGTGAACTCACTGCACTGAGGGCAGGGTTTGGTGCTCGAATCCAGCTGACTCAGCTCCAAAAAGTAACGGTACTTGGCCACGTCCTCGTTGGCCAAATGGGAAATCACCACTTCCTCGTCCAGGTTGCCACTACACTCCGGGATTGGACAGCTGATCAGAGCTTTGGCAACTCGCACCTGGGAAACATCACAGACAGTTGTTTTAGTATTATGAAGCACTTTAGCAGTTTGGTTTTGGCCTGTTAAGAAAAAACTAATTTACATGCCTTTAAATGCTTATAAGAAGATTTTCTCATTTACTTCAATCATGTGAATTAACACGTAAATGCCATCATCTAAAATTGTACTAAAGACGTCATACATTATAACCTTGGAATCAGCATGTGTGACCGGTCTGGCTTTGCTGTGGTGAGCTTCTCTGATATAAAGGTGAACGATGAGACCAGATCTATATGGAATATATTCATACCACTGAAGGGAAATGGTAAACACTTCACCAAAAAACCGAGGGGACGTTGATGCATGAAAGACTGAAGGATGCAGTGCAGAGAGTGGAAGTTAATGTGCATCAAAACAGACACATTAGTTATTCCAGAGTGAGTGCTTGGCAGTCATTAACACTAAGCAGACTTTATCCACACAGTGTGGAAGTCCATCCATCCATCCGTTTTCTTCCGCTTATCCGGGGTCAGGTCATGGTGGCAGCAGGCCAAGGAAGCTGACCCAGACTTCCCTTTCCAGCTCATCCTGAGGGATCCCGAGGCGTTCCCAGGCCAAATAGGATGTATAATCCCTCCAGCATGTTCTGGGTCTTCCCCAGGGTCTCCTGCCAGTTGGGTGTGCCTGGAAAACCTCCAGTGGGAGGCGCCCAGGAGAATCCTGATCAGATGCCCGAACCACCTCAGCTGGCTCCTTTTGACGCGAAGGAGTAGCGGCTCTACTCCGAGTTCCCTCCTGATGTCCGAGCTCCTTACCCTATCTCTAAGGCTGAGCCCGGCCACCCTACGGAGGAAACTCATTCCAGCCGCTTGTAGCCGTGATCCCATTCTTTCGGTCATGAGCCAGAACTCGTGACGATAGGTGAGAGTCGGAATGTAGATCGACCGGTAAATGGTAAGCTTCGCCTTTCAGCTCAGCTCCCTCTTCACCAAAACGGTCCGGTTACTACTTGAGCCACACCGAAACGCCTGTCGATCTCCCGCTCCGTCCTCCCCTCACTCGTGAACAAGACCCCGAGATACTTAAACTCCTTCGCTTGAGGCAGGCACTCCGTCCCCACCTGGAGGGAGCAATCCACCGGTTTCCAGCAGAGCACCATGACCTCAGATTTGGAGGTGCTAACCCTCATCCCCGCCGCTTCACACTAGACTGCAAACTGCCCCAGTTAATACTGCAGGTCATTGTCTGAAGAGGCCAACAGGACCACATCATCTGCAAACAGCACAGAGGCGATCCCGAGACCCCCAAACCTGACGGTTCTCCTCCCCCCGGCTGCGCCTGGATATCCTGTCCATGAAGGTCACAAACAGGATCAGTGACAAAGGACAGATCTGGCGGAGGGCAACACCCACCGGGAACATGTCTGACTTATTGCCGAGAATGCGATCACAGCTCCAACTGCAGTCGTATAGAGACCGGATGACCCGTTGCAACGGCTCCAGCACCCCGTAATCTTACAGGCACGATGACTTTCCGACCACAACTCCTAGCGGCCGCATCCACAATCGAGGCTTTGAACATGTTCCACTTGGATTCCATGTCCCCAACCTCCCTCTATGTCTGAGAAGTTCTTCCGGAGATGAGAGTTTAAGATCTTCCGGACCGGGGCCTCCACCAGACGTTCCCAGTTCACCCTCTCCAGCCGACTCTGCCGCTATCTGATCCAACTCACCACCAGGTGGTGATCAGCTGACAGCGGTGCTCCTCTCTTCACCTCTCTTTAAGGTGTTCTGGTACCAGGTACACTTATGAGCCACCTTATGCTCGAACATGGTGTTCATTATGGCCAACCCGTGACTAGCACAGAAGTCCAATAACGAAACACCATCCGGGTTCAGATCAGGCAGGCTGTTCCTTTCAATCACACCGCGCCCGGTTTCTCCATCGTTGCCCACATGAGCGGGGAAAGAGCCGGAGCTGATGCGGGAGGTGGAGCGGTACCAGCTAGATATAGTTGGGCTCACCTCCATGGATAGCACTGGCTCTGGAACCAAGCTCCTGGGGAGGGGCTGGACTTTGTCTGGAAGTCAAACCCTAATTAACCTGAACATTACAGACGAAATCTACTGATTTGATATCACTTTGTTAGCAATGAACAAAAATGTTACTTCATTAGATTCACTGTGAAACTCGTTTTTTATTCTCTTGTTTCCTTATTACTACATAGCTCTTTTGCTTTTTTTGGCTCCCAGTGCATCTCTTCTTCTCTGGCTGCTTTCTTTCTGTCTCATTCTCTGCCTCCCCACACTTTAAGTCCATCAAAGCCTGTGAGACCTGTTGTACTGACACATGATAAGGCATCTTGTCTGTGTGTGTGTGTGTGTGTGTGTTTGTCTGTAAAAGTGCGTGTAAAATTACAACATGCAGAAAACAAAGAACAATAGCATCAACCTCTGAGGGCGTCACACCTAATATCCCCTACACCCCCCCCCCCTCCCACACACACACACACACACACACACACACACAAAGCCTATTACATGATTATGAAAATGTATCCTCTGCTGCCACGAGAGCTGTGTTGTTAGTGTTGCCACAACACCAGCGCTGTGGTGACCAGTGCCAGACTGGTTGAACAGGTTATCTCAACCACACACACACACACACACACACACACACACACACACACACACACGTGTCACCATGTGTGGTCTGTTTAAAATGAGAGGGCCTTTGTTCTGTATCTTTACTGTCATGAGACAAAACTGAAGCCAATATGAAGCCAAAAACACGATTGATGACTTAAGACCAAAACAAATAAGCTTACACTTGGCATATGTTTGTCCCAAAACAATAATGACTCAACAAAATTGACCTCAGTCTTTTGCAACCTTTGTATAAAGTCAGCGGTTGCAGCACCGAATACATGTTGAAGCTAAGAGTGCTTGAGAGCCAGTTATCAACTGAGCAGAGAAGTGGAAGTAATGGACAAATATTTGAAATAGTTGACTAAAAGTGCTGAATAAACAGTTCAGATATGTCAGCTCAAAGTAATGGATAAACTGTTGCGCTAGTTAGTTAAGAGTAATGCATTAACAGTTTAAATAGGTAGCTAAATAAATGCAAACTTGACCAAAACGATGTAAACTCTGACAAAAGTATAACAAAATTATTGTTAACAATATCCACTTTTCACATAATAATTAATGTTAAATAACATCCACTTTAGTACATTCATAAGTTGGGTGATGATGCTGGCAATGACATGATGTTGAAAAAAGATTGGAACGCCTGGAAGTAAAACTTCACATCTAAACACCTAGTTTTAAGGACAAATAAATTACAATGATTTCAAACGAGCAAAATCAACAGCTCCCTCACAGAATTTTTTTCCCCCCATGTTTTCCACATGGGATACGTGTTCACATGTTGAAACTTATAACAACATGGGGAAAATATGTTACTACATGGGCTTAACACATTACACCATGAAAATGTTCCAAAAACAAATGTTTTGTATTTTCAGGCAAAATACACGTTTCACGTGTGTATAATCACACGTCATGTCAGTTTTTGCACGTGAGTAATTCATGTGGTTTTTATGCGAGGGCTGCTATATTTAAATTCCTTAAATTAACCTCGATAATATCACCTTGATTTGAGAAGGTGTGTAGATATCAAATTGTTGGTTTAATCCCCGTTACAATAACGTCGGCGTCAAACTAGAGCAATCTGGCCTCCTGCGACACTCATTCACCCTCCCTGCCATGCATGACCGATGCCCAGGATCATAATAGTGATACCCTCCACGGGTCACGACAAATACTGTGATCTCTCCGACATAAAGCTTACGGTACCTACTGAGGGTTAACACCAAGCTTCTGTGCTAAAATGAGTCTGCAGTGCGTTAAAGGAAAATAAATATTCCACCCACACAGGACACTTTACATGACCCCCTGTTCGGCTTGTCTCTGTGTTTATGTGGTTATTCATGCCTTGTTATCAAAGCAAGACAATTGCAGGTAAAAAGTCATCTGAATGACTGATAATAACTGGTTCATCTAAACAGATTAAAGCAAATCATGGCAACAGTACCAAAGATCTGACAATGCAACTTCCCCGCAGCTCGTAAAACATTTTCAAATGCATGTTTATTAAAACTGGGATTATGATTGGAAGATAGCTGACTGGTATGATCTCAGGAAGAAGCCACTTGAAGGAAATAAAATCCATTCTGAAACACTTTAGCACTAGAAGGAAGCAACAACTGGCAATGTGCCTTACCTTGCAGAGTCCATATTTCAATGATAGCCACTGTAGACTGACGAGTAATGGAAGCAGATGTTCATCTATCAATTATTAATTTCCTTGATGTATCGGTGTAAATCATCAGAATCAATGGAAAAGACTTCTAAGTCCACTCGTGTCCCTGATGTCTCAATTTTGGCTGACTTCAAAAAATACTTTGCAAAGACGGTGCTCCCTCCATGTACATCTAAAACACACTGCTGGGATGCTCAGGCAAATGTTCTGGCATCAGCTAAAGGCTTTCTGGGAAGTGTAGGAGACAGTCTAGAAGAAAATGAGCCCACACTTATGCTTTGTTGGACTATAACTGGACTTAAGAGTGCACATAAGAATACAAGTGCTCTTTTTGAAGGTGAGATATTTTTTAAAAGAGCCTGAGACAGAAGGTCTGCTGAATAAGCCCAACAGCTCACAAAGTCTGCTACTGTGAAAACCATTCCTGCCAGGTCCCAATTTTAGCACGGTATGTGTCGGTGACCCAGATTCACAGATAAATACTGATCACAAGATGAGGAGACCTGTGGATGTTGGCGTGTAACATTTCACTTCAGAAAACTTTTGCAGCAGAGACCATGTAATGTGGATATTTTCTTGAGTTGGGGTCAGCTCCTACAGAGGGTATGCTTTTAGTGGTCCCCCAACTTTGAGCCAGGCCTGGCTGCTGATAAAATACCAAAAATAGCACATTAAAACTGTGACAGAGAAGATTGTGTGTGTGTGTTACTTCTGCTCAAGGACACTTGAACCAGCTGCTGACTGACCCAGCAATGACTGGTTGAAGCTGGGACAGCCACCCTGCTGCTGCTGCTGCATAATACTATGCTGTCCCCACTTGTCCTCCCCTCCCTCCCTCCCACCAACCTGGGAGCTGACGTAGAGTTTCAGACACTCATCACACACGGCCTTCCTGCAGCAGGGCAAGGATGCGATGGTTTTCTCCTCCAGGCACACCCGGCAACTCTTCATCGGAGTCTCTGCACCGGCCTGCTCCGCGTACAGCCGGTGGGACACATCCCCGAAAGGATCCACCAGGTCGTCCAGTGTGTACAGTGCCAGTTCGGGGCTCGAACCCGCGTCCTGTTTCGGTTCCGAGTCCATTTCTGTGGCGTCTGGTGCATCGTGGCGGTCTGTGATTTCAGTGTCTTTCAGCTGGCTGTCATTGGCGATGCAGTAAACAGTGCAATAAACGTGCTCTTTGGCACTAAAAGACTCGTCTAAAGCGGCTGCGTTGCTGTCACTGTCACATATATTATAGCACTGCCCAGTCACGCTTAAACACTCAACTCCTTCAACCTCCGGAGTCGACAACTCGCTCAATGTTGGCTCGTTTTGAGTCCCCGCGTCGCCCGTTTCTCCGTCCGACTTTTTACACCCGTCACATTCAGCTCCATAACCTTTGGTAACGTCGTTATGAACGTCTCCGTCGTGGTTCTCCTGCTCTGCGCTGCGCTGCATCCGACCGCCTGTATTAAGACGAAGAGCCGGAGATTTGGACTCCCCGAAATTCCTCCTCAAAATCTCCACAGCGCTCGCCCGCCTCCTCGCTCTTCCTCCGCCGTTGCAGTTGTTGTTGTTGTTGCCCTCCGCATCCTTCCCGTCCTCGCCGCCCCTCTCCTCCGAGTCCCCGTCGCCTCCGTCCAGTGACAGCCGGGAGTTTGATCTGGTGACACGTCGGTTCAAATCTCTGAGGGGCCGGTCAACTTTACCGTCCGGGAGGGAAGTTTCTGTTGGCAGGTTGCAGGACAATTTCACCCTCCCCTCCTCGAAACTGCTGATAAAACTCGGCATCTTACAGGCGGCGGCTATCGGTCCGTCATCTTCCATCCCCGCTGCGGCTCTCCCCATTTAGCGAGCGGCTACTCTCCCGGACGGACCTCTGCCTGCCTGCCTCGTACCCAACTCCCTACCACCAAAACAAAACAAAGCAGGCAAGCTCGCTGTTTCCGGGTCGCGTCGTAAGCATGCGGGAGAGCAGCCGATAGGCCGATGGGAAGCCTAGCGGTGGAGGACAGCCCTGGCAGGTTGGTTGGTTGGTTGGTTGGTGGCAGCGTGAGGTGAATAACAGGGTGGATTTAAAGTTGGAGATGAAAGTAACTTGGTGGAGAGAAAGGAGAGATGACCAATCAACTGGGGGTGGGGTCCGAAGTACATCACTGCGTCTCAGTTGGGTTTGTGATTGAATATTTCTTTTGGCCTGATCAATAGGGACCTTAAAGATGCTGTAAAGTAGAAATGAAAATGAGTTTTAAGTTCATCACACCACAGAAGTATGGGTTGTTAACTACCCATCCAAATTTGAATGAAAAAAAAAAACCCCACTATGTTAAATTAGGCTTTGAAATAGTGATCTGTATGACAGTCCTGTGGCTGCAGTTCTTTTCCCCACTAAGCGGTCCGTCTGACATCCAACCTCTCGGTGACTTTATGCACGATGTCCCACTGGCACTCTGTCTCTCTGGTGGACGGAGCAGCCTGCTTTATGAAAAACACGATAGAATCAGAATTTATTTGTCCAATGAGTGAAACATACAGGTGCAATCAAATCCAGCTTGTCCCCCTGAGCTGCAACACAGGAGTAAAACTGGACACCAGAGACAGCAGACAGTGAGTCTCCAGCTACTTCTAACGCACCTCCATTACAACAGCGGAGATAATAAGAGCGGAGGAGTTGATTTAGTTCTGTAACGACTGCAACATGCACAACGCTGCATTACATCACATGGTTTTGTGCATATTTGTTGAATAATCTTACATCAAGTTGTTTGATTAAATTACCACACAGAAAATCTAAGGCTGAGCGAGTGATGTACAAAAAGGCCCCTTTTCAGTGTCTCGAATCACTAAAATCAATTAATCGAACAGTCTTGTTCAAAAGATTCCGTCACAGATTCGTTCAGTCTTTGATCAGAGCTCCAACTTCCACTGAGTGACGTCCATTCGCTGCACTGAAACGTGTATATTCCTCATGATTGCCAGCTTCAGCAACTGGAAGGGGGCTGTTGCATTGACAAACACACCAAACTCACTTTACAATTTGTGACATTTTAAAGGTTTCCTTGTTGAATATCAGAGATGTCGCTGGCTTTGTTTTGAATGACTTTTAAGTCTTTTTTTTTTTTAACTGATCTACAGTTCGGCTTCACTCTCAAACTTGCTGAGCCTGTTTTCTGCAGTTGGAGCCGCTGACTATCAGCCCAGGGCTCATGTTCACTGAACAGTGAACGGATTTGAGACAGTCTTCAGCTACCTGTGGTTTTTTTTTCATATTGCAGGTTTCACCACGCACTGCGAACTGTAAACACTGTGAGCTCAACTAAACTGTGAGAAATGAGTCTATCGAATCAGGAAGTTATTCAGTTCAGTTTGTTTGCCCGCAAAGATTCATTCCTTTGAGGGATCCGCTCATAAACGATCCGACACTCGGACACGCAGTGTTCGAGAATATAAAAACTGTACACACTGTACAGGGACTGTGAGCAGCTCCTATTTGTCCCAGGTCCCTGTAGGTTTATTCCACTGTGCTGGTGGAAAAATGATGATTGCAGTTGTCTCTAGTAGAGGTGACCGGCCCATACATGAAAGACATATTAAGTGTTATCTGTGTGCTTCGCATGAGGCTGCACGGCGCAGCAGTCTGCTGTTTGGAGTTTGCTGCTCACGAGCTGTTCCACTTTAATATTAGCTCCAGGTGTATTCAAATATTCACGACCAGAAACTTAAAAATGCCCTTTAATTACATATTTTTCTTTCCTTGCACAAATATGTGTCGACACGCGACACTATGCAACAATAGTTTTAACTCCATATCCACAAGTGCTTTCAAAAACGGTCTTTGACAATGGATGGTAAATGGCTCACTTATCATTGCACCAACCTAACATGACCTGAGTCCTGCCATCTCCATGACAACTGAACAACCTCCACTAATGAAGACAGTAACTCTTGAGTTAAAGTTTTGTTTAAATGAAGCTATTTCCAAGGTCACGAATGAACCCTCACCCTCAAGTAAAATATAAAATCCCAGACACAGACAACCTTATGAAAAGGGGTTATAGATGGTGCCGGCTGGGCTGCAGTTCTGCAGCTGTATCGCGCCATACGAGTCTAATTTTGGTTGCTGTGAAAATTCTATTGGAGGCGAGCAAAAACCTTCAGGTTGCTGGCTCAAGTCTGCAGTACATTTGCCCTGCCAATGTCCTTGAGCAAGATACTAAATCTCTGTCAGCTCCAGTAGCGTTTATTTATAGCAGAAACTGAAGACATCACTGTTGAAGCCAAAATTGATGTTTCTTTCTCCCTCTTTGAAAGACGCATTTCTATTTTTTTTAGGATATTGGTATGCCACACGACTAAGGGGTAGTAACATAATGGTGATGAGTGGTATTACTCAATCAAGCGATAAGTATGTGCTGCGCAGACTGTATCTTAAAATGGACAGTCGCTTCCTGGTCTGAAAAGTGAAGCCAGCCCTGAAATGCCATGAAGTGTAATACCACCGAGGGCCACTAGCTGGTTCCATTCTTCTTATTTAATGAAATACAAGCCAATACATTTCTTTACCAGTCATTATGGTGTAATTTGCTGAATTCACTCCTTTTCATTAGTTTTCTTGTTAGATTTTAAGCCTCAAAACGTGGTACATTTGGAGGCATGTTGGATTTTATTGACAGGCCTGGGGTGCCTTTAGGTTTCTGCTATAAGTTCCCAGTCAGATCAAGTCAGATCCACCCGTCGCTCCTCCCCAGTTTGTCCAAATATGCTCACTTCTGGCTCCAAAATAGCAAGATGGTGACGGCCGAAGTGCTGAACTTGAAGCTTCAAAAAAAACAGTTCAGAAACCAAAGGGTGACGTCACAGTATGTTGCCGCTTGAGATGCAGGTGTGAAGCCTTATTATGTTTGGACTGTGGGGGATATGATGGTTCTCACAGCAAAAATGGCATGATATCATGCATTCATATAGTTCATCCATCACCGTAACTCTCAATATTGGGTCTATTAGTCAGAACAATGAAATTGTAATAGTATTATACTTACTAATGGTATCTAATCTAACAACATGCTCCTCTTACTAATACATATAGTCATTGCGGACCAGTTACTCTCCACTGCATCCTGCTCATGGCTCTCATTAAAACCCTCCTTAACCAGCTCACATTTAATTTCGTCAGAGAAAGTGACACCTGAACACCAAAGAATGAAAGCAGTTTGAATGGACACAATTTGAGCTCAGTGCTGTTGGCACAACTTTCAAATAAACCTAACTGGGGCGCCTGTGAATTGGGTTGTTAGCTCTGTTACAATCCCTCATTAATGCCATAGGGCACAAGCCACGGGGTAATTAGTTTTTTTGTCCTGGCTGTGCCCAATTGGTTCGAGCGGAGAATGCCAACAATGCTAAAAAGCCTTTTACAAGTGCAAGTCCCAGCTTATTACATAAAGCCTTAACGCCCATCAGACATTTTCAGGAGTGTGTTCCACACAAAACAGGTCAAAAATTGAGGAGTGCAGGATGCAAATTAATATTTAAACTCCTTCTATCCTTGAGCATTTACTCCATCTGAAACTCAGATAAATGTCAAAATGAAGGGTTTTAGTCCTAATCGAGTAAATGTTTCATGTTTGCTTTTAACACTATTATTCTCAGGGATTTAAAGTATCGAATTTACCTCTGGGCACTAGATGTAAAAACACCACCTACTCTGCTCCTCTTACAGCTGTATTTCCTCTGCAAAGGGGCAGCAGCGCTTCATTGCATTGACTGTGTGTGTACGTTTAGAGCCTACTCTTTGACTGGTCCAATTGTGTGAACTGAAAAGAAAGTGATGATTTAGAGTGTCTTTTAGGATCCTGTGTCAGCGGAGAAGAAGTCTGGTTTCATTGCAGTCATTTTAGAAAGGAGTTTGTTTGTTTTTTGTCACTGAAATATTGAAAGAACACTTGCTTGACAAGAACAACACCCTCAACTCCCACAAAAACAACTCGGATACTAATGTCTGGAAGTTGTCAAGAGAACAGAGGACACAATGTAAGACGTTCCTTCTCCACACTGTACTTTAATCCCGGCTGTCTAGTTTATGTACAGTCAGTCACCTGTGGGGAAAAAACATCGTAAAAAGAGAAGGAGTTCAAGCGACATACGTGGTTGTAGTCAGTACTTAAACAAATCAACCCAGAGCCACAGAGAAACACTGGACTTGTCTGCTCCCACTGGCAGTTAGTGTTGTATTCCTGTATAGACATACTGAATGCTGCAATTCAGAATAGCTGCTAAATGTGTCAGGATTATTGCATGTCTGTGACTGCCCAATTCCCTTCAATTTACATTAACGCTTACATTTGAAAACCCATTTTGCGGCCGTTGTGGGAAATAAGGGCACATTTTTAAGATTCCAGCACACTTTACGTTTCTTGTATCTCATATCTGTGAAGAATCTTATTTATCCAGATCATTGTCAATCTGTTATTCAAAGGCCATTAAAATTCTTAAAGATGTTTCATCTCATCCGAAAGGCTTCTTCAGTTCTAACTGACTGCAGGCTTTACCCTGCTGTGGGGGTTGTTAGCACCTTGAGAGTCATTGACATGTGAGATCCATCCTAAACGACTCATAAGATGGCCAGGTGGGTCTCAAATGTGACCTCAAGAATTTTAAGCAAGTCCAGTTGCCTTGGGAGAAAACAAAGAGGATGTTTCCACTTTGCATCGACATGCCTCCTGGCGAGATCGGATCACAGGTGGCCTGCTCTAAACCATGCGTTCCCACCTGGCATTTCATTCTTCTCCACATTCGTCCTGAGGGACCTTTTGAGACCAGATCTCACTTTCCCGCTCTATATTCAAATGAAAACGTAGGCTAAGTTATGAAAATATACAAGTAAATAATCACGGGGCAGTAACCTGAATTTCAGAACCCCAATAATTCGGATCAGATTAATGAATTTTTCTAGGACGTCTCCGCTGTTGAGGGTGAAAGGGGGGCGGAGCAGAGATCTTAACGGGAAAGATTGAACGTAGGGAAAAAAAAAAAATTCAAAACTAACAAACCTGCTGTGACGTGACAGTAACACAGCGGAATGAACACGAGCTGCATTTATTTTTAGTAGTCGGTCTTCCAATGTCGCCCATGACGGATTGACCACGCATTGTGTTTCCACAAGCGTCACAGACCACCTCCGGATGTGGTCTGACCAGATCGGATCTCAATGCATCCTCGCCGTACTTTCACCTGTGCTTTTGCTGGCCACTTGTGATCCGATCACGCCAGGACACATGGTGATGCAAGGTGGAAACGGGGGTATGAGATTATCTTGTCTCATATCATTTGGGAAATCTTGTAGCTCTTAGTGCAGCTTCAAACGTTTACACTGCGGCTTCACTGAAAGTTTGTTGACACCGATCAACAGCATAATGGCTTGGCTCCGTCTTCTTCTACTAATGTTTTACCCCCCTGTGTACCGAAGTACACTCTTAGATCACCAAACAAAGGCTCTACTGTTCCAAAGTCTAACTGGGATCAAGCAGCTCTGAAGATAAATGACGAACTGTGTCGATCCTGTCTCTCTTATTACTTTACAATACATTATTACTGTTGTTATTGCTGTTCATTCATCTTCAATGCGTTTCGGCTTCACTTGGGATTCAGAGCGGATCGTGGGTTTTGCAGGTTCTGGGTTAAGTGCTGTTTAGTTCACCATGACGAAGAAAACAATGTCCTGCGAGTCTCGTATGCAGCCGTGCGCGTACGCATACACACACACACACACACACACACACACACACACACAGTTGGGTCACATATTTCTGAACTCCTTTCTGATTGGTTGAATGTCTGCTGCTCATTAAATGTGCCAGATTGGGACTATGTAGGTTTTTGATATCGGCATCACCGTGTCAGCTCAAATTCATCGACTCCATCAAAGACAAATAAATCGACAAATAAATTCACTTTCAGTTCAAATACTTTTGTTTCCTCATGACGCAACCGTCTTTTTCAATTAAGCTTCACAATAATGGATTCACAATATCCTCTTCTCACGTTTCATGATTTAGCTTTTTCGCAAAACAAACACTTAATCTGTAGTCCTTTTATTTATTAAAAGGTACATGTACTGTTGGTTGACAATTCAAATGTAAATGAATATTGTAACGTTAATTATGTGCTGAAGTGAAAGTGAATTTTCAGCCCTGACTGAGCGGTTAATGAAGGAATTACAGGCTATAGTGCAACTAATTCTCTTTCCCACCGTTGTCCTCTTACTCTTTCGTTTCAAATACGCTGTACAATTAGAAGAAATAAAACATAGTAGTCCCACTTATACACAACATCATACATTATTAGTCAACTAGAAAAAACAGTAAACACGGCCACACGTGAATAAAAAACGTCTAGAAGTTCAAAGTTACATTTCATCGTTTTACATCGGAGTAGCTATTTTTCTCCTTTACTCGACAGACTGTGTTATTTATAGAAAAAACCACAAAGTTCACATTTAGGACTCCTTGAAGAGAGTCGAGGAGCATTTGACAAACCAAACAGTTCCCATTTTAAGTAGCTAGTTAGTCACACGCAGCATGAGATTAAATATGCAACAGTTTGGAAACACCTCATGCAAACACACAACATGTTGTCTCTGTCCTCCAGAGTGACCGGCAGCAGCGGACTTTCAGCACCTCTGAACGTATCCCACAGAGCTCTGTTACAAAACAGATTCACTGCTGAAGATATCTGGCAGAAGGGGGAAGTGAAAGGGGGATCAGTTTGCAGAGGGAATCACTCAGTTAGTCCATCATTATGCCATCCCATCACCTTGAAAAGTGTTTCTTAGTAGAAGGAGAAGGCCCCAAACTTTTGGTCCGGTGATAGCAACACAAATGCAACATGTTTAGTCACATTTGCAGAAGGGATCAGCTGATTTTCTTTGAATGGAATAAAAAGAAAAAGAAAAAAAAACTTGCTGTCTGGAATGCCAATGGGATTTTTTTGTAATGTTTTGATTTGCTATATTCTTGTTATTTTTCTTTAGTAAACTTGAGACCAAATTTTGGTCCCAGTCTGTGGCTCTCAGAAACTGAGTCTACAGAGGTCCATGTGGTGATGTGGTTGGCACTTTTGACATTAAAAATTCGAGTAGTGAGGTGAAAGAAGGGGGTGCAGAGTCTCTGGCATTTCTCTGGTATAACTTTTGTCCTCATTAGTCTGCCAGCGACAGTGGAAGTCTTCATGAATCAGTGAGGATTCAGCCTCCGTTGCTTTTTTCCATTTCTTTCTTGCACCGATAATTCACCAGTGATTCGGAAAAGTGATATATAAATTAAAACAATAAATAATTAATAAAATTATATAATTTAGAAGCTTCTCTCGTTCTGATGTTTCTCTTGTGATGATGACTAGCATTTTTATTTTGGAAGATATTATTCTCTACCTTTCATCCAGGTCCCACAATCAGCTTTTTGCCACAAAGCTATAAAAATGCCAATTCATGTCTAGTAAGACTCAGGCCACTCTGACTGTGATTGTCACTTCTGTAAAGGGTGTGTCTTCCCTCTGTGTGTAAGCGCTGCCTGCAGGAGATTTTGGCTGCTTTTGAACTATTTCAGTTATTAAGAAGAGCTCGATACTGCGGATGATAAGGCTGATTGGGCGCTTTATCTGGCATCCAGCATTTTTTTTTTTAAAGAAAATATAATCAAGGAAAAAGGGGAAACGCTTGCCTGCTGAAAGATACGAGCGAGGCGTCTACAAGGGTACTGAGGTGGATGGGGAAACTGTTGCCTGACCTCACTGCCTCTTCTGTGATGTTTTTATCTGTCTGTCGCTCTCTCTCTCTCTCTCTCTCTCTCTATGTGTCTGTCTTGGGCGGAAGACCAAATATTTAGACATCAAGAGACCAAAAGACACATCTGGAACAGCTGTCCTGTCTGTATAAATATGGCAGAAAACACCCTGCGGCCTTTGGGATGCTGCAGCGAAAAAAGTGTGGGTGGGTCGTTACTGTTTGTCTCCCCGTCTGCCTGTTGATGTATCTGTTGCATCTGTCAGTCAAGTGTTCAGTCTTTCTGTCAGACGGACAGAATTTCTGTTGTAAACATTGTTAAGATTCACATTAGTAGTAAGAAAGTGAAGTGGTAGTAGAGAGCTTGTGAGTGTGTGTGTGTGTGTGTGTGTGTGTGTGTGTGTGTGCGCGTGCGTGTGTGTGTGTGTATGTGTGTGTGTGCATGCATGTGTGTATTCACATGTACATTACTCAATGCTTGTCTGTGTATGTGAATTTGTCTCGTACACATGCACATATCAGATGTAAATCAACACATCACACTGTTAGTTAACATTCAAAATTCGCCATGAAACAATGGAGGAAAACGTGTGCTCGAGTCCAGCCCATCGAGCTTCCATATTTGCTGTCGCTGTTTGCAACGAGATCCCAAATGCACCAGAAAGTAAATTTAGAGAAAAGATGTCTGACATTCCTTGATCTGTAGTCTTGTTAGTCGGTTCTTGGTTGGAAGTCCAGGGTGTAATCTGTCAGGCACCAAGAGCAAAAAGCTCAACAGGCTCTGTTGTGTATGCAGGGATGTCGCTCTGAATTTTTGTTTTAACTCTTTGGTCAGGAATACCGAGCTGTTAGATACCACAACACTTAACCAGAAACTTTGAGACTGCGGCCGTTTTCTGTTTCAAAGAAAAAGGGGTCAATATTAACACTTTTTGACGACAGAAATCTGCGAGTTCTCATTGGAAGCCTGAGGAAACGCATCACCGATGAGTTGTGGCCTCTTTGCATCCCTTTGGTTTCCTTCACACTGTGGATACCCAACAGCACAAGAGGAAGCAAGTCATTGGCTCCTGATTGGGTCTGACCAAAAAAAAAAAAAAAATATATATATATCATCAGTGTGGCTCTCATGTCCTGCAGTGACCATGTTCAACCACACGAGGCCAGTGTTTCATCAGGAACTCCACTAAAACCAGCAGACAGACCGGCAAACCGGGGGAAGAAGAAATCTGATCAAGTATTTTGGGTCGGATTTGAACGTTGAATTGCAGAGTGTCATCTGGGTCCTGTCTACTTCTCTGTGTCTTGGTTGTTGTTTATTAAAAGACAGTTGGAGTAGTAGAAGCAGGATTTGAAGCCGTGATCAGTGGTAAGGCAGCACTCCTGGAGTAGCTTCTGGATTTATTTTGACCTGTTGAGAAAGAGCAGAAGATGGTTAAACAAAACAGACACAATAGTTTACATTTTCAGATTAAACTATATCTATTCTGTTGAGTCAGTCAGTATTTAAAGGTGCCAGTATATGAAAGAAAACATGTAGTCCATGTGACATCACCCTACACTGTGAAAAATGTCTTATCTAACTTTAAAGCTTTTTGGTATAATTGAGAACATTGAAGGTTAAGAGGTTTATGATGAAATGCTAAGCAGAGGATTTTGCTCTGTATCGTCCTTGACTAAGTAATTTACTCTGGCAAATAAGCTTAACAACATAATGTTGCTTGATGAGAACATCAGAAGCACTTGTTCTGTGTGTTTTATGAAAGATAATAACACTCAAGAGACAGCCTCACGCTCTCATGGGTACACTGGCTCTCTGATAATTCCCCCACCTCCACCCAAAATATTATACACACGAGAATAAAAAAAAGATATCAAGAAAAGCAAGAACCATTTTTTCTTGCTTTTTCATCTTTTTTTTTTTTTTTTTGTGGTTGCCAAAATAATCAATATCAAATTTCACACGGTGCACCTTAAAGCACAATTACTGTTTAAGTGAGATTATTAGGTCTTTGGGAGAAAAGGTGACACACTCTTTCTATTACTAATAAAAATGTTTATTCAGAAGTGGTAAAACACACTTTTGCTTAGCTGAAAATCTATGCTGTTCTTTTCCTTTTCTGCTCTCCTCTCACCTTGACCGGTGGAGGCAGATGATGGCCTGGTTCTGTCCGAGATTTCTTCCTGTTAAAGGGGAGTTTTGTCTTCCAGCTGTCACTCGTGGAAATTGTTGAATTATTGGGTTCCTCTTTATGATATTATACGTTGTTTTTTTTTTTGTCAGGACTTTACTATATGTGCCCTGAGATATCTTGTGTTATGATTTCGTGCTTTATAAATAAAACTGAATTAAATTGCTTAATGTATTACACTCAAATTTGCTGCTACAGCTTCATTTGGTGTGGTATGATCAATAGTTTGTGGTGGCTAACAATAGCTAAAACACTTGAGCTAAATGCTAATGAGAAGTAGTGATTGTATCTTAGCATTTAGCCTCATCTGTCACTTACAGCCTCATTGGAAACTGAGGGAAAAATGAAAAAAAAAAAAAAAAAAAAAAAAGTCTTGCACTGAGGGAACGATTAGCACAGTGCTAACACACAGCGCACCTTTACTGTATTCACTTCTTATATGAAACTTCCAGCTACACGACTGATACCAATTTGCAATTTTCTTTCAGTGTCCTGGGTTATAAAGGAACATTTCCCATGTATATGATGCGGTATGTTTTGAACTGAACTGAACCAACTATCAAACAATGCAATGAAGTTTCATCATAAGGTTGGCAAAAAAGACTGAGAATTTAAACATGTACAGGAAATGTATGAGCAGAATATGATCTTTCAGATTTCTATTATTAGTACAGTATTTATTTACATGTTACAAAGCTTTTGTTATTATGCTGAACTCTCACTCCCCTCACAATGCAGAGTAGAGTAGAGTAACAAATGGTTGCAGAGGTCAACAATAAGGTGATCTTAAGAGGTTCTTTTTTGTTTTAATGAAGGAGATATTTCTAAAGAATTCTGGAAGCAGTAATTGTTGAGAAATGTGTGTGTGTGTGTGTGTGTGCGTGTGTGTGTGTGTGTGTGTGTGTGTGTGTGAGAGAGGGAGATTTCCTTTGGGATGGTACAGCTGATGCTTTTTAATTGGTCCCTTTGGCCAGAGCCAATAAACACCAAACTGAAGGGACAACAGCTGGGGAACAATGATAGCACAATGATGATGATGATGTTTGTGTTAGTATGTGTGCGTCTATATGCATGCGTGCATTAATGTGTGTATGAGCAGTTCTAGCTCTTGTGTGTGTGTGTGTGTGTGTGTGTGTGTGTGTGTGTGTGTGTGTGTCTTTATGAGCGTATGTGTTTGCAGCCATTATCTTGGGGGTCGATGATTTATGATCGTTGTTATGGCTTTCACAGGGGACGTATAAAACTACAGAATGGTCCTTTATTGCCTTTCTTCTTTGTTTAGTCCAACGTTTCATCCATCACTCTGTTTCTCTTTTAACCCTCTCTCCCGCTCTTTTCTTCATCTTTAAGTCCCTCACCCATCTCGATCCCGCCATCTCTCTCTCTCTCTCTCTGTCCGCCCGTATCTCACTCTAATTTGCTACGGCTTTTCTAATAAAAACTACTATTGATAACCTGTCTGCTGCACATCAGTGGAATCACCATTATTTTTGTTTTGTTCCTTGTTACAGTCATGTAGCCTTTTCTGTTTTGCGTTGGTGCTTTTCCACTAGACAAATGGAGGAAGTGAGATTTATGTGATATCCTTTGTGCTATGTGGACTAAGAATAGTCAAGGATCTTGATGAAACTGGGTTCTATTGGTTTGAGTCTCAGTAAATCACCATATAAACTAGAATCTAGCCTCCAAATAAACAAAACATCTTCCTGAACAACAAAATCCACTTCATAACATAACAATAGTGCAAAGGTAGATGCTCTTTCCAGTCAGTGTGGATAAGACGGTTACAAGCTAATTATGCTTCAGCAAAAGTGATTATGGCAGCAATAATTTTCATATCAGAGCCCCACCTTTATTTGCTACGTGTGAGGGGAGTGATAAAAGTGCTAAACAGAGATAACTGATGAGAGCTTGGGCTGGTGAATGATAAGCCTTTATGCTGAGACAGCAAGAATATGCTTTTTCATTCTCTGCAGAACTCATGACATCAAACAGATGAAAATGAATCCCTAAACACAGTTTACTGTTGATGGTGGGGTTGCCTTAGAAAATTGTGAGACTTTACTTGCTGTTAGGAAGTTTTAAGACACAAATGAGGAGGTAAACTAGATTTTTGGTCACTATTTAGCACGGTATATGCGGTTTTATCTGTATCTGTATGACTGCTGTTGTGGGAATATGATAATCAAAAACATCAAAGCATTTCAAGGCATTTGTTGGTAGATATGTGAATAAATAGAGCATCACTATACTTACATGTACATGGGTTGTAGTTGAAGGTGGGAGGTTTTCTGAGGACCCTGGTAGCCGTACGAGTCGAACCCTCCTATAAAATCAACTGCATAAAAAGCCCAAAATCAGCATCAATTAGAGAACGCATATGTCGCTGTGGTTATCAGCTGGGAACCTCCTACCACACATGATTCATTGCTTTAGGCCTCCTACACCTACAGAGGTCTCTACGGTACATTTTGCACCAGAACCACCACCTCCGTAGCTGATCTCACTGCTAATCGGGGTTGTAGGCATGAAACTGCTTCAAGTGAAAATTTGGCCTCGACTGTATGAAAATCCTGCGATGCAAATCTAAAGTCTATTTTTAGGAGTAAAACTAAGATTTATGCGGCGATATATTTTGCCCTGGGAATATGCTTAACTCCTGAATTATCTGGGGTAGCTCCAAAGATTCCCGAGCCTAGGAGCTGCCAGCAGGTGGTTGCTTCCTTCAGACTGAGGCGGAGAGCCTGGACTTTTGAAGAGAGGAAGTAATGATATATTTTTTTACTTTGATGGTGTGGAGCTCATAAAAGGGTACTTCCTTGCCTTGATCAGCTGCATATTTTCATATTTATTAAGTGAGATTTCATGACATCAAGTACAATATGAAATTTGAGTGCCATTGCGGAAGATGAAAAAAGTAGCTATAAATTTATCTTTAGCCTGCAATTAACAGGGACATGATATCACATTGCAGCAAACACCATACATAGTCAGTCCTTCTTATTTCCAGAACCAGAACTGATTACACTCATTAGTTTGAGTATGCCTATTAAAAACACCATGAAGTACATACATTAAAATGCATCGTCATCGACCCTGGGCTGAGAAGATTGACACCACTCTCGTTTGTATGCCAAATATGTAGCTCGAACCAGTAGCCCGATAACTTAGCACAAATTCTGGGGGAAAACAGTTGCTTCTGTTTCGAGTTGGAAAAACTCTAAAGCTCACAAATTAACATGGTATACGAGAGGCCATCAAAGAGTACAGAGATTTTGCCTGTTGTAAAAAACTTCAAGTATTTCTTGTTTAGGTGCAGTTAACCGCAACGCCACTTAAAAATGTGTTTTAACATTTCGTTTTGTTATATGGATAAAAACAAACAGCTGCTTGCCTTCACTTATGTGCCAAAATGTTGGACTATTCTTAGAACAAAAAAAATGGTGTGCTTAAATAAGCCTTTCACTAATATTTAAAGAATCATTCCACTGCAGAGATACTCAGTGTAGAAATTGAATATGAAAATCTGTGTAATGACATTGTTAGAGCTTTCAAGAGCCATTTAGTTTCGGTGTTACAGCTTTCTTGTTTGTTTCAGTCTGTTAAAATTTATTGTAAGACATCTTAGCTGTTAGTTTTTTTTTACATTGCTTGCATGTGGAAATTGTGAATTATTTCACACGATGGGGAAAACCAGATGATCTTTTTCTATCAGCAGATTTCCTGGTGGTACTTTATGATCATTCGCCTCATTATAGCTGTTCACTCAGACAATGCAGAGCCTCTGCCGGTGCTTGATGTATTCTTTCTTTGTGTAGATCCTTTTTTATGGAAGAACGGCTTGGTGTGAACGGTGAGGGTTTCCTGCTGATTCATGCTGCAGTCAAATAGTCTCAGCAGAGTTTCTGCCATGCTCAACCCTTTGAACACAAGAGGAAATGGAGCCTCTAACCCTGTCAGTGTGCTGCCTATCAAGCTGTGGAGGCCCAATTTAAAAATTCAGATATGTAATTCATAAGGTTCGAGATATGTCTAATGAATGTGGAAGCGGATGAACAGTTCTCTCCAGAATAGGTGAACATGTTACGAGACACCAGCAAGCCAACAGGAGCAAACATTTTTTTGAAATTTGCTGTCATTCGGTTGAATTCCTGAATGTTTACTAATGACTTACAAACACAAAGACTGATCATCTGAATATTACTTCAGTTATCTCCAGGTGTGTGTACTTATCTGTGTGTGTGTTTGTGTGTACGAGTATGTTTGATTAGAATCTGTTTGACACATTCGAGTAGCTCTGAGACAGATAAGACTGACAATGATTAACCTCTTACACACACACACACACACACACACACACACACATGCACCAAATAATTATCAGAGTAATTAGCTTCCTCAGCAAGTCAAAATCTTCATTGGTCCTCTGTGAGTATTAGCTTCTTCACCCGAGGTGCATTTCCCGACAAAGCTCCCTGATTATTGTTTATTCTCCCAGACTGCGTTATCACGCAGCGCTTTCCGCAGCCATAATCAGGATTAAGGCTTGGCAACACGAAGATTACAATGGAGCCCCAAAATTATTCTGGAGAAAATGATCTTTTTCCTACATGAAAATGAAGCACGTGACATGCGTTCATACTTTTTGAGCCTTTCCTCTGTGTGCAATTTAGACAGACTTGGAAGCTTTTAAAGCTCTAAATTGCTTGTTGGTGTGAATACGAGTGTGAATGTGTTTGTCAGCATGCGCTAGCGGTGTGATAGACGAGCAACCTGCCCAGAGTGTAGCCTGCATCGTGCCCTGTGTGTGCTAAAATAGCTCCCACAACAATGATGTGATTCAGAGAACTGATGAATAGATGGTCTGCTGATGATGCAAAAATCAAGAGGTGAAATTTGTCTGAATTTCACAAAGCTCCGAACAACTTGGATTCAAATTCTAATTCTGAGACCATAAAATATATATAAAATAAAACTAAATAATAATCAAAGTTAATGTTCAGTTGATTGGCAATTTAAGCAAAGATCCATAACTGTCTTCATGTGCTGATTGAAATGTAAACTCTGATTAATTGTGGAAATGCTGTATATTTTGACATCCTCTTTTACCAGTGTAGCTTTTCCCTCTTAAAACCAGCGACGAAAGCGAGTACAAGCATTGAAATCTCTCCTGTGAAATATCCAAAACTGCTCTAATTTGAGCAGGACATTGTGGGCCCACATTACCCAAAGAAAAGAAGCCGACAATACATTTCCAGGGTCTTTAAATGAGATACAAGACACAAAATGAATTGATAAATGTCATCATTTCAAACTTCATCCTTCAGTTGTTGCATTAAAAATAAGGGTGATTGAACAAATGCCTGTTTTAAGCAGCATTGTTCCACATCAGTGAGCACAGAAACGCTCACATCAATACTAAACATATTCCTGCAGCTCTTTCTGCTGCTTGTTTCTACCAAACTCTCTCTCGGGGTCCAAAATAAGCAGAAATGTGCAGCGTCAACAGCCAAGGGCCAAAATACAACATTTAAGGAGAGGCCAAATAATAACTGTTGGACATTAATTATTTAAGACATAGAGGCAAAATGGCATTTTAGGTTCACTGTCATCATCATGCTTATTAAAATGCACTGTTAAAAAAATAGCCACAAAAATAAGCCCTGAAACTCAATTATACTCCATTAAATTGGGATAAATCCAGTGATGCATGATTCTGAACTGTACTCTAACTTTAACAGTGGGACGATTTAATATTTTATTTAGGTAGTTTTGTCACCGTTTTATAACCTCTCCCTGTCAATCTCAGCCCCCGCCCCAAAAAATATGCTTTGGGCAGGAAGGAAAGCAGGAAAATGTGTCTCCTCTCGGCGCTTTAAACTATTTCCACTGATCCCATCTGCATTCATTACCTATCAATATTTATGTTAGCAAACAGCGTCCTCAGTCCAGTTTTGAATAAGACATGTCTGGGTATTGATCCCTAGGAAGAACGTCTGCATCTACTTTAATGGAATAACTAAACTGATGGCCTCGGGTAAATGAGCTCATTCAAGTTAATGCATCCAGATGCACACCGCATTTCAAATGCGAAAATAACAGAATTAACATGATGATTTGCCTCATTTCCGTCGTCTGTAACTGGTACACACTTTAAATGCGACTCATTTAGGCTGTCAAAATGCTTAAATAGTGGTAGATGTCGTCTCTGTAAAAGGTGCACACTTTCCAATCAGCATGGTTTTATTGATGAACTGATAACAGACTGAATAAAGATAAATGATGCATGAATGGATTGGTGAACATCTTTCAGTGTCTTTTCTCCCTCTATCTTTTTTTTTCTTTTTGACGGTTTCTTGGCATATGGCGGTTGAAAGTGCTAAGTATGTGGGAGAGACCTACAGTACAAATGAAAGGCAACTTTGATCTAGCATGAATCTACTTAGCTCTCTTCATCCTTCACACTCTCTCCCTCGTCTCTTTCTCTGCGCGCCACTGTAAACGAACGAGGCCGGCTGTGAGACCTGCGGGCTACAAGTTTCGCTTTGAATTCTGTCGTTAAAGCACTTGTAAAGACCCCGAGTCCAAGACTGCTTCATTCAAACCTGCTGCTTTGTTACGAGGAAAATGAACAAAACCGGACAGGAGGGGACGGAGAGAAAAGGGGACAACATGTTGGAATTACTTTACCAGCTTGACTTGAAACCAATCAAAGCTACTTTACCAAATACATTACAAATTGACCATTCGCCATCCCTCTCCCAACAGCGAGCCGTCAGAGCTTGGCAACCGAAACCAAGCACAGTCAGTGGGACTTCCAATCTTTTGGATTTCTACATTTGGTGAGGTGGTCAGCGCAACGAGGGACATTTAAAGAGTTTGAAGGCGGCTATATTCTTTTACAAAACCGAAAACACTAATGTGTGAGCAGCAGATTAAAATGTGTGGTCACTTGCTCTCATGTGAGCCAGCCCTGGGCGATATATCGACATTATATCATGTTGTAATTTAAGACAGATATGATATTATATTTTAAATATTGTGTATAGTGTTTTCTTTTCCTGGTTTTAAAGGCTGCATTACAGTAAAGTGATGTCAGCTTCTGTACCTAACAGACTGATGTATTTGTTTATATTATTTGCCTTTACTCATTATATCCACATTACTGATGTTAATCAATAAGTCTCTTTGTGTAAATATTTTGTCAAAGCACCAGTTTTCATCCCCACAGTATCATCGCAATTTCAATATCGACAGCCCTGATGTGAGCTGTCCTGCAAACTAATTTACCACCTAGACTAGTGCCAAGGAAAAAAGTCAATAAATACAGTATCTACATGTGGTTGGGGGGCATTACAGGTTATTCTTTGTGACTATCACAACCACTGTGTTCACAACAGCTGTGGATGCTGAGGTAATAACGTCCTGCTCTTGTTGGAATTGGAAAGTCTACACTGTCACAGCCAACGTGACCTAACACTATGTTAAATGTAAAGGATGAAATCTCAGCAGTCACACAAAAACAGTCTCATCTTTAATTTTTTCCTTTTTATGATAATGATTACACATAATACTGAACTTTTATATAAATAAAAATATCCTGATAGCTGCCATTGAGCTCACGCCTCAACCCGAGCAGAGCTTCTGTGTCACCACTAATTTGACTGTTGCTCATAAACTGCGACTCTGTGAGAGAGAGCTCACCTGTCTGATGGGCTGAAAAGGACAGAATGTAATTTGCAACTAGATCCTGACCCATCCTGTCCCTGTGTCCAGGATAATTAATGCTTATAAATAGGTAATGGAGTTACTGCTGTTGTGCCACGTCCGTAAAGGTGCACAGTTCTCTAACTTTGGAGACGTTCATATTGATCCAACAGCTGTATGAAGCTGCAGGTGTTTAATAAACTCATAGCAAAGACTCCAACAATCAGCTGGAAGCAACAAACTAAAACTTCAGCTCATAATGATGGTTTTCAAGACATATATTATTGATGAGTCTCATTGATTGAACCTGGTACAGAGTCTGTCTTAGTCATGGGAAAATATTATTATTATGGAATTTTCAGTTTGTTATAGATGTGAAATTGTAGAGCAACATGAATGAGGCAAAACTCAACATACAGTACACGAAAGATGTTTTGTGCTTTTGGTTTTACGGTGTTAACGGACAAAAATGTAGCACCAACATTTTTTTATCAGACTTTATCCTGTGTGCAAAGAAAGCCTATTTAAACTATGTGATTATTTTTTCATAAAGGAGGGGCTTTGAGGCTTCCTTCGTTTTAAATGTTTTATTTTGGCATGAGGTTCGTTTGGTCTGCATGGGAGTGTGACAGCCTGAGAGCGAGTGTTTCACGCCAACAGTGTTAGAGTTGGCAACCCTGATAATACTAGGACCAACTGGCTGTGCATTGCAATACATGAACAATAATGTTTCTATGTGTGCTGCACGGATGGTGACTGATAAGGATCCTAATGTAGCCATCATGTCAAAGATTCAGATTTTACATGAGTAACTGGAAGCATGCAACACGTCAAGAGTCTGTTTCAGCCAATATAAAAGTGGACGTAGTTTCCAGCTGTGAAAAAGGAGGCCAATACAGAAGTGCTTTAAATACCCCTAAGAGCCGCTAGGGGTTGGTTCCATAAATTTACATTCAACTTCTCTAATGAAATACAAAGTCAATACTTTTTTTTTTCACAAGTCATAATTCATTAAAAAAAAAAAGATAGCAATAGCCAGAATGTCTATGTTCTCTTTCCTCTCTCATTGCTCTCTCTCCAAATGACATCATCTTCCACCTGTGGATGTGTCCAACATCTCATTGACTCATTTGATAGTGAAACAATTAGGTGCAAAAGTTTGAAACTTAAATGAACCCCTGAATGTTTCGTGTTTGTCCACATTAGGATATTTCCGATACGCATGTCTGTCTGAAAAAGAGATGAGACGTCCTGTTTAAATGGAGGATTTTTGTGTTTTTGTGTGACTTGTGTACTTACAGCTATCCTCTTCTTCAGAAATGAGCTTGACCACGTAGCAGGCGTAGATAAACCCCACCAACTAGAGACAATGAAAGGGAGGGAAAAGTGAGAAAAGCACAGACACAGAAGAAATAGTTGGAACAGACAGAGAAAACAGGTGTTGGTGTAAGTGGAGCAGAACAGCACCGTGGCATTTTGCTCCGAAATAGCATAGAGCACTTGAATCAATGGACACACACACACACACACACACACACACACACACACACACACACACACACACACACACACACACACACACACACACACGTCTGGCATCTTCAATGACAACCACAAGGTTAGACCAGATTTTCATGGTTTCAGAGCTGGACTGACACTGTTTTAAATCACATCTTTAAATCTTACAACTACAAAAAAAAAAAAAAAAAAAGAAGCATCACAACCGTCTCTCCATAATGGCACTGTGGGGAAACATAAGCAAGATTGTGATCACTGAAATTGAATTTTCAGCTCGGTCTGTTGCTTTCGTGTCCCGACGTCGAGGCGGATAGTTCTGTGTTTGTCACTATCATCAAAATGAAATCCTTGCACCACCAGTCTCCCTCTCTCTCTCTGGGCTTTGTTGTGTCCAACAGAAGTACCTCACATCGCTCTACCTCATGGTCTCACGCATCTGTTTGAAGCCTCTCACATACCGGAAAATAACAGGGGCTAAACATTCACCAAAAGTTCTTCGGTTATCAGGAAAGACAGCATTAAACCTGCGTTAATGTGTGTGATGTTTAGACAGTGACACAGCAGTCCACGCGAGCAGAACACCTTTGCTCTCTGATCTGCTCTCTCATTGGCTGTCTGTTTCCAAGGCGACCGATAGGAGGTGGTCGATTGGAGCAAATATACAGGAAGGTGCAGTCAATGTAAGTTCGGCATTTTAGTGACCTTATTACTCCCGCGATGACATACGAGGAAAGAGTAAAAGAAATGTGGGAAGAGAGGAGGATACAAGCCGACATTGAGGTAAACATGTGTGTGTTTGTATTTGAGTGTTTGAGGCATTAAGTGGACATCCTTCTTCCCTGAATAAAGAGGCCTTATTGCTCAAATAAGGCTTTATGTGAGAAGAGCAAATGACATTGACTTGCTTGGTATACATGAACGCATGCCAACACACACACACACACACACACACACACACACACACACACACACACACACACACACACACACACACACACACACACACACACACACACACACACACACACGAACAAACAGCGAGCTGCCAATGTGAAAAACTACATTTTAGATTCAGAGTATATCTCAAGGTCTTGACCTCATTTAGTCTAAATAATGTTCAGCTCCCAAAGCTCCTCTCTCCTGGTTTCTCTCTCACTATTTCCTTCCTGCTTCTCTTCCTTTCTCTGTTACGTTTATATCCCTTTCCCGTTTCTTTCCTTCCACCTTTTCCTTGTGCCTCCTCCCTGTCTTCTTTCTTCAGTAAATGAGTTGCAGAAACGCAGCGTTTTGCTGCATGGGGGGGATGAATTTACTTAAAGCTGAGCCAAATGCTTGAAGCAGACAATGCTGCAAGTATCAGCATAGTGGATCAATGGTGATGAGAAAATCAATGAGCATTACATAGCAGATATGGCTTGAAAAATGACCTCTGGTCACAGGTGCTTATCAACTCTACTCGGCTGTCACCAGGCTCCCTCTCCTGTCTGCTGCCAATCCAGCTCGAATTATTCTTATTTTGTTTTGGTAGTTTCCACTTGAAGGAAACTTTTAACATCACAAAGTCAAAATGTTGTTTAAAAGCCTTCCAGGAGTTTGGGGAGTTTCTTGACACACGGAGTGAGAAGCTGATGCGGAGCACGCTCTGTCTCCTACAGGCTCATTGCCTCTGGAAATGACTTCTGGGTGCAGTTTTGTTAGTGCGACTGAACAGGGAACAGAGAGCCACGTTGTAGATTGCCCTGCAATAGAGAATATTTGATCAGCTGTGACGAGAGTGTGTATGTCTGCACATCAATATCCTGTTAATATTCTTGAAACTCAACTATGAAGTTTTTTGGTTGCTGCATGTTGTAAACATAATATCCTGTTTACAATAAATCTGATTATATCATCCCGAAGTGGAGAAATCCAACTGAGATAGCTGGGCCGCACCAATATGAGTTAGAGGGCTGTGACGTGTCTGCACCTTATCTTGTTTATGGCTGGAGTTCTGGGTCTGAGCAGGTCTGCAGTTATATTTGGACTATCCTGCTCGTGAACTCTGAAAAGTTAAGTGTTTAGCATTTTGAGTTTCGCAGGAACAAGATCTGAAGAACAAAAAATCCAAACAAAAACAAAATAAAATCTCCAGGAACGGATGTTGCTCCGACGCAGATTTTGATCAAATATATCCAAACAACCTTCCACATCTCTTAGCCCAACAATGATGCAACTGATATTCTCCTTGAAGATAACTTTATTTATTTATTTTCTAGTCTGAATTATTCCCTCCCAGTGACTCATACAATAAATCAGGCAGCATCCAGATTACTCTATTGTTAACAAGAGAAACTGTACTCAAGGATGTGATTGAGAGAGAATTGTGTTCATCTTCTTTCAGTGATTAAAAATGTACAATTCAAGATGTATCATACTCTAATGATTGCAGTTCCTCTCCTGTAACAGAAAAATCAACTTTCAGCACTTCAGTTTTATTCAGTGTTGACATTTTAGATTTAAAGGAGCAGTGCATAGGATTTCGTGGCATATAATGGTGAGTTTGCAGATTGCAACCATCTCAACACCCCTCATCTTCTGGGAGAATAAGATAATCTATGGTGGCCACAAAACCTGTGAGAAACGTGAAAGTCTTTCTCTGGAGGCAGTTTTTTGGTTTGTCCCTACTGGGCTACTGTAGAAACATGGTGGTACAACATGTCAGACTCTGGGTAAGAGGACCTGCTCCGGATGTAGATATAAAGGGCTCATTAGGTAATGAGAACATAATCATTCTTAATTTTAAGTGATTATAAACAAATCAAAACAGGATTATGATTATAATATTCCCTTTCTGCCAATAGATCCCCCTAAATCTGACACACTGGTAACTTGCGCTGCCATCTCTTTCACTAATTGTGTTTGCCACTTCAATTTCTTTAGTAGCATTTCCTAATTTTAAGCTTTTGTGAAGCTAATGAATAATTATCAGCTATAGGTTGATAATAATAGTGACTGAGTGCAGTTTAAGTTAGTGTGTGCATGACTAAAGAGAGAGATGTGGTATTTGAGCTTTTCCTCTATCCACATTTTCTACTTCTGTTGGCATTTATATGGGCTGAATTTAAGTGAGCTTCTTCTTGGTTTCTCAGACAGACACCGGCTCCCTGTTTCATTTAGTCAGTGGATTAATGTTACCTAGTTGCTGCCGAAAAACAGAGGGCTGTTCGGTGTGACGAGCAGAAACGGAAACAGCACTACTTTAGCAGCGCCTCTGACAGGATCCCTGCCCTGATCAGCCTGACAGGCAATAAACTTGTACAACTTCACCACTTCACCTCACAGCGGTGTGCAGCTCATTCAGAGCACAGAACGGTTTTATGGTTTTATGTACACACTGGCTCACACCATCCCAGGAGGTAGGAGGACAGTCTTCAGCCCATTTCTGAAACATACTGCGCAGCAGGTGCTTGTTGCCATGGTAAACACAGTTAGTTATGCAACAGTAAGTTAGTAAAGCCTGGTGGCGTTATCCTAAAGTGGAGAAAGGTAATGATATGGGTAATAAACTGTCAAATGTACATGTTCTTTCCTCTCCACAGTGGTTGATTGTAACATTTTTCCTTTTCAGAGCTTGAACAAAATGTTCTAAACAAATATTTGCAATAATAATGACTGCAAAGTGAGCACCCCGCCCAATTTGGGCCATTTTAAACTGACAGACATTTACAGGCATCCATTTGAACCCCTGAAGTTTATCAGCAATGTCTTGATAAATTCATTTTATGGCTCCCACTCAGCCTTAACACCAGATTAGTCTGCGTTAACAATATTTAAATTCTTTTTTTAAATGGAATGAAAATGAAAGGGGGTGCTGCAGTGGTTAGTGCTGTCACCATGCAAGATACAAAAAGACTATGCTGGGTTTATACCTGCCAGTCAGCTCGGTCCTTCAACAGTGAAAAACCATTTGAATTGGAGTCTCTAAACTGCCTACAGGTGTAATTGTTCGAGTGAATGCTTGTTTGTGTTTATTTGCCAGCCCTGTAATAGACTGGTGACCCCTCTAGAAAGGATAAGTAGTGTGGACAAAGAATGGATGGAATAAAAAAAAAAAAAGCACATGGATGTAATACATAACAAATCAGACAAAGAGTCTACAGCCATGCTTGAGGCTCTTTGAGACTGTACTTATGCACAGCAGTGCTTTGAGCAGAACGCTAATGCCAGGATACTAACAAGCCAATGTTTACCATCTTTTCAGCATTGCAGGTACCTGGTCACAAACTGAAGGACACCAGAAACAATGTGGATCATCAAAGTGAACACTATCCTCTGCAGGCCATCAATGTTTGAACAAAATATAAATGAGATTCCAACCAGGAGTCTTCAAGAAATTTAATGCAAAACAACAAATATCAACCTTATGGTGGTGCGAGAGGAAAAGTCAGTGCATCACCAAAGCCATAAGGGGCCATCCTTTAGCCACCATTAATAACTGTAAACAAAGTTAATGACAATTCGTCAAAGAGTTATTGAGTGTTTTTATTCTGGCCCAAAACAAACAGTTCTACACTAGTATGGATAAAATATGTAATAAATAAATAGACAACGAAAATTTAAGAGGTCTGTAGGTTACTGCAGGAATATGAATCTTTTAGCAATGAAATCTGATTCTGATATACATTGAATACGCTTATTCTTGGCATTTTAAACTAGTAGTTATAGTTATAGTCTTTACCACAGTAAACTGTGATGTAGCCAGTGTCAATACAGTGTCAAGGTATCTGTCCTATTAATAGATTTTACCGTCACCTGGCAGGTAAAAGCTCTCCTGCGAACCTTACAGCTAACACTGTGGCCAAATTGCTGGAGGATCCTATAAAACTGCAGGGCTTCATTCACAATATACATTCCAGGCAAGGAATTCCCAATAAACTAAGAAACAATAACTGCATCATCACTCTTTCCATGTCCCAAATGCTCCCTTAGAAGAGATTGTGATAGCACCTGCAAGTTTTGAAAGCAGCACAGGGAGAAATTTGTTGAATGTCAAGCAGCTGGTGCTCAGTAAGGAGAGGAGGATATCTACAGTGTGTGTTCTGCATAGACCAGAAAATTCAGACACAGCATCACGGGATGAGACCTTTTACAAACGCAAGGACAGATGCCAGGGGAGGGCGTCTATAGGTCAGTCACCCAGTGATGCAGTTTGTCCTCCAGCAGAGGGGAAGGTGAGATTGCATTTTGCCCAAACGAATGCAGCGGAAAAGACTGTCGGCCTTGCATTTTCTCTGTAAACTTGAAAAAAACTGAATCAGCTCACAGGTTAAAGCATGTCCAGCTTTTGAACGACATCACAATGTTATTTAGATCCATAATGAATTCTGTCCCATTTCCTGTCTCGCAACATTCACAATGTTTATGCTGAATCTTAATTATAGAGTTGTTGCCTATCTGTCGGCTAATCTTGCTTTGTGTTGGATGCACTACTCAGTGATGGAAAATGAATTCATCTCCAATGAGAGAATCCATTACGGCTATGTCAGTCTACAGCAGATGAGTTGTGTTGTGATGGTGTCACATTCATCGGATTAAACAAGTTTATGTGCCGATGATGCCGACTAAAACTCAAACTAACATTTTGCTCCAGTCTTCCCATCTTCTCTGTGAATTATTTGTGACAAACATATTTTGTTAGCTCGAACTGCACTGAAATATTGCTGTAACACGACAATCAGTGATTACATCTAAATTTGTTTGAACTGTTGTTTGATGCTTCTGCAAAACTATAAACAGCTTAGACTGACAACAAATGAACCATAAATTGACTAAAACACGGTTTTGCATAAATTTTGCCACTGCCACTGATGCACGCTTTTGTTTAATTGATTCAAGAATTTCATTGATACCTGTCTTAATTTGAAAAAAAAGCAAAAACAAAACAAAAATTAGAGGTTTTACTTATTCAGCAAAGACAGGATTAGTGCTGTGGAGCACAGTGGTGGCTTTGGTTGACTGACATTCAATTGTCATGCATTGTTCTTTCTCTTTCCTCTCCCTTACCTTCATCGCTGAATAACAACAGCTATGAAAACCAATCTGGTCTTCTTCCATGAATGCAATTTGACCCGAACATGACATCGTTGTCTGAAGCCAATGAAAACAATGTCACATTCAATTCAGTCAATACAAATGACAATAAAACAAAAACATCTCATATGCTAATGACTCTGCTTCTTTCCTAATGGTGAGGACGGAAAAATAGAAGCAGTTTGTCATTTTTTTGCGACATCGAAATTTTACAATTTATAAACAATCACATGTTCACATAAATTGACTATATTAAAGGTCCCATGTTTTACCCTTTTTTTTCCCAGTGTTCTATTTGCAGTATTGATATCCATAAGATGTTTTTGTGGTTTTAAGTACCAAAAATACAATATAGTTTTACATCTCTGAAGCTTCTCTCTGGAGCTCTACCAGGAACAGGGTCTTTTGTGTCTGTGTCTTTATGGCACATTGATATTGACACATGACCCATTCGGCTGATTGGCTGATTCTTTTCTGAGTGATGAACTCTCTGGCCAACTGCAGTTTTTCTTTGATCTTCTTGCTTACTAGTTACTGAAACAGAATGACCACTTTGTGTTTTCTTTCACATAAAAGTTGTGCTGAGGGCAGACATATGACATGAGGACGAGTTTGTGACATCGAAACCTTATAGAAGTTCAACTGGCTTGTCGCTGAATATGGACTTTCGTAATTTCTCCTTGGACTAAGCGTTTTGACATATTCATAGTATTTATATGGCACCTATCTTTTCCTAAAAAAAGGAAGTCTGGATATAAATAAAATTACAAAATACGGGACCTTTAACAGAATCCACAGTGTGTTGTGGTCATTACAGATCACTGTCATCTTACAGATCATTATGAGAGAAAGGACGCATTGTTTTTCCCCAGATTTTTCTAAATGGGCATCACAGCTGGGAGCTCAAAGTTGTCTGAATCATTTTATTATGTAACTTTTTGATTGTGTTTTAGTTTTGTTCACTGTTTTGAAAGAGTTAGACATAAAATCGTCAAATAAATTGTTATGAATACTGTGAATGCAGTCCAATATGGTTTACAAGGTGCTGCAATTATCTGCAACTGAAATGATTACTTTGAGCAGCTGCAACGTGAGCAGAGGGCCATGGCTGTCTGAAAGTGTAAGCTGCCGGCTGGTTAGAGGTTTTGACAGCACTATCCTCATTTTGGATGCTACACCAGAAATGTATCAAGGGTAGAGGCCCATTTGGAGCCCAACATATTTGACTAAGCATTTTGATATTGTACAGGGTTCCTTGATGGGGTAACATGTAAACAAGATGGCATAGCTAAGGCTAATTTTCTTCATTATGTTTAATAGTCAATGTTACTTAACTGTGTGCAGTGGAGGACTGTCTGCAGGTTTTCCTCCCAACCAAAAACAGCAGTGGGGAATTTCACTGATTAGTTGCTCCACTCTGGCTGAAGTTATGCTAATCAATGAAATTACTTCCACTCTAGACCAATGAGCCAGCAGAAAGCTCCGTCACAGACATTTCTTTGTTGTGAAATATAACTTGATTTTCACTTTCTGCTGTTACCAGGTACAATAAAGCAGAAAAAAACCCCTGTAAATACGGAAGTCATGCTTAAGCATTCCCCAACTATGCCACAGACTGGCCGAGATGGCCTACATTTCACTGAGCACTGTGTAGATCTACAGAGTGGCCCGCTGTTCGTTCTGAGCACAGATTATATTCATACTTTGCAATGACTTTGTAAAGATATTGTAAAGTTTGGAAAAATAATGAAAACTCATGAAAAATAACACTGTAACAGACAAGCAACAATCAATCAGCCTCT
Organism: Embiotoca jacksoni; assembly: GCF_022577435.1. Taxonomy (NCBI): domain Eukaryota; kingdom Metazoa; phylum Chordata; class Actinopteri; family Embiotocidae; genus Embiotoca; species Embiotoca jacksoni. Next base: position 5,366,275 of record NW_027185374.1, read on the forward strand.
AATGTCGGACATCAATAAATTATGTAACATTTTAACATGTACATGAAATAAAATATTGTGTATGAACAATTGGACAAAGCCTAATTTGCTTTTTTTTTTTAATACTGTATGAGATACATGTTCTTACAAAGGGTGATGAAAACGTTCAGAGACTGCCCGTGTTGCAAGCAAACGTAGCGTGGCACCGTGATGTGCACGAAGCTGTAACCTTTATGAGTAAGTATTTCATGTTCTGTCGCTTGATCAACATCAACACCTCTGTTACACACATTTTTGTGACCAACATGAACATATTTTACATCTGCAATTTCGCCATGGACCTGAAACTTGAGCAGAGAAACCTTGAAATTCTGTGTCAACATTTTGATAAAACAAAGATGTCGCAGGGAGCAAAATCCATTTTAGTAGGTGTAGTGGTTATTGTCATAGAGAAACTTGAGACTTGTGAACAGGCATATCGTTATGTTGTTGAACCAAGGAGCAATTGCACCACAGTTCAAGTCATTTGTACCACGTTTTCTCTCAGAAGTCTCAGAGTGTCACATTTGGATTTGGAAGATTTCACGTCACAAAGCTCTGCGGATGACAACGAAAACCCACCAGTCAGTGACGTTCTTCCCCTTCTGATGTCACTCAAAACACCTCGCCCGGCTCATTGTCTCAATGCTGTAGGCATTCGAATGGTCTTCATTACCAATTTCCTGAGTTTGACACAAAATTTGACATGCGCTTTATGCTCAAGTCCATGGCGCAGAAGCACCTTCACCAGCGGTCAGAAAAATGTGTGCAATTCAGGTACTGATGATGATCATGTGAAGAAACTTGGAATATTTACTCATGAATCTCAAAGCCTACCCCTGCTCTGTTCACGTCATAATGTTGCACTTTTTGATCAGCCCTCGTATTCATTCATCCATTATCTAAACCCGGTTTATCCTGAACAGGGTCACAGGGTGCTGGAACCTATCCCAGCTCACTTTGGGCAAAGGCAGGGTACACCCTGGACAGGTTGCCAGTCCATCACAGGGCCAACACAGAAAGACAGACAGAAACAAAGACCATTCATGCTCTCATTCACACCTAAGGGCAATTTGTAGAACCACCAATTAACCTGACACGCATGTCTTTGGATGGTGGGAGGAATCCGGAGCACCACTGTGCCGCCTCCTCGTATTCATTGTAGAAATAAAGAATAATTTCAAAGTTTTGTTTTGGTTCAGTCAGCAGTGGTGCATCATATGAATCTGTAACTCAGTAAGCTAGAGACAAAATCAAACAGTCAGTAAGCCAATCACAGAGGCAGACTAGTCCATTACGTACCCAACTGACCACCCAACCAAACAAAAACATATTCTGTTGAAGAAGTTGACAGCTGCAAAGCCACAGTGACAATTCCTCTTCAACACACTGTCCAGCCATATCCTCATCTGTTTTTGTGACTTGATTTCTTGAAAACTTGTGCCTTACGCATCCCAAATACCCTTTTACTCCTTTTTTTTTTCACTGCCAAGAATCAGCTAATCAGAAAACTTGCAGATGTCCAATCATTCAGTTTCGGGTACAGTTTAGTCAATTACAGTAAACCAGCCATCCAGTTATCCAGTGAACCCGTCAGACTGGTGAGTTTGTGCTCATGGAGCATGACAGTGTTTCCACACACCAATTACAGTGAGACAGTGGTACAGCTGTGTGGTGGCTTGGCACTCAGCCACAATATAAGTACCACTATCGATTTTCAGAGAGGGAGTACATGAGGAGAGGGGACAGTTGTGCATAGTAAGAGAGGAAGGTGCAGAAAAAGAAAAATACATAGATTCACTCCCATCCGAAGTCTTACTGTTGATGTAATAATGCATGCAGTAACATTAAAGTGCGGGTTTGTTTGTGTGTCTGTGTTCGTATATACACAGTGAAAAAACAGAGCAACAGTACACAGGAGACTGAGATGAAACGTGACAGGCCTCCCTCATTCCCACTCTTTCTTTCCCTCTGTTCCCTCTTCTGATCCTCCTAATTATTACAGTTTGACAGTGCAGGAGAGGAATAAATACAGAGGGCGAGGGTAAGAGACAGGCAGAGGGAAACAGAGAAGAAAATCGCTTTTGCAACAATGAAATGAGACCGAGAGGCACACAGAAAACAGAGATAGGGGGAGAGTTTCCAAAGCAGCTTATCCAGCCTATTCTATGTTAATGAGGGTATAAAGTTATTAACTTAATGGAGCCAAGATACTATATTTTACTCTAAAACAGAAACCACAAAGTTGCAGAATTACCCACAATTCCCTTAACCACTGCAGCAGACAAAAAAGCCGGCATGGCTGGAATACACTTAAAGAGTACATTACACTTAATGTACTGGCGAGTGTAACTGTATAGAACATCAGAACAACATACATTCATTTCAAAGCACTTTGTCACACATCAGACATAGAAAAACTCTTCATGCAAACATTTAATCACTGCATATATTAAAACACAAAAACCAGAAACAACACTTTGAAAACAGACTTAAAAAAAATAAAATAAACAGCTAATGCAAACCAACGTCAAAACTTCAGAAAAACTAATAGGAATAGTTGATTTTTTTTTTTAACCTTTTATTTTTGCAAGTAATATGAGAATAATATTAATCTTTATGGGTAAACAAGTTTGCAACCTAAAAAAAATCTAGAAGACTTAATATTTAAATTTTTTGGATGTGAAAATAGGCATAAATTGTTCGGTAACGCACTCATTATAATAAGTCTATAAGATGATAATGTGTCATTATTTTGCTTAGAGCTTGTTCTGCTTCCCTCATGTGGCCACAGAATAAAAATATTAATGCTATTTTTCTGAAGTACTTTGCTGGAGTCATCAGCATAAAGACTGGTGACAGCGGGGAGCAGTTGCCCTTCCTCTGACCAAACTTAAACAATGCAGCATTCAAATTGGTTTGTGTTCAATATTCTTTACAAAATTACAAATATGGAAAAAAATGTAGTCTGCTCAGATCTTTTTGTAACAGTAGCACCTGTTGAAAGCACTGTTTAGGTTCCTAGTAGTAAAGAGGCTTTGTAAACCCAGAGTATGTGTCCTACATGCAAGTACTTCACTTTGAAATTACGGTGCATTCTAGAAAGCCCTTGTTTAGCTCAAGTACTTACGGCCAGGAGTATCTGCAGCGAAGAATGAGCCACCTCTATGAACTGGAAATCCATCAGACAGCCAGATATAGATATATATCGGTGGTCCTCGGGTGCCCAGGAGGGAGGAGGGGTGATAGGTGTCACCCTGCACCCTGGGCCGTTCTCCATCCACCAGGAGCGATGCATGGACAGGTTGAACGTCAGGACAAGGTCAGAGTCCTGGCAAAACAGACCGACAGAAAGAGAGTTGAATTACATCCTCAGACAGAGGACAGAATAGAAACAAGGCTGAATGTCAAGGCAGGTTTTAACCAGGTTTTAATACAAACCAAACTGTTTCATTTTAGATGGAAAGGAGATGAGAGGTTTGAGCTAAAAATAGATGTATTATTCCAATGATGTGGGATCATTCGGATTAGAACTGAATCATGCACAGGTGAGGTTAAAACAATGACAATAAGGTGGCGTGCTAACTTGCCAAACAAAGATGGGGACATGGTCAGCAGATAAACTACAGCACGTTAACTCTTGGTCTTGTTGTTCTATAAATATTGAGACATTTTCCTGCCTTTATTTATTCAGTTTGTCCAACACAGCATTAACAGTCCCATCACTGGTAGAGGTCACTTAGAATTATCACACTTTCTGTCCCACGTTATTTTAGTTCCACTTCAACCAGATAATAATGGCCCTTGCAGCTCCAATGCGGAGCATCAGCTCAGGCTCCTCCTCATTCTCGTTAATTCTCATAGATGCACAACAAATCAGTTACGACTGTCTTCTTGGTTTAAATGTTATGACTCCACTTAGCATTGAGAGACACAGATCATAACACAAACAAGCCATTCAAACCACCCGAACGCCACCACACACATTTGTTCATGCAATGCTTTGCCATTAGTCAAATAAAAATGCAGTTTAAAAGCATTCTGAAAAAGCAAATATGGCTTTTAACACATCTATTTACCGGGACATTAAAAAAAAAAGATAAAACTATGATTTTCTTGTGTTTATCTATACAAATTTTTATTAGTTTTTGTTTCAAGAAAGTGAGCCATCGGTGGTTTGATGTTACTGACATGGTAGATAAAACAACAACCTAAAAGAAAGTATAGAGTATAAGTAGTAAAGAAGAAGTAAAGAGTATACAAACAGCAGTTGCAGTGTGGGGAACTCACTAATTTTCAACAGGAATATACTGTCAGTGTTTAAATTCACTTACTGGAAAATCTTTAAATAGAAATTTAAATAGAGATTTTCCATTGACATTAACATCATCCGATTCCGCTCTGTATGCTCCACTTCATCTTTACCTGTCCCTCTTATCCTCCCACCTCATCCACACTTGACTCTGTCACCTCCCTCCATACCGTTACTTCGTTTTCCCTCTTTTTTTTGTAGTCATTCATATTGCGGCCTCCCGTTCCTCTCCTTCTCACCCCCTCCCCTACTTTCCACCCCTCTTTTTCTTCCTTGTTCTCTCTCTATTTCAGCGTAATGAGTAAATGCCTCATTAGCACCAAGCTCTGATTAATGCCATCTCCCCTTGTTGTGCTCCTCTTTTTAATGAGGAAAATCTCTTTAAATTTCTCTCCTGCTCCCTCACTGCCATCACTCTCCCTCGGTCTATCACTGCCCTGTTGCACATCCTTCTCCCTCTCTGTTTATATGTCTTTACTGTTTGCACCTCTCTTCTTTCTTTGCCTTTCACTGCTCTCACTCTCTTTACTTCTGTTAAAGTAGTCATAATTATTGCAGTACAGTTTCATCCATCAGTACTTTCCTAATGAGCCTCTTAAAAAGGCGCACACACACAAACACAGAAGTAATTCTCAGTGAAAAGCTGAATTTGGCAAAATGTCATGCAGACCTGGCAGGCTGCACTGCTAGTAATTCTGTAATATCTGCTCACTTTGTGAAGGCAATAAAAATAGCAAAAAGGATTGAACTCAAAGTCAGCCAAGGTGTTTGGCAAAGTTTGTGGTGTTAACCAGCTGTGGAATATGGGATTAAAAGAAGCTACAGCTTCAATTCAATTTGAGAAAATGACAGACCAGCACGAATTAATTTACATAAAAAACTAAAACTTAACTACAGCTACAGCTTCAATTCAACTTGAGAAAATGACAGACCAGCACGAATGAATTTACATAAAAAACTTAAACTTAACTTAAATGATAAAATACATTAAATAGGGTTTTCCTTAGGATTCTAGATGACTTAGGTCAAAGGGGGTGGGTTGTGGGTGGTAGTTAAAAACTATGCATTTCACATAACATTGCACTATTACCAAAATATTTATTTATTATATATAAATATATTATATTTATTTGTGCCATAGGAAAATAATAATGACCAAAAAAAAAAAGGTAAACAAGGATTATAGTGAATGGTACATTTTCTCATTCTCCCATAGTCAACACTGAAAACAGGTTTTTTTCTGTTCATTTGGTTTATTCGCAGTGAAAACTTGGGTGCAGAGTGTCAGTGTTTTAATGGGAGGAAAAACTTCAAAATGTTCAAAATGAGAGTAAAAGTAACAGCAATAAGCAAAACTGCAGGGCAGGTAAACCTGCTTTAAGATTCAATATGCCTGCTTTATGCAAAGAGATTGACATTTAAAACAAATATGCTAATCAGCCTTTGCGCCTGGTGAATTTGATGAGAAGAATGACACCACTCATATATCTGTACAGCAAATACAACCCTACAGCCGGGAGACCGTTAACATGCTCAGGATAAAGACTAGGAACAGGGAAAATGTTAACAAAATATACCTCCAAACATCTCTAAGGTATCACATTATACTTTTTCTGTTAAATATGGATAAGAATGTGCCTAATTAGTGAGCTTTAGAGGTTTTGGGACCAGGGTTTCATTAATCTTTGGACAGAGCCAAGACTGCTGCTCCTCCCTGTGTAACAGTCTCCATGCTAACCTGTCACCCTGAACTCGATTTTTCCTGCACTGAAGAAACATCATCATGAGATCTTGTTGTCTAGTTCAACTCTTTCACACTAATATAAAAAACAAGAACGACTCCTTGTCAAACAAGTTACACCTTTCTGTTTCCTGTTTCTACTGATCCATGTTTGAGTATCCCGTGCCTGTGTAGTGAGCGTCGTTAAGGTTACACGGTCCGTACGATAGCTCGGAACTAGACAGGTGCTGCTAATGAAAAAGTGTATTATCTCCTTTCTTTTCATTCAGCTGCAGTGAGCAGCCATAACAATAATCTGCCTTTGCAGATGGAAAAAAAAATTCATCAGAAATGATTTCCCTAAACCATGAATAATCCAAATATTAAGAGTCGCCGTGTTCGCAACCTCTGCGAAGGATTTGGAGACAAAGCTCAAACTACTCCACACTCACCAGTGGAATACGAAACAATTACATTGCAGCTGTGTACTGGCATTGATATATTGATCTTATATTGTGGAATTTATTTAGCAATGCGGCTTTTAACACACTAAGAAGATGAAGCCATAGCTCCAAAATAATCTTGAGATATTAATCTGTGTAATAATGAATGGGCTGTTTGGTTCGCAACCTCGTATGAAAAATGTTGGCTCGAGTTGTATTCATATTTCCTACTGTATGTGTGTGTGTATGTGTTCGTTACCAAGCGCCATTTCCAAATGTTCTCCAGCCTCTCCACATCTTTCCTCCACATATTTCTTCACATTTTCTGTCTCTCTCTCTCTCTCACACACACACATGCACATGCACACACACACACACACACACACACACACACACACACGCACGCACGCACGCACGCATGCACGAACACACACACACACACACACACACACACACACACACACACACGCAATAACACACAGTCTATAATTTCCAGTGTGTTCGCTGAGGATCATGCTCTCAGGTCTTTGTCTCTGACTGTGGGCTAGTGCCGCTTCAGTGAACCACATCTGTTGCTGCTCTTCCCCTCTCTCCACCTCTTCCTCGTCTTTCTGCCTCCCCCCCCCCCCCCCCCCCCCACTCTCTCTCTCGCTTTCTCCTTCTCTCTCAATTTCCCCTCAATTTCCCACCTCTGTATTTTCCTTTGTCTTCCACTCCCAAGAGGTAAAGGAATGGAAGTGGAAAAGAACATTCACAACGCTCTTTCCTCTGATGGTTTGACAGTCAACGAAGAGGGACTGATGCTCTTATAATGCTACCTGGAGCCGCAGGGACACCTCGACAATTAAAACAACAAAATCAAACAAAAATGGCATTTTCAGTTTTCACATTTCTAACATAAAAAAAAACAACTGTAAACTTTGAGAGTGTGTGACAAAAAGGTACTTGGAAATGAACAATGAATAACTTGATGCTAACATGTTTTTTTTCTAATATATTAACCCTGTTTTCCATTTGTACAATATGTTGAGGTCACAATCCTCTGGACTAAATGTAGATGGGATGTTATCAACTGCGTCAATTTATTGGTTCTAAGTTAATTGAACAAAAATACAGATCTGAGTAAAAATGTTCAAGGCACTGAGATTGACTGAGATAATTTCAGTAATGGATGGATGGATGGATGGATGGATGGATGGATGGATGGATGGATGGATGGATGGATAGACAGGTGAATGGGTGGGTTGATGAAGGAAAGGCCTTTGGGAGGGAGGGCCAGTTTTTCCCCACGAGTGCTTCAATATCTGCTCCCAGGACACAAACACACACACATCAATAACACAAACTGTCTCTAAAAACATAATACAAGCTCCAGCAGTCATGTAGTGAGACAGACATACAAACAGAAAGATAGACAGACAGACAGACCACAACAGTCCCCCAGACCTTCAGGCTCGAGGGCAGATAATCAGGAAGGGGCCAATATTAGTTTTATTCTCTCTAAAGTCCATTTTTCACTCTATTTCACTCTCTATCAGTGGCTCTATCTTCTTTTTCCATCATTTTCTCTCAACATTTTCTATGTTATTTCACACCAATATAATCAGTCACGGTGCATCTCCTTACATTGTTTTGCTGTGATTTCCCATGGGTGTTAGATGAGGCCTTAACCCATAATGCTTCAAGCACTTCTCTTCTATCAGATTGGTTGGGGGTGTTAGGGAATTGCGTGTGTGTGTGTGTGTGTGTGTGTGTGTGTGTGTGTGTGTGTGTGTGTGTGTGTGTGTGTGTGTGTGTGCATATGTGCTTGGGAGTAGTAGAGATGAAGTCTGTTCCAGAACCTACCCCTGACCTTAACCACACCAAACCCATTACCATCTCTAATCAAATGCCTCAACATAACCCCCTTCAATCTTTCAGTTTGGTGGGCCAATTATAGATCTTCTACCCATTTCCCAGGTGGACTCCACAATTTTATGAGAGGTGGGAGGGGGGGGGGGTGCTAATCGAAGCTTTCAATGGGCTAATTGTGTGTTTTTGTAAAAAAGTCCTATCAGAGCTTGTGTTTTATTTCTGTGCACTAAAAAACGAATTATGTGCACACCCCCAAAAAGTAGCTGCATGTCCAGCTACATTGTGGGAAATTACATACAGTATGTATCATAGAGTACTACTGGTGATTTCTATATTGATACAAATTGGGTTGAAAATCTGCAAACTACTCTTTTTAGGAACACAAAAAAAAACACGTACATGGCACTGCAAATCAGCTCTACAGAGCGTTTTAGCATCTTTCAGCTTTTATTTTGGCCTGCTACACCTCAGACAAAGTCAGCATCTTGCTAGAGATCATAGCAAAGCATTAAGCGCCCACACTCACCCGAAACATCAAGAAGTACACTCTTAAGGGGTGTTAAAATACAGGCACTAGGAGTTTCACAAGCACAGTACGATATAACTTTATTGCTAACACAGTCAGGCTAAATCCATTATAATTAAGGCTGGAGAATAAAACATGCCATCATCCAAGCCCTGCAACAAGTTTGACTGCAGCAGTCAAGTCACTCAGATCCATTATCTACTGCGGCATACAGCCAATCCGTGCTCAATCAGCTCGCTCTCTTTGAACAAGTCAAAACTCACTCTTGCCGTTGCACATGAAACTATACAGTAACAATGAATAATCTAATCTAATCACCAGTAATAACAGCTCACGGCTCCAATGATGAAATTGGCTGGTAGAAATGTCCCACTAGAGGCGTGTTGATGAAAAAAGGCAATTTCATGCCATGATTTCAACAAATGCATCCATTGATCAAACACAGTCAGGGTTGATGGATTTACTCAGTGAATCAGGGTGGATGTTTTAACTAGAACGCCAATGATTAAATGTGTGGGATCCTCTCATTCATCGTATCAATCGCCGATGCTGAATGAATACTGAAGGGGGTAAAATTAAGCGACTATTAGCATTCAGACCGGCCCTGGCAATCTGTCTTCTACTTTCTTCGGGGAAGAATTGGGTGGTTTGCAGTTTGATTTACCGTCATATTTCTTCTACAATTTATCCAGCAGTAAAATGCGCAACCTGCACTGACAACAGCGACTACTGATATAAAAGGCACATTTGATTTCTTTTTTTCTCTGTGCTGTATCAGATAAGCGATCCTATCTTCTTGAGAGGTTTTGTTGAACTAACTTTCTGTGTTTCTACTTTTTTTTTTCCCCCTCGTCCCTGCTTCCCTTCTCTCTTCCCTCTTCTCTGTTGAAAGGGACAGTGATTCACAAGCGGCTTCATCCCACAACACATCATCTTCGATAACTCTTATCACACCTTCGCCTGTCTAAACCCCTCTGTCTCTCTGCCTGCTCCTGATGCCTCGCCTCCCGCCTACCCCCAATCTTTCAGTCTTTTTTCATTGCTCTCTTTTTATCCCTTATTCTACCACTTTTCCCGTTGGTCACTGCTGCTCTATCTCTCCGTTACCACTCCACGGTGTGTTTGCGAACTGGAATTAGACACCTGGACAGATATGGAAATGAAAATGGCGCTGTTTTGAGATTGTCTGGAATCGGTGTGAATATGCAAGTACGTGTCCCTCATATTTCCCTCTGACTGATACAACAAATGACAGGTTCTCCAACTGCTGGCAGAGCATGCAGACACCAGCACACACATGCGTGCACACACCTAACAAACATTTTCACACATACAGTATGCAGAAAAGCATGTGGGACAACCCTCCATCACAGCATCCCACCCCCTCAGTAAATGACTGACAGCTGAGCGTGGTGTATCTGTGTGTCCTCTGACGCCCAGAGGGTGTCTACATCTTTTATGTGACACACTGGACTACTGACAGTTAGCTGTCTGAGAGTGTGTGTGTGTGAGTGTGTGTGTGTGTGTGTGTGTGTGTGTGTGTGTGTGTGTGTGTGCGTGCGTGCGTGCGTGCGTGCGTGTGTGTGTGTGTGTGTGTGTGTGAGAGAGAGAGCAAGTTGCTGAGAACATGCGAATATGTGTGTGTGTGTGTATGTGTTTGTGAGATGGTGACAGTTCTCTTTCCACAGGCTCCTCTTCCAAATCTGTCAGGGATGCCACATCAGAAATCTTTTTAAGGATGAATTTTATATGGCATTGCTGCTGTTTTAGATAGTGCAGCAGCGAGTGACTGGGAGGATGGGAATGTGACACACTGATACATGGTATGAATCTCTGGCTTAAACTCAAATTACTGTCAAGACAGGATGAACACCTTTTCTCGTCTCTGGGGCTCTACAGGGGCTTCAATGGAAAGCAAAGATCCCCATTAGCTAGAACGTTCCATCAAACACAAATGGTTGGAGAGGAAAAAATGTCTTAACAAGAGAGGTGATGAAGCAATTCATCAATCAGTTGTTTAGTAGAATGTTAAATCCAAACAAATATAAAAACAAGCTTCTTTTTTTTATGGTAGCTGAATAAGAAACAAGGTATGTGTGAAGAACACTAGTTTGTACAGACATGGATGAATTTGTTAATACCCGTAAAAGCTCATGAAAAACTGCACCGTTCCTCTTGAAAAGTGATGCAATTGAAAGCAATTTTCTCATGTATACCTGCATGCTGAGTAAAAACAAAATGTAAAAAAAGATCAATTATTGCTTCTTTTACAGAGGTTATACTAAAATGGCCTTGACGGATTTGTTGTTAGCCCTAAAAAAAATTATAAATAATTGGATTATAGTGATATTTCAAACTATTCTTATCACACATCTGCAATCTTGTAAACAGTCTTTCAGCCCATTAAAATGGAGAAAAGTGGTCAGTCTGTTGTTTGGTATCTTCGTGAACACCAACCTGAACATGTAGCAGAGAGCTGTCTGAATTTGCTGTGTCTGGCAGGGAGGGGCTTTGAATCTGTGATACAATGAAATCTCAAGTCTGTCAAGGCATTCTGGGGCAAAACGTGCTGCCGAGTGTTAGAAAGCTCTGTCTCAGTCACAGTTAATGGGTCCTTTAACAGGACAATGACCCAAAACACACTAAAATCACCCTGCATTCAAAAGAATAAGGGGGCGACACCTTCATTTTCATTATGTACAGTATGAATAAACTCTATCTGCTGATGAGGACTGTTAGCCTGGTTCTAGATTGTTCGCAGCTTCAATTGGAGTTTATAATCTGGAAACTCTGTTCGCATGAAGGTTTGCTCAGCCACTCCGGAGGATGGACCAATCAGTGACCAGAAGGGGTGTCTAAATGTGATGACATTGAAATCAAGCAACACGAGCAAATACTGCAGCATGAACAATTCTTAAAAAAAATTGTAATGACGTTGCACTGCTCATACTGGAGGAGAGTCTGTCGTTAAAGGCTGCTCCAGTAGTTTCAAAATCAACATGAGGTCTATGCCTATTAGATCCAATGACTGAAAATAATTCCCAATTGAGCATGGTCAGACCCTATCAGTTCGCAAAGAGAATTTGGGTCTGGTTATACTGGGCAAAACAATGATGTGGTACAGTTGAAATCTCCAGAACAAGAGAATAAATAAACCTGAAGTTGAAACCGTATTATCAACTGCTCTTTCCTTTGTCAAGGAAAACACCGTCAAGCTCAAAATAACTCAAGAATAAAAAAACAGTGAGTTACCTCTAACGCCGATTTACAGGCCCACTATATGCGTGGGACAATGTCAATGACTCATCGCTGACGTGCTCCAAGATGTCCTGCTAACGCTCAGTGTCATGATGTCACATCAAACCCATTATCTCCATCATGATGATGATCTGTCTGTTCCCCTCGTGTCTGTCTGTCTGGTTGCCTGGCTTCAGGACTTCAAACTGAGCTGACAAACACTGACGCATTTCCGCTCCTCGCTGTCTGCCACTTTTCCGCTCACTGTCTGTGGTTTACTTTCCTCTCCAGAAGAAATGTCACAGGCGTTTTGCAAATTTTATACCTTTACAGGCCTAATGTTTCTGACTTTCCCGCTGTTGTGCCACAAAACAGCAATATTTGCAGTTCATGCGCACTTTAAATGACACAACAAACATGGCTGTCATAGTGCATCAAATATGAGAGGAAAGTTGTCTTTGCCTGCAATATTTTCTATTATGTACATGTAAATGCTAATACATTTATTTCAAATATGAAGCCAGGGCAATCCCTCTCTGACAGTCTGATCAGTGCTCTGATACACTGCTGGATATGGGAAGTAAAATCTGGATATCAAGTCTATAAAACAGAGTGCTGGGACTGAAAAATTACATCAAAGCTACAGTACATATCCAAGAGTCACTGATAGCATGGCATAAATCAAAGCGAGGCTGATTGTCACCCTCTTTCATATACAGATGTCAGATCTCTGTAATGAAGAAAAATGGAGTGTGGTGCAATCGGTTTTGTCCTGTGACCCCAAAGTAATGGCCCGAGTGTATAAAGTAATGCATTAAATTGGCGCTCCGTACTGGCCGGTACATAAAGCCCTGCATTATGAACCACTATTTACCATAAATAGCAGCGCCTTCTTGACAGACCCATGTTTCCCCTGGTCGTGACAAAGGAAATAAATAGGAAGAGAATGAATTAAAAGCAGGCAAGAGATGAAGATGAGCGAGGGTATGGGACAGATTCACATGGCACGTTGCAAAACAACATGAAAAAGACTTGATTATAGGGTGAGCAGAGGGAGAGGAGGGATGAATTACATGAAGATGAAGAGAGTGAGGGAGAGGAGGAGATAGAGGGCACAAAAGAGGGAAGCGGCATCAGAAAGCAATAGTGAGGGGGACTGATAGAAATTTCATTTCTATCACAGTCGTCTTGAAGCACGGCGCATGCCATCATTAGCCTTATCAAATACGGGAGAGAAAAGAGGCAGGACTGAGCAGGAAAAGAACATGTCACTATGGTATATACGCTCGTTCCTCTTTGATAAATACATAAGCCGTGTGGTTTTGATCCTCTGTGACCCAAATCTAAGCTGATAGTCTATTTTTGCTGGGCTGTCATGACATTTGATTTCAACTTTTTAACTTATTGTGGTTCTCTTTGATCTCAGTCGGTCTTAATTTAGCCTGATTTAGTCTTGAGCCCGTGAAGTGGACATTTGTGGAATTTTATTGAAATGTCTCAACTACTGGATGGATAATAAAATTTAGCAAAGACATTCATGTTCCATTCAGGATGATTCATAAAAGCTTTGGGGATGACTTAGGTGTCCAAACAGCGCCACTGACAGGTCAAAATCTTGGTTGCCGGTGCTGCATTGGTGCATGTGTTTGACCGATCAACATATAACACACCTAAGTGTTTATGCTTTGGTTGTTTTGTTGTTGCCTCTTGTCTTATTTTGTGGTCTGTTATACATTTCCTGTTAGGTAACATTAGTAGCAGAGACATAAGATGCTGTTTAGTTTCCCAACATGTGAACTACTGAAGAATATTTATGTAGCATACAGGATACTAATGAAGCAGTCTGAAACATAACGTGTGATTCCACAGGTGACTGTTGAATATGACTTTGAATTAAAACAAAAAGAAAAAAAAGATTTGTTGATTTGTCTGTTGTTTACATTATTCATGATTTTTTTTTTTAAATTCTTTGATAAAAACGGTAATGCATTTCATAAAGTCCTTGTTTTCATAGTTAACAATTTATTTTGTTTTTGTAATGGAAAATGGTTCTCATTTAATATTATTTCTCAATATTTCTCCACTTAATGTGTCAAAAATAATGACATGCTAGTAAAATGATGCTCATTGTTATGCTAACAAACACAATGACAGACACTATACTAACAGCAGCAGTTTTGTTTGACATGGTTCAGTCCTTCAAACACAAATCTGGTTTTGGAGAATTTCTTTGTCCTGAACCAAGTGGAAACAATCACAGACACAGCGCTACTTGTTTTACATGTGGTCCAGTGTAATAATAGCCCTCAGGTCAGTAAACAAGTCCTGGAATGGTGGGTGATGGATTTGTATCTCATGTACAACAGCTGGTGAATCCGATCAGGGGGGTGGAGACAAGCGGGACTTTATGGCTCCCCTCTCCCTCAGTAAGTGGGTCAAGGTGAATGTGCCCTTGAGCGAGGTGCACGCAAACTGTTCTGGTCATAAAAACAAGCTGTTCAGCAGCTGGTTTGTGTGTGCTTCTCTCTGATTGGTCAGCGGGTAATTGATAAAGGTGTCGCTAATTAACTGCCTGCTTCACCCTCATTACAAACCAGATGTGTTGATTTTGGACAGGAGGCTTTTTAAAAGATTTTTTCTTATAAAATAAGGAGAAATATGAGACTCATTATTTTATAATAAAATAAAAATGACACGTGGAGATATAATTTCTTTTATGGTATTATGCCCATTATTGTGCTGCTTTCCCACCTGTTTCTACCTTGCTCTCCAGCTTCTAAGATGGCAGACATGCGTGTATTTTCAGTGTGAATCAAAACAAAACCCAAACAGCAGTTCCCTGTTTTCCCAGCTGTGCTGTATTTTGTAGCCATTAAAAAAAACTACGCCTGGAGGACAACACAAGGTGTAAATATCATTAAAATCAGAGATCAGTGAAGCTGCAGTTTCCAGGCAGAAGGTGGAGGGATTTTATACAACTGTTGACTCACTGTAAAATTTCTGGGGACAGTCTGGATGGCAACAAAACTTAACAAGACACGTGTGTGTGTGGGAAGAGCATAGAGTGTGTGAGTGCGATGCAGTACAACAGGAGGTGAAGCATATGCACCACTTGAGTCCCAACAAATCCTAATTATGATCGGAAAGATGGGAAAATCAATAAGATGTGGATTAGAATAGGGGATATATATGGTGCTGTAATTTTGTGCGATTTATTAAACTGATAGAGAACATGTTACATAACTGTCCAATAAACTGAGTAAATCCAGCAAATTGTGGTGGGAAAACTAGTTTTTTCTTTTAACACCACAGCACAAAATGTAATCAGCCATAATCAGCATTCCCATCAACTGATTTCTTCTGTTTATGGAAGCTCTGATTGGCCTTAATTAATTGTCCAATTTCATAATCTGTATTTAAAATCAACTAATTTTGAATGTGGAGAGGTGAAACTTTTGGGCAGTGAGTCTGAAACAACTTGAACAACCTCAATGCAAAATGCAATGGCAATGGAATAAAACTGCCATGCTTACACATCATCACATGAATGCCTTGGTGAGACTTGTACACTTCATGATGGATCATGTAGCTAGCTAATCATAAACAAGCCAAATTTATATGCAAACAAAATCATTAGAGAAGGTCATTGATCCACCTGCTCAAAACCACTTTGGGAGCCAGATGTTGAAAATCTAATCTTTACACGTCTCAAGTGTAACTGAGTCACTAACCAGTTAACAGGGTCCTGCTCCTGTGATTAGTTACATTAAAATTAATCTAATCTGACCTCTACCGTCAGAGGAGACAGGAACCAAGCCATCTCAGCACCTTGCTGTCAGAGTAGAAACATTATTCCAAAGGCTTTTATAATACAGGACTTATATTACTTCATCCATGAGTTTTGCCCTGAGTAGACTTTGGCTTTTAGATAGCACATCAAGAGAATAACAATCTGGTTGTCATCCGTGATGCCAATCTGGGTTTGCATTAGTTTATAAATAGTTCGTCTCAAAGATTATTCTCTTCAAGCATCTTTTAATCTCACAGTTTTGGGTGCATTATCACCCTCCTCTGGACTGGAGTTTACACAGATTTCTATTATGTATGTCAAAACCTAGATGGATGTAATAATATTTATGATGGGCTAAATATAAATGACAATATCTCGCATGAAAAATAATTGCATTATTGTAGTATATTTTCTTATTTTGAACCCAAATCCCATGAAATACCCAAAAAAAAGCTACTAGTTTCAATATTTTCCAACATCATACCCTGACTATGGCTCTCAACCCCAAACCATTGATCCCTAGTGATAATATAAAAACATGGGTCACAAAGTTACACTTTTATTATTAGTATTATTATATTTGGGCTAAATAGCTGTATATTGGGACATACATTATTCAAACCAGAATAATAATTGTTGAATTGTTGGGTTTCTCTGTATAATATTATAAAGTTCTGCTGTAAGGATTTTAATGTGTTAAGTGTCATGAAATAACCTGTGTTGGGATTTGGCGCTATATAAATAACATTGAATTGAATTGAATAACTATTTTCAGCTGAATAGTAATACACATTTAGCATGATAGTGAGTATTAATGGCAGCAGTACTGTATGAGTGAGTGGCTCCCATATTCATGTTAATAAGGGAACATCTCATTCAGTGCAACAGTGTGGCTCAAGTGAGTGTTATTAAAATATTTTGGACAACAATGGGGGTCTATGGTACAGAGGAAAAGGATGTATCAGGTTTACAGCAAACATTTGTTAACATTGTTAGTTTTGGCCTGTTTTGGGGTTTTATAGAATATTTCCCAGTCTCAGTCTTGCGTCAAAATTTTGATATGAAACAGTTGCAAAAGGGACCTTTAAGAAACACCTTTGAACAGCAGAAATCCTGCATGTAATAATGCTGTAATACCGTAGAGTTCGAATTAGTTCAGTGAGAGTGGCTGTTACTCTGGACATGCACAGTAGAAGACATGAAAAGGCTGCAGAAATAATGCAAGAAAAAGTTTCCTTACTCGGGATAGATCTCCAACCTCCAGGTAAAAACAGATGATGAAAACATTCCAGGTCATCCACACAACGAGCCAGGCTGCGTACTGCAGAGAGGTGAAGAGAGAGGGAAGTGAGACGCAGACGAGATCTGACAGGCCTTTGTTGGAGAATTAAAAAAGCATGTTCATGTCTTGCATTTGGAGCGAGAGAGATGGAGAGGAAAGACAGAGGGAGGCTTCACTTTTGATGTTGTTAAGATGCAGGGAAACAAAAACAACTGCGAAAAGCGCAACCAATCACTTAAATCAAACCAGACAGGGAAATAAACTGAATAGCAGCACAATGTGTGTGTGTGTGTGTGTGTGTGTGTGTGTGTGTGTTTGTGCATAAAAGAGTTATAGGAAAGAATGAGTGAATGATGGATGAGGGCAGAATTTACAATCTTAGATCAAATCTTTGTTTTCTGTCATTATCTGTATCATGTTTATAAATATTATGTGTACATGAGGGGGGGCATGTGGAGGCCTGCAGTCACTTTGGGAACTTCTGAAAGGTTTCTGAAATATTTAATATTTTATCGACAAGTACTGCAGATGGAAAAAAAAAAAAAGACAAATTATCCCACTTTTCTTTGAAATTCTTCAACATTTCTTATATGTATTAAGCGGATAAGTGGTTTGTCTGTACTTACAGTCCAGTTAAAGATATGACTATAATACCGTTTTCATGGATGGCAATGCTATGAGCACTGACAAACTACAAACTTGGTATAAAAAAAAAAAAATCTTAATAAAAGTGTCAGGCCAATATTATTCAGCCCTCATTATCTAATGTGAACAGCTGACTACAGGCGAATGAGAGGCTGGTGCTAAATCTATAGCAAAGCATAGGCAAAATGTCTTTGTTCCCAGTGTGTGAAACTCACTCCAGTGACGTATCTCGGCCTGAACTGAATCGTGCCAAACAGGCCCAGGATGACGACGATAATGTGTAGGAAGTTGGTCAGGATTGGAGCCCACTGGTAGCCAAGGAAATCTATCACCTGACGCTCCAACACACTGACCTGAGGGAAGGAACAAGGGGGGGAGGGGAAGAGGGGGAGGTAGAGGAGGACGAGGAGGAGGAAGAGGAGAGATTAGTGGCGTGAAAAAAAACCGTCTTGGTTTCTGTAACGTGATAGTTGTGGGTTGTCACAGCAAGAAAACTAGAGCAACACTAACAGAAAGTAGGTAAAACAATAACATAGACAAGTGAATATAGAACATTTAAAATCAATAACAGACACCTGTACATTTGCAATAATAAATACTAACATGATCCTTAAATACCTTAAAAGAAAATATATATATATTTTTTTAATAATGGCAAACCTCCACAGACGTAAATTGTTGGTTGGCCAAAAGAAGCTCTCCAAAGTGTGTAATAAACCCGCTAGTGAACTAGAGGACACCGTGTCAGTGTTACATTTTGCGTCGCCTAGGAGTGATAACTACACGCATGTATGACTGCAGAAGGAGGTCATATGACGAAGTACAAAGAGTGTTAAAGGGCCTATCCCTTTATTGCTCTTTGTACTACATAGGGTGGACAATACAGGAATTTCAACTTAAGTAACGACACAAAACAACTTGCGTGATGTACAGTATGTAACATACATAAAACTACTTACCATGATATTTTTCCCAAACTTAATCATGTGTTTTTTTGTGCCTAAACCTACAGCAACTTATTTTTCACGCCATGTGAAGCAAAACATGACACGGACAAGGGATTGTCTTGAGGAAAACCAGGTGTAAAAACACACTTTGACATGATTCCAGGTTGGAACATATTTTTCTGACATTTTATAGACAAAATGAGTATTGATTAACTGTGAAAATAACCTGCATATTAATCCATAACAGAAATTATCATTAAATGCAGCCCAACTCTGATGTCATTCTGTAACCGACAACAGCTTCACAGTCAATCAAAGTGAAAAATTTTGCATCACTTCCCCCTTATATAGTTGATTAATTCATATTCTTTATACAGAGCTTATTTTTTAAGTTTTGGAAAACTTTGTTTCCTCATTAGAATTTAAATGATGAGTCTAACATAACGGTGAACTTGCTATGTGTCTTTGGGGTTGGAGAGGATCTTTATCATAATATATCATAAACCACAAATGCTTTATCATCATGAAGTTAACTTTAAGCAGTTATTCATGAATTACTGTTATGTTCCCAGAGCTGTGTGTGTGTGTGTGTGTGTGTGTGTGTGTGTGTGTGTGTGTGTGTGTGTGTGTGTGTGTGTGTGTGTGTGTGTGTGTGTGTTATTATCATTCAGTCACTGGAGCCTCATGCTGAGATAGTTAATGAAGTCAGCACAGCGTATGATATTGCACTGCTAAATATATTAATACACACACAGAGACAAAGAGAGAGAGGGAGAGGGAGACAGAGACAAAGAGGAAGCACAAGACAAAGACAAGGTGTGGACTAAAAAAGGAAAGAAAAAATTAAAACCTGAAATCATTATTAGCTTCATGAAGCCCAAAAGAGACTGATATTTACTGCGGCACAGTTTCTACTACAAGTGTTTAAACACCAACAGCTTACATATCAAATCAAGAGATCCATTCTCTCTTATTCTCACTCTCTTCTCACACATTTCTGCATGGCTGAGTTTAGACTGGCCTAATGTGAGACCATATGGCAACAGCATAGCCACATCGCAGGTACACACACACACACACACACACACACACACACACACACACACACACACACACACACACACACACACACACACACAGAGAAACACACATTTACACAGGCAAACACTGAATAACCGACCTACGCTGTAACCACGTGTGCAACACCAATCAAACATTAGTTTTCAGTATTGAGTTACTGAATGTGAGATTTACAAAGGTTTATGAATGAGTGTGTGCCGTGCTGACATATTATGTGCATCCACCAGCGTTTGTGTGTGTGTGTGTGTGTGTGTGTGTGTGTGTGTGTGTGTGTGTGTGTGTGTGTGTGTGTGTGTGTGTGTGTGTGCGCGTTTCCATGTCAGGGCAGGTCTGCTGTGCTTGCACTTGACAGCACCTGCTGTTATTGGACACACTGGGCTCAGCTGGCACCACAATGTGTGAGTGAGTGACTGTGTGTGTGTGTGTGTGTGTGTGTGTGTGTGTGTGTGTGTGTGTGTGTGTGTGTGTGTGTGTGTGTGTGTGTGTGTGTGTGTGTGTGTGTGTGTCTCTGTGTGTGTGCGTGTGAGAGACATTGTCCCTCTTTGTGTGAGTGCTTTTATGTGCAGGGCAGACTCCATCTCGCTGGGTCTTTGTGTATCTGCTTCATTGTATTATGTAAAAGTGTGTCCTCCCATTGACAATTATATAGTGCTGCAATTGTGCCTCTCTCACAAACACACACACACACACACACCCATACATAAGCCATTATAAAAAGTCAGAGGCCTCCCAGCCCATTACTGAGGCCCCTGGGGGCCCCTCTTTCATCACCAATAATATAAACAGTCTTCTCTCCAGCTGGGACTGCACTCACACTCACACAAAAATATGCAATAAATCACATAACACAATAGCAAAAGAAAACATGTGATCGAAGTAATAAAGAATTAGTTTAAAACTATTAGTAAACTATGAACGCTAATTCATAAAAAAACATATTGGTCTAAACTGGCTTAACAGGAACCAATAAGAGCAATATTAAAATCCAGACCATCTGTTCCTTTGCTTGTCTTTTCATGTGAAATTCTCATTTACATGGCTCAGCTGCTAAACTACTAACATCAGGTGCCTCAGTACATCGTTCTTTGTAATTCAGTCACTCCTGACAGACAGAAGACAAAGCGTGCATGTGGCCCCTCTCTGCTGTAATGGCAGCATCCTTTTCATGAACCAAATGATGGAAGAAGCTTTGGCTGAAGTGTGAAACAACTCTGACTCAGGCAGGGAGAAAGATGGAGAGATGTGTTTCGTGAGAGCACGGTCGCTCGCAGCAGCTACGGTGGCAGGTATGGCAGTTTTGTAATACGCTGCGGCTGATGAAAGCTTCGACGGTTTACAGGTGGAGCTTCAAGCTGGCTAGCCGGGTCCCTCGGGATCTGCTGTGACACTCTTTAATGGTGCCAGCAGAGATGTTCATTTCAGTGCCGCTGCTTAAGGCCAGGGGAACATTCATTTTCAGGTTATTTATCTACTGTAGGTTCAGTATATACCTTAAACCCACATTCGTCTTAATACATCCTGACTTGGTACAGAAGATTGTTGCATTTCTGGAGAATTGTAGCGATTGCTGTGACTGTGTTTAATGCGTCTGTGAATGCATGTCGATTACAGTATGGTTGTTTTTGTTTGAGTATGGTTAAAAAAAATAACAGAAACAACTTGATATGCAGCCTTCTGTCAATCTGTCTAATGCCAGCACAAAACCACTCCGGGACCAAGAATGTTTATTCCACCAACTGTTTTGTTAGCATAGACTGATGCTTGTGCTCTTATTAGTTTCCCATTTGCACCAGTTAACTGAAGAGTCTAACTAAACAGCTCCACTGCATCAATTGCTATCCTGTTGTCCATTTCTGTACATTGTGGCCAAAATGGTTTTATTTTGTAGTGGCACTGAAAAAAAACATCTGTACTGCATTTACAGAAGTACAGAAAGCAACGACCTGCTTGTTGCAATGAACCGAATGGACCGAACAAAAATTATAATATTTGAACGAGTATTCTTAAAATCCCGAGAGCAACAGCTTTATTTACAATTACATCACTGTGTTTCACCAAGCAGCAAGAGAAAAGGCTCAAGTCGAACACCAACCGTTTTCTTGTCTTGATATCCAAAAGAAGATATTTTTAAGGCTTCTTTCCAGAGCTCTACCAAAAACAGGCTGTTTTGTGCCTGTGTCTTTAAGGCGTACTGATATCAATGCTCCTCTCTTCTGATTGGCTGACTCTTTTCTGATTGATGCACACCCAGGCCGATCAAAGGTTTTCTTCGGTCTTGTAGTCGGTTAGCACTGTGATGAGTCAACGCTATGTGTTTTCATCCACAAAAGGTTGGACAGTGGGTCATGCTGAGGGCAATTGTCAAGTATATTTCCCACAAGTGTGTCCTCCTGCACTGGTAACCAACCCCACAGTTATGTCACTCTGTGCCAGCACACCCTGGTGTACAATGTTACATCGCTGCATTGAGGTGTGAATTTAAAGCACCGCAGGTCATTTTCCACAGGTGTTAAATTACTCTTTAAAAACCTTCATAAATGTATCATTTATGAAGGTTGATGCAGGATTTAAAAAAAAAAAAATACATTTCAATATATTGTGAACACTTTCTGCCTCACAGACATGTAGCTGCATTGACACCTAGGGAATAGATTAGCAACAGAAAGTTGAGGCTCATGAAAGAGACAGTAGAGAGGCCGAGGAGAAAACAGCGAGGGAGAGTCTTCAGCGAGTTTGGGAAAGATTTCGGTCTGTTTGATAATGAATGGCGGGATGATATCATAGATAGCAAGACATCTGCGTGACCATTACGAGACACTGCAAAGTGATAAAAGTGTCTTTTATCTTGTACAGAAAAAGACATTGAGGGAGAGACCACGAGATCTGATGAGAGGGCATGAAGAGAAGAGGTGATTAAAATCAGACTGTCACTGAGGAAGGAGATCAGACAGAGAAATGGAACTGTCTCATCTTCTGCCCCTCCATTCCTCCTTGTGTCCTTTCCTAACTGCTCTTCCCTCACTCCCATCTTCTCATTTCCGCCCAACTTCTTTCCTCTGCTCATCACCACCCGTGCTTTCCTTCTTCTCTTCTCCTCTCCTACATATTTAATATGCATTCATCTGTTACCAGATCTGTTGTGTCATAAAACAGAAAATTACTTCTTTTCCCTCCATTACGGCACTACCTTACCCCTCCCATCCCGTTTCCCTCCACTGTCTCCACCTCAGTGCTTCTTTTTCCTCCTGATGTCCTCGACTCCACCTGCCTGTTACCTCCCTCTTTCACCATCTCTCTCTCATGCCTTCTCCCTTCCTCAATCTCATCCTTCCCTCCCTCGATCCCTCGGCTCTTTGGCTGAGAGTTTTTGCTCGGTTCTGTGACCTTTAAAAAACTGCTGATCAAATTCTGCCGCTCATCCCATTATAGACGACAGAGAGGGAGGGAAAGAGGAGTGGGATGGAGGGGAGGAGATAGATAAATAGTGAGAAGGAGCTGGAGAAAGAGAGGTGGTATGGAAAGCAGCAGGCATGGAGTGGAGAGGAAAAACAGGCAGAGGAAGTGAGAAAATGTCCAAAAACACTTTATGAGTCACACAGGGAGCATCACGACTGAGTAGCAACACCCCAAGCAAATCAGAAACACATTGAAGTAAATATACGCTTTTTTTCTCCACAGCTATCATTCGGAAACTGTATTTTTTTTTATCTGTTTGTGTAATCATCGTAAACTTTATTCTCCTAATAAAACTCCAAAGCAATCGTGGTTTACTGTTAACTTAATTAAGGCCGCCTGCCTACGCAGTATCCCACCGTGTACAGCAAAAGCAATCTCCTATCGATTCGGTTCGCACAGCGATCAATTCATCTCCATTGGAGGCTATTAGGGACCATTTGTGGCTACTTAGGGCTCGGAGAGAGAGGAAAGATGGCGGGGAAGATGGGGTGAGCTGAAGCAAGAGGGAAAAAGATGAAAGGATGTCGTGAGGAGAAAAAGGTAGGGCGAGCAAAAGAGTGGGAGCAAGTGGTGAGGAAGAAAAGAGAGAGATAGAAGAAGGGCGGTGATGAAAAGAGACAATGGCGATCATAGGTGAAAACCTCTCCATTAAATATCCAATTTCCCCCATTCAGGTCAGCTCACCGTCATCACAACTGTTCAATCATATCTGTAATAGCCTTAATGTCCTTAGTCACTCAGCTATACATAGACTGCACACAACTCCAAGTGAAAGTCCCACTTGAATTAACGTCACAGGATGGCCACTTAAGGCTGTGGTTGTAAGCTGTATAACTTTCGTGGGAACAGGCACAGGAAAAAATGGCTGAGACTCATACAGATAATGTGCTGCTGCTGCATCAGTTGGCTGGCCTATCAGAAGAGGTGTAATAAGCTCTCACTGAGCCCTGAGGTACACCTTTAAATTTTTCTGATCTTACAGGCTTTTGAGGCTGGTGAACAAGATTATCAAGATACAGCAGGAGATATGGCTTAATATTTAGCTCTGATATAGCATTTCATCTTGCGGCTCTGTAGCTTTACATGCAGAAGTCAATTTGAAGCTCCACACCTGGGTTTAAAACACATGGGTGTTTAAAAAACTGGGAAAGTGTTGATGTTTATAGGCTGGCACTAAAATGTGTCAGAATCAAGTGGCAACTCAGTGACGTCACCCACCAATTTGTGAACAGCCATTTTGAACTGAACAATTTTTTTTTTTTGTGCTAGAAATGACCATATTTGGACAAGCTGGGGTGGAGCGAGGGGTGTATCTGACTGAGAACCCGAGGACAAGATGCTCGCCCACCTATACCAGCAACCGGACTGCACCCCAGGCAGGTCAATTAAACCAGTCACGCCCCGAAAAAAACACCTCTCTTCGAGGCTTAATATATCATTTAATATGGAATTATTTTGAGATGATCCAACCAGTAAACTCATTAGAAAGAGTAAATTAAGCTAATGGCACCATAATGACTTGGGCAAAAAATGTCTTGACTTTGTTTTCAACAAGAGAAGTTGATGCTTTTTGAATGGGAGTCTATTGGAGCCAGAGGTTTTTTGAGCTAGCCTTGTGCCATTGCAGTGGTATTGCACTTTAAGGCACTTCTATGTTCATTGTGGTAATTTTCACAACCACTACAAAATCAGGAATTCATTTACCCCGTAAAACTTCTCCGAATTTTATTTATCTTATTAAAACATAAAAGTTTAAAGTCTAAACAGGAGCAACCCATAAGTCTTGATCAGAGGACCTTCCAGATCTACTGGTGTTACAAGGCCACAGAAGATCTCCAGTTGCAGGCATAGCTTTAAAACTGATCACACTAGTCTTGAATTTAATTCAATATTTCATGGAGCGCCATCATTAGAGATCAAGATCTGAGTTACATGAGACATTTGAGTGCCAGGTAATGCTTGAAAAGTACTACTTTGTACAAAGAGTCATGTATCAATGTGGGAAAGTGTCAGCCGCTGTTCGCCCACTTCTGAAGGTGTGCTGAAAAGACTGCGGTTTTAGAGAGGCACAAGATGCAATAATTATTTAAATAGGGGGACTACATAATGGTTTCTCCTCAAAGACATTCATAGTGTTGCCCTCAGTTGAACACACAAGAAGTGACACAATAAGCTCAGGATTCAGTGTTCCTAGTAGGAAAAATAGAAACTAATCAAACACTCCAAATGCTCATCAAGAAAAAGTGCCTGGTAAAAATACTTGCGATAGAATCACACCATTAGGAAGTTTTCTTTCAGTTGCATGATGGCAAAAAAAAAAAAAAAGAAGCCTACTGTTGGTCTAAGCGTTGGCCAATCGATGATACTGGCTAACCAACCTTTCTTACGGTGTTCGACTGGTATATTATCTTTACATGTAAATCTAAGGAAAGCTACAAGAAACAGAAGGACACATTATATGTATGTATGCCACAATAAGATGTAGAGAATGGTTACTATAATTAGAAAATGATTTAGGTTAAACTGCTCAGTTATAACTGAATCGCTCAAGAAGTCAGAAATTGGGTTGTGAAAACGTGTAAAGGGTAGAAACCAAAAGCACCTCGCTCCACTGGCAGAGCAGTGACTTCAGGCGGTTTCTGCACCCGAGTTCAATCAGCATTTTTCTGACCTACCAGACAAACTAAAGCAGAACTGTACATGCTCCAGGGTTCAGATTAATCGATGCTCAGAGTGCCAACATGTCAATGAAACTCTGGCTTAAGAAATAATTTCAAACTAGATGGCCCTTTAGGTAAATCTTCTGTTAATCCATTTCAGCTCTATTGGATTTTAATATACCAAAGAATAAATGTGCCAGGTATATCGAATAGAATATCATAGTTTATATGAACTCTTTTTAGCTGTCAAGAAAGACAGTCAGTCACAATAAAAGTACACTGCATTAGTGCCAAATATCTGATATTAAATACATTGGCCCAACACTTGTCACAGCTCATAGGTCCTTGTCCAGATTATAAGATAATTATAATTATAAGAATTATAAGATGTATAAGCATTTGGTTCGTCTGTTTGGCACTTTTGTTGGCCTGTCATAATGTCAGTTTGAATAAATCTGGCTGCCATGGCTGTCAACAGATGGAAAGAGAGCATGGAGGCAGTGTTAGCCAGTTAGCAACACCCTGTAAGTACCCTGATGTGTCATGTGGAATAACCGAGATGGATCAAGATGGCAGTGAGTCAATGAAAGCTGTGCTGTAGAGGAGCACTCGTAGGCTGTCATTATGGTCACTCATCTTCATACTACAGTTCTAGACAGACTACTACAGAAAATATGATGAGCAACTGCTGGCCCACAGGCAAAATCCCTTTTTATTTTACCTGATTTGCAATAATAAGTCCTGACACCTGAACAAATCGTAACTGCAATTTGGATCTTGGAGACGTCCAACATACTGGAAAGTCATTAGGGGAAACACACAGATAGACTTTACGTAAATCTTATTTATGCTATACAAAAACCATTGAGGGAATTTCCCTCTCTCTGTTTCTGTGTCTGCGTCTCTACTTTTTGTCCTTTGGTTGTTTTTATTCTCAGCTTGGATCGTCACCAACAAAGTGCCTCAGAGCTGGAATACATTTACTTCAAACTATTTTGTGCCACATGTTGAGAAGCTGCTTCATCTCAACAAATGAAAATGTTTCAAGGTAGACAACATGATTTCTCCTTTTAACTCAATGGGCTGTGCCATCTTCAGACCATTGATTTAAAAGATGATGGTTCGAGATGTTTCATTTCACACAGTGAATCGACCTTGTGTACATTGAAAATGTTTACAATCCTCCTCTTTGATGCTTTGGATAAAAGCCATTAAATTAATGGTATTTATTATGTATTGCTGGTCTTATAATGGTTTGTTGAACAGCACTGGTTTTGAAGCCATAAAGATACTTGTATCTTTGTCTAATAATAGACAAGATAAAGACTTGTAACTAGGGCTGGGTATCGTTCGAAATATTCAATATCGGTACCTTGACTTTGGTACCAGTTGTTTTTGGAAACCAATTTTATAAAACGATAACAAAACAAACACAAATCCACTTTCACCAAAAGAAAAAAAAATTAGATTAGAAGTTACGGTACAAATCTTTTGTTGTCATGCAGTTTAGAGGGGGAGAGTGTAACCCAGGTTGTTTTTTGTGGGCAGGCCACCCACCCAAGTAGAGGCTACATTTGACTCTGATAAGATTAATCCCGCGTCAACATAAAACATGTTGGTGTAGATGTTGCATAGGTATTGAAATTTGGTACCAAATAAAAAGCCATTTTTTTGATATAGTACCAATATTTGATCGATGACATAAAAGTTTGACTTGTTACAGAATAATAATAACAATAATAACAACACTAATTGTAACACTTCCTCGTAGTTTCTATTTTTCTAACTCTGGTGTTGATATCAATAACACACTATTCTGCCAGTGCGCTCTCTGCATTTGCTCCTTCCCTCTTTTACCCTCCATCCCTCTCTCCTGCCACAAGCCCCATGGATCTATTTCACATGTCCCTGCGAATTAACTAGAGTGATTAATATTCCTCGAAAACATTTCTGTATGTAAACGTGACATTTAAATGTCAGAAACACCAGATAATCAGTTTGGTATTTCAACAGATCTTCCCTCTCTGTCAGTGACTGTCCACCCCTCTGTCTTTATCTGTTTCTGCTGATGCTCTTTTGTTTTTCTGTCAGCTGGGTACTGCTCTTTCTATGCCTGGAAAAAACAACGACAAAAGTCTGGCAGCGGTCTGTTTCTATGACTGTTACTTCTGATGTTGTCATGTTGTCATTTTCTTTCTTGCTTGCTTGTATTGGCCAGCACAAAGTGCGATTTGGACCCAAAATCACATTTTTTATTTTTAGGTTTTATGGCGATACACAATATATATCTGATGCTCATTTGTAAGTGTAAGCCACATGTGAGATGGTACAAGCAAGCCCTTTTATTAAGACAGTATGTGATCAAAATAAAATGAAAAGACAGGCTTTCCTTTCCTGTCTGCAAATATAGAGCTTCAAAACATGATATACAAAATTATATGAAAAATTATATAGAATAAATAACCAAAATTAAATAAAATTAGTTATATTTCTGAGAATAATTCCTTCATTTGTTGTCAACAAGAACAGACTGAGGCTGTGGTAAGCTTATTGTTGCATTTTTGCTGCTCTGTCCCAATCAAGCACCATCCAACAGTGATGTCACCCATTGGTTTGTGAACTGCCATCTTGCTACCTGCTTGCTGGTGAGGAGCTAACGGTGGATCTGATACGATGTCTGAGGACTATGCCCCGCCCACCAATTGCAAAAACCTGACTGCACCACAGGCCTGTCAATCAAACAGACATGTCCACCCACACATACAACTTTTTAAGGCTTAACATAGAATTAATTACGTGATTTTTTTTTTTTTTAGATCTAATAAGAAGAAGGGACTTTAGCGAATGACACCATTATGACTGAAAATGATTGAGTTTGTGTTTCAAGAGAGAAGTTGAATGGGAGTCTATGGAGCCAGAACCTTTCTGCGGCCAGCCCCTAGTGGCCCTCGGTGGTATTGCACTTAAGACACTTCCCCATTGCCCTCATATTTCCACATCCACTTATATATGCAGTCTATGAGTATAACACCAATAAAATTCAGTAGTGAGGTTCATTCATCCAATCAAATTACCTGTAGCTTCTCTAAGAAGATCTAAAGCACAACCTCAAACTGAGAGGCACAATGGATACCATGTCCCCATCCCAAAACAGAGAAAGCATGATTGTTTGTTTTTTTTATAGCAGTGACACCCGAATGGTCCAAACACAATAATATGCCCACTTGCATTGACATCGACACAAATCTGAGCACACAGTTAAGCACAAAACAAAAGCCAGACATCATGGACCCATGGAAACACACAGGGCTGGAGGACACTCTCTCTCTTAGACTATCAATCAGATATCATCAGACTGCCTCTGTGTGTGCGCGTGTGTGTGCGTGTGTGTGTGTGTGTGTGAGTGTGTGACACTGTGTTGGCCGTGTGTGCTGAATGTGTCATTAGCAATAATTGCAGGTTGCAGTTGAAGCTCTTTCCAGTTGTTTCCCGTGATTGACCAACTGATTATGATTAATACACATGATCTCAAGAAATGCACCTGTCTTTTCTTTTTCTTTTTTTCTATCTATTCTACTACATTTTCCCTCCTTTCCTTATCATCTTCTATATTTTAGTCTCATTTGCCTGATCACGCTCTCTGTGCCTCATTAATCAATCTATTTATGAGTTTAACGTCTTTGATGGAAACCTTGTCTGTCTGTTTGTCTCCCTGCTGCTCCATTTGAAAGCTCTTGTCCTCTATCTCTCAAATTACCCCTTTTTCTTTTGCCTTGATCTGACCAGACCAAAGCAACGCTGACATTATTCCGAGGAATGCTCGTATTTGTCTCAATATGGTTTTAGCTGCTCTGCCGCTTTGATCTAAACTGGACAGACTTTAGAGACAACAGAGTTGGACAAACTTTGTGGAAGCAGTTGTCTGAGTTACATAACTTATTCAAAGATGAAGGGAGAGGAGAGTTCTGTAAATTTCAAATCATATCTCTGATACATTATTCAAATCTTCGTGAAACATGTTTGAGCTGTTAAGAGGCAAAACCTTGTTACACCCCACGGTTGTACATTAAACAATTTTCAGTGAATTGTACAGTACACAGTAGCTGCAGTGATTTCAAATAGTTGTCAGGAGTTATACAATTTATACAAACGGTTTTGTTCTCCTGATTCTCCTCTCCTGGCTCCTTTATGGCTCTGGCTTCCTCTGCGTATTGCCTTTTCCCTCCTTCTTTATCTTTCAACCCTCCCGGTGACTCCCCTCTCCCTCCTTTTCTCTTTTCCTTTATCACAAACCTCTCTTTCGTTTCGCTTTTAGCTTGTCAATTTTGCTTTCCGTCTTTTTTTGTCTTTCCGTCTCCCTCCATCATTTCTTCTTCTCTTCCTTTTCCTGTTGCTATCTCTCTCTCCTCCTCGACTTCGTTTCCATTATCCACCCCTCTCCTCCTCTCAGCCCTCGCCTCCATCCTTCCCTCCCTCCCATAATCGTTTCTGTGTCACTATTCAACACACACACACACACACACACACACACACACACACACACGCACGCACACAAATGCAGTAGCATCCCTCCTCAGTCAATCTGTAAATGAATTATCAGCCCACCAATGGTTTTCTGTTCGTACAGTCTTATATCTTAATGGGCGATCTATGCAGGCAGTGCTTTTATGAGAGTAAAGTGTGTGTGTGTGTGTGTGTGTGTGTGTGTGTGTGTGTGTGTGTGTGTGCGTGCGTGCGTGCGTGCGTGCGTGCGTGCGTGCGTGCGTGTGTGTGTGTGTGTGTGAATGAGTGAGTGAGTGAGTGCTGGTTAGTTCAACTGCTGCATGATAAATAG
Organism: Embiotoca jacksoni; assembly: GCF_022577435.1. Taxonomy (NCBI): domain Eukaryota; kingdom Metazoa; phylum Chordata; class Actinopteri; family Embiotocidae; genus Embiotoca; species Embiotoca jacksoni. The sequence continues at coordinate 5,397,079 of NW_027185374.1, forward strand.
GAAGTATTAGGAGGCACCACTATCGTACCCAGGGGCTCTCGTTTTGCGTGTGTTAAGTGCATGTGTGTGCATTCATTGTACAAGTCTGTTTTTTGAGTGCATCGGCAGTGTAAAGTATTTTAAATGTGTGTGTGTGTGTGTGAGAGAGAGAGAGAGGAGAAGTGGGAGTGGAAATGACACCAGATAAACCCACAGATGGACGCCCAGCGGGCTAAGAAACATTACAACTGCACAAACACATTAACACACACACACACACGCACAGACAAACACATTAACACACACACATGCACACACATACATATATACACACACACACACACACACACACACACACACACACACACACACACACACACACACACACACACACACACACACACACACACAGAATGGAAAGTAGATATCAGCCTCTCTCTGAGTAACCTCACGGGAGCCGAATGAAATCAACCACATCATTGGTGGTTGTGGTGTGTGCACATGTGAGTATACACACGAGCAGAATGCAGCCAAGTATGTGCTGTGTAAATGTCCACTTTTGATAAAAAAAAAGATTACTGTGAGGATATAAATAATATCAAACTTGAACGGGTGTGACTCACACGTTGGGTTATTGTATCTGAGAACTGAGCACTGCATGAAAACAGCCAGGTAGACTGTCCAAACACAAGCTGTTCCTCAAACAGTTTCAGCTCCTTCAGTTAAGGCAGGAGACAACAGCATCAGTGAGCTTTATTGTGTCTGGGTCGGTGCCAGAACTAAATTAACTTTGTGTCCTGGTCTGAATTGGAGACATGAAAAGAACCTGTGGTGTCCCAGCTGACAATGGACTGCCGGCCATCTTTGTCACCTTATTTAAATGAGCTTCATTGTGCTCACAGCGCTCATAGCATCAATGGGCGGTTTATTTCCTTCTGCTCGCTGTTATGAAGCACAAAAATGTGGCCATATTTCCATAATAGTACTCTGGTTGCTATCACTGAGGCCGCATTGCTGATCGTCCATTCACTGTCGGTGGAGCACGTCCAGGCGGCGCTTGCTCCAGGTTCATGTGGACATGAAAGCTTGTCTGTGTGTTTACTGTACAGAAACGCCCACGAGCAGATTGCACTTAAGCCATTTATGATGCCGTAAATCTGGAAGCCTCCGCAGCTTTTCCATCAGCAGGCTACCTGCTGCTGAGGGCCAGACAGACAGTGTTTTACAATGAGGCTGTGTTCTCAGTTCAGGGCCTGGTCTCTGCTGTCTGGCACTCTGGGTTCCACAAGTAGAACCAAACTGGGTTACCTGTGAGCTCATTCATTGTGTTAAGAAATCCCTAATTTTCCTGTAATGTATTTTATACTTTGTTGCTGGCATATCTTCATAAAAAACATTTGTGGGGCAGAACAGGTGCTTACTGAGTCATAACAAGCTCAATTCAGGTCACGAACACAAAACATAATACCTAGTATCAGCGTATCGGATATGTTTTCTATTAGGGCTGCAGGAAACAATTAATTTCATTATTGATTAATTTGTTTTTTGTTTTTTTCTATTACCTGCAGTAACTGTTTAGCCTATAAAATACCTGTAAATAGGAAGACATGTTCATTACAGTTTCCAGAAACAAAGAAGCGGTGTTCATGTTGCTTGTTTGGTTTGATCGATTATTACACCTTTTCAAAGCTATAAAAGAGGTAAGGAGTAAATCCATACATTTGAGACAGTGGGCAAAGCAAACTGAAGACAATTTTATCAGTATATTATATACAAGTATTCAATGTCAATGATTTTGTCAATTGTTTTTCTGTCAAATCACTAGCTGATTCAACAACACCAGCACCTGCGTTTTCTGAGCAGTGGTTCGGGTGCATCTGCGATTTCTCCGCAGACATGAGCAGCGAGAACATGTCAAATTTTGTGTTAGTGTCAAGGAATTGGGAACAGAGGTCTTTGAAATAGCCCTGAAAGTCTATGGCGATGAAGCAAAGAGGTGTTGTGAATGGCATTTGCGTTTCTGAGTGGTGTAACGTCTCAGTCCAAGACAGAAAAAAAGTGCATCAGGTCAGAACTCAACCAGGTGGGTTTTCTTTGACATTCATCGGAGTGTGCACCATGAATTTGTCCCCCACGGTCAGACTGTCAAGACTGAGTTCAGCTGTGATCTCCCGACGCGTCTGATGGTAAACATTTAGTACAAATGATCTGAACGGTGGTGCTATGGTGCTTAGATTCTCCAACATGACAACACCTGCTCGCAGCACATTGAAATCTTTCAAGTTTCTTGCATGCAACAACATAATCGTAGCTCCCCATCACCACTACTCTGAGCTACAGATTTAGCTCTCTGACACTTCTTTAAGTCACAAAATTTGATGTGTGCTCTCTGCTCAAGTTTCAGTTGCATGGAAAAATCACAGACTTGCCAGACCAGTGGTCCAGAGCAGCTTTCCCCTGCGCCATGCACCTCATGCACAACAGTAAGAGTCTCTTAACTTTTTTGATCCACCCTTGTATAAGTGCGTAAGAGTGTGTGTTTATGGGCATGATGTCAGAGTTGCTGCTCATAGAACTGTTTGTGTGGTACTCCAAATGTGATTTATCTACCACTTCAATCCAGCAGGTGTGTGTGTCCCACCTACAGCAGCCACTTCAACTGTCCAACTCCTTTAAGGTATTCCTCTTTAACCTGATGAGTTCTCCTCCACACAGACAGAGGAAGGATCAGTGCGTGTTTGTCTGTGTGTATTTGTGTCTCTATGTGTTTCATTAGCCGAATAGCATGAGATGAGAGTTAGTACTTCAGCTTCGTGGCTGTTTGGGTATAAGAACTGTTATGTGATGGAAAACTTTACTAACTTTAAATTAATGCAATCATCATTATTATTTTTTTTGCATGAATATCTGTTACCAAACTCTCACTGCCAACTTTCACCATCATACTGCTAACTGCACTGCTAACTGCTTAGTTTCCTCTATTAATAATCATAATAAGATTTAATCACTAATTTGCAGTAACACTCAGAAATAGAGTAGGACGTTTATTAAATGAAAACGTCATTGTCGCTGGTATGCACGAGGAACATGAATCTGAGAGTTATAATCGGCTCGGAGGAACTATTTAAGTCCCCCATTAGACTGTTTGCTGGGTTAGTGCCTCTCTTTCTTTATCTAATAAAAGTTATCACAGCCAACATACTGTACACTCACAACAGCTTGCAGCCATATCCAATGAATTACAACGAGACTTACGCAGTGAAAAATGAAGGGCAATCTCTAAAATGCATTGCAATGTTTTCTGGGTACTTTATTGTAATATCCTTATGCAATATGATCCTCCTGCCTGATAGCCACATGAATATAAATCAGTTAAGTTACACCAGTTGTAAAGAAACTACATAAATCGCTTTGTGTGCACTAGAGTGTTGGCAAATACAGAGGCAAGCGCAGAGCTAATGAGTGAATTTTGTCTTACTGAGCTGTAAATATGCATCCAATATTAGTGTCGGACTGATGATTCTGGTCAGATAAAACTCTGCAGCACAATGCTGAAAAGGTTCCCAAATCACTAATGATTCATGTTAGAAAGATAACTGCGCAGAAATGGAAACTATAGCAAAGGTAATTTGGTGCGATATTGAATTTTAGGATGGAATGGGAAAGTTTTAATGGTATAATTTCTTTCGGTAAAATCTTGGAGCTAAAAACTGTGGAAGTCAGTTCTGCGGAGCTGCTAAACTCGTACCACACTGAAGCTGATAGTGAAAAGTAAATCGGACTGTAAAATGTTGTCTTTCCAATAAGCAAAGACAGTGCTTGCATGAAAAAATCTTGCTGCTGGTGAACTGTAAGCACCTACATGCTCTGCTGATCAAATTGTTGACAATTTGTTACCTAACTAGTGACTGAGTAACACCAGCACACACACATAAACTAAGCCAGGGAATCAAGAGCAATGGAAAAGGACAAGTTTTGTAATCTTTAAAAATATTAGATTGACTCGCAGAGTCCAAATCTTAAAACTTTTTGGGGGCTGAATGCGTTTTTGGTTAGCTTTGATATGGAAAATTTGCACTGTTTACCAATAGCAAGCAAAGGTTTTGTTAGGTCTAATCAGTTCATCCTTGAGTTCAAGTGAAGGTTTGTGCCCAATTTGAAGAAATTCCCTCAAGGTGTTCCTGAGATATCGCGGTTCACGACCATGGGACGGGCAACCTGAAAACCAGCCTGGAGTCATAAAAAAGTGGAAATTCAACCTTCATCTTGTAGCTGACTGGTTCACTCGGGCAGGTTGCCCACTAATCATTAAGTTTGTTCGGTTCAATCCACAGTTCCTCCTGTCCACATGCAGATGTGTCCTTGGGCGAGACACTGAACCCCAATTTGCTCCTGATGGCAGGCGAGCACCTTGCATGGCAGCTCTGTCGCCATTGGTGTGTGAATGTGTGAATGGTAAAACTTGTGAAGCACTTTGAGGTGAAAATGTGTTGTATGAGTGCAGACCTTTAGTGTACAACAGTACCTCAGTGTACAGCAGTACCTCAGTGTGGCGTTACTGTGTCTGTCTATGTCACCAACAGGAATGGAAAAAAGCAAGTCACCAACAACTCTTGTATCAGAACTGAACTGCAAAGTGGTTTCTTCTTGTAGCTCGAATACACAGGTGTCTGTACACAGTGTGCGAGGCCTCGCCCAAAGACGTGGGGAGTCGGTGACCTGACAAGAATACTCACTCACAGATACATATCGGTCAAAAGGTGTCTGACCTCGCCTGCTGTGTCCTCTTGACTCTGCTAAAAAAAACCCACTAATAAACACACCGGTCTCCACTAGCCTGCTGTTTGCCCTGTCACTGACCCTACATCTGAAACCACACTCAATGACACACACACACACACACACACACACACACACACACACACACACACACACACACACACACACACACACACACACACACACACACACACACACACACACAAATGAGGCATTTATACACACACAGACCTCAGGGTGATTTATGCCTTACAATTTCTCTGAGGATCACAATCAGCATTTTTAATGGTAGAGGGGCAGGTGGGGGGGGGTACTGTAATCGAAAATAACTTGTTGAATGTTTGTAAAAACACAGCCCAATAATTTTGCCACTCTCATTATTCAAGGAGACAGTGTTAATGACACACATGAACATTGTGAGTATGAGTGAGTATGACATGAATGAAAACATGAATTGGACCTTGAAACATTAACTACGCAAAATAGTTTTTCATGGCTTTAAGGTTGTTTTTTTTGGAGTCTGAACAAGCGTACAATAAAAATAAACTCCATCTAAATCAGAAAGTGGATGACAATTTTTTTTTAAATCAGTAGAGACCAGGTGTGTGTTTAAAACTATCAACTTGTCTTTCTTCGTAAGTAAGTAACTAAATAAGTTTGTGTAGAGATACAATACAGGAATTACAGAGACTGACCGTGAAACACTCTTTAGATTAAGTGTTTAAGTATCTACATTTCACAAGTTCTCTGTCATGGAAGAGGGTCACTGCACGGAAGTTAAAGCCTCAGAGTTGCATCCAACTAGTAGCAGAGATAATGCCGAGGAAATATGATTTTTAAACAAATTCTATATCCATTTAAGCTTTTATTCTGGAGTTTTTTTTTATGTCGCTTACGGCGACTTTAATGTGATAACAATATGTCATACTTCAAGCTTCACTCTTGACTAACTTTGGGTACCAAACTTCAATACTTTTTTTGGAACAGACTAAATTGTTTCAGAATTATCTGGTAACAAAAAATGCCATTTTATTCGGAACAAAATTCCAAAACGTATAATGCATAAGTTAATCAGGAGTAAATATCAACAGCGTCAGTGAGCAACAGTGTTTACCATGGAGAAGCTGTACTTCAGCGTCCCGTCCATGAAGGTAAAATTACTCAGTTTCAACTTAGGTAATTAAATCTTATCAAATAATGCCTTATTTCAGTCTTTTCAAATATGTTTTGGCCACACACCTGTCTAAGTTGTGCTGCAGTAACTTCTACCTATAGCGTCTACTGACAGTATGTGAGGCATTTAGGTAACATCGGTAAATCGTAGCTTCACAAAATAACCATATTTACACTCTCCCTGTCTAAACCGCATGGAAACTAAAGATACAAATATAAATATATTTTACTGTAATGTGTAATGTAATTTTCTTAAAATTTGTTAAAATGTATTTCATAAAATTAATGTTGAAAGAAGTGTCATTCAGCAACCGCTATCGAAGTCAAGGTTTTGGTATCGGTATCAAAAACAATACCCAGTCCTACTTTTGACTTTGGGAAAGGAGCTCAACAAAAAGTTCTCAAACTCTCAACAAATACAAAAGCTGTGTGGACCACTGGTGAAAAAAATTTAGCAACATGAGGTAACGATCACTGTCGTGTTATTAAGAAACCAACATTGTCTATAGTAAATAGCATTGTGGTAAATGACTGATGCTCTTGTTTTCTTAGGAGGACAGTCTTGGTAAAAAATCTCCTCCCCTCCCTTTCCATATCTCATCATTTCACTCTTTTCTGCCACACCCTCCTTTCTCCTCCCTCTATGACCCATCCTTCTCTTCTGCTCAAACATTACTTCCCTTTCTTCCTCCTTATCATCCCTCTCAATCCCTTCCTCCCCTTTACACCACCTTGGCTCTGTCCCCCATCTGCTGTGGCTTTATTTAATCATCCATCCTTCTTCTTTGGACCTTGTCTGGTGCACATATATTTGTCTTTGCCTTACTATGAATCCTTCAGTCCCCGACTTACTCCTCCCTCCATCTATCCCTTTTTTGCTACATCCTCACTTGTCCTTCACTGCCTTCCTCCATCCTTTAGTCCCACATTATCACCACTAGCACTCAGGTTTCCACAGCAACACACACACACACACACACATTTACAAAATCCTGCATGGACAGACTGCACCATCACCTTTACACGCACAAATATATGCAAGCAGGCAGACGCTTGACACTCTAATCAACCCCACACATGCAGACTGGCACACAAATATCTCCGCTCCGTTCCTCTTGTTGCTGTGTCTCTCATACACACACAGACAGACAGACAGACAGGCAGACACACACACACACACACACACACACACACACACACACACACACACACACACACACACACACACACACACACTTAGATGTAATCACCGTGAGTGCTGAGAGTGCAGTGCAGAGGTGTGAGAGTTCTAAATGCTACTGCCTGCCATCAATCATAAAATCCTTTCTGGGGATTGGACAGCTGACAGTGTCGCCATTACGCATCGTCTCCCTTTATTTCAATCAATCATGTCCTCTGCTGCAAAAGGCCCGCAGATTGCCAAATGATATTGGCTTGCTTTCATCAGACTCGGTGAATGATTATGTCAGATTCGGGGGAGAGATTCACTTTGTGTTAATGTTTGTTCAGTTCACGGATCTTGGTGTTTTTCAGGAAAACTTTCCCAATTTGCTGCTTCAACGTGCACAGACGTGGTCAGTATAGTAACTACCGCACACTGGTGGACACACGTCATGACAGGGAATTAGCCGAACACTTTTCACTAGCATAAAACTAATTTTCATTGTGCCACCGCAACAATACCGCTGCTAATGTACGCAATGCTGTTGAATAAACAGTAATACAGGCACAGTTTGGACTTGATTTGGTTTTGATCGCTGGATGTATAATTATTTTTTTTGTTGTAAACAATATCCTTCTCACAACAGACCACAGACAAAGATAATGACACTGTTTTAGCCATCAGTGTTAATGATTTCAGCTAAATTTCTATAAACTATAATACCGCTGAGCCTTCACTACTTTAGCTATGAAGAAGCAGCCGATTAGAGATATAAGTTGGAGCTACAGGAAATTCAAAATGCTTAGGTGATGCAGTTGTCAAATTCATCCAAAACTGACCTCGGATCCAATAGGGCATTTTAACAGCAGACTGTATTATCAGATACCTGAACAGTGCAATCATTAGCTTCTACTCACTGCACATAGTACATTTAAAACAAAAAATACAATTCGACTATTACTTGAAATTTCGCCCTGCCGTACATCACTCAGGTTCATCAAATACCATCAAACTTCAAAAAGTCTCACCTTCGACAAATCTGATAGGAAACGTCTTCAGTTATTATCTTTTAGATGAGGGCTATCGTTTGCACTGCTCGTCCAACGTCAAACTTTGTCTGGTAACAGCCTGCCATTGATTATTGATCTGTGGATGGACCGTATGCTGTGCTTCACTTTCAAATGACTTCATAGCTGTGTTCGACTGATGATATGCTAGCTTTAGCTGGCAGAGTTTGCACTGCAACTCAATTTTGTTTATTTATTTATTTATTTATTGTGAAAGAGTTCCACACAAAACGTGTTGATGGCTGTCGTCGTTTTGCGTTTTTCTGCCTTTTTGTACTGTCTAATGTCACCACGCAAACGCTTTACTGACACTTGGTAGTGCCTTTTACCTTTTTCTTCTCTTTCTTTTGTTAGTTAATGGAGGTTGATAAACAGCTTTTAAGTGAATTACCGCCGTAAAATTACCGTAAAAATGAGGGAAAATTTTTTTGATCCATCCCGAGTACATAAAACAGAAATGCATGTTCAGGGATTGGATATTTTTTTTGTGTAATACAATTTAAGAGTGGTATTTAACTTTGAATTTGAATTTGAATTGTATATGTACATGTTTGTTTGGAAGAAAAAAAAAATTCAGAACCAGATATTTTCATGATAATTTCACCAAAATTCAGTTTCATGACTATCCAAAGCTAAGAAGAGGTCCAAATGCCAGTCACTTAACACTGCCACACAAAAATAGCACCTCACACTTTACAACTTAATAATGACTGTTCTCACTCTGGCTAAGTTAGATGTAGGAAAAAACTGTTATATCAATGCTAAAGTTAGAGTACAGGGAGATGGGTGGGCATAAGTGACTCTGACAAGTAAGATGGTCTAAAATGGTCATGAGAGCCATTTTCCATCGGCTCTGTATGCATGAGAGACTATGTATGGACTCCCTGAAACACGCTCACACTGAACACTGCTACCACCATGTCTCCTACGTTCAAATACATACTGCGCTTCTATTTTGGTGAGACATGACTGTAGTTTGGCTGATATACTGATACGGAGCCGGGCTGAAAGCTGACACTGTATCCCTATCTCACTTTAGCTGCCGTATTCAAAAATACAAGAGATTGCCGGATCTGATTACCGTGTCTGTGTGTGTTTGTGTATGTGAGAGTATGACAGCGATAGCAGCAGAAAAAAAAATAGAAGACGGTGGTTGGTATATGGGTGTCTACGGGAGAGGGAGATAAGAGTGGAGCCAAACCAGAGGGCAGGTGTGTAAGGTAATAAGACTAAATCAATTCATACTGAGCGGGAGAACAAGGAGAGGGAGAAAGAGGAGAAGAGGGCATGAGAGAGGGATGAGCGGTGGAGGGAAAATGATTACAGGTAAAGATGAAAGTGTAATGCTGAGCTCTTTCTGCTCTCAAACATCACCCAATATCTTGTCTATTCCTTAAAGGGATTCAAAACTGAAACAAAATTCTCCTTCATTGGTGCCTTCAGGGGACATGTGAGGATTTTCTGGGTTCATATTGCAAGACATCAGAGTAAAGACTGCGTGTCTGTGTGAGCACGCTCGGGAGTGCATGGATGCGAACGGGGGCCTTGCATGACGATGTGTGTTCATTTGTGTGTGTTTGTAAGAGAACAACGAGCTAAGTAATATATTTATAGAGCAAAATAATGGCAGCTTTTGGAGAATTGACAAAGGACCTTGGCAGGCAGCAGTGAAAACATGACCCATCACAAATTAAGAACGCTCCAGTCAAAACACAGTTCTGCGCCCTTTTTTTTTTTCACACTGCCAAAACGCAGAGGCTAACAAGTATCGGGGATGTAAAAAGGATGTGCTTAATCTTCTGTTTTTGAAAACACGAATGCGCTTGTCAAAATAGAAGAGATCTAGGCCAAATAACAAATATTCAAAATAACACAGCGACTGGAAAGAAGAGTTTGAGGGGATTTTACCTGAGGCATGTATATTTGGTGTTCTACTTAAATCAGCGACAAAATTAAACAATTACATGATTAATAAATTGGTTAACTGGCATGGAATATTCAAGAGCAATTCCTTTTGTAATTGTTTAATGAAGTCCTTAAATTCTTTGTGATTGACATTTTAAACTAATTACTGTCATTTTTAGTATTTAATGAATCCATCAATAAATAGCTGTAGCCCCAGGCTCAATTAACCCAACATATAAAATGAGCAGGATTATTAAGTCTTATATGTTTCATGTTTCATTCAGAGCAACATGTTTTTCTGTAATAAAGTCTCGCATTCACTCTTCTATGTGCCAGCTGACCAAAAGTGTTGGCAACAGACTGTCTCAGCATCTTATCATTTATTTTAAAGTCCCACTTGAGGGTCTTATTGGCCTAATTATGACAGGTTCACTGGTGCCAACTGGACACACTGGGCCAGATGTACTGAAGCTTCAGCGACATTTTTTGGGGCACTCTGGGCTAGAAACATGTGACACTGATATCACAGTAAAAGATCAGTTTCTGTTATTACTGTATTACTGTTGCTGCAAGGTGCCAGGTAGAATTATGCAAAACATCGGGGAAAAAGATGTGTTTGCTTTAATAATGGCGTTTAGAAATTAAATAAATTATAATCATACTATTTCCAATATTAGTATATAAAAAAAATGTAAGCAGTGCGAAGAGACATTGTCTGCTTTGGGTATCATCACATTAGGCATGGTGCGATGCTACACTGTGATTGCAGGCAGAACATGCTGTACCATCTGTTGTGTGGCCGTACTGAGGTCCAAAGGCATGCCAGAAATAACTAAAAATGGCGTGACATTTCAAGTAACAGATGAGAAAAACAAGTAAACGCAAACATGATTTTACAGAGTAAAACTGTTTGTTATACATTTTCAGAATTAAATGAAGTGATATCTTATTTCTCTGCATGATAATCTCCTAATGTTTTCCTCCTGTTGCCCAAGGCAATCACCTCCTTGTCACCAGCGCAAGATGCAATAAATAGCAAATAAAGTGTGTTCATTGTATACTCAATTCAATACTCAACTACATTCCTGAGTAAGTAATGATAATAATATGGATCAGCAGGGAAAAATCTCACTGCCTTTCTTTTATCAACAGCTATGAATGGATGGAGTCAGGTTTAAGGTCTTTGATGCTTGTGTGTATCGAACCTCTGAACCTGAGGAAGAGTCAGTATTGACCAAGTGATAGTAAAACATTAGCAGATAAATCCATGAAGGTCACATTTGCCTTTTACAGTCAATTAACCTTTGACCTTGTCCACCAACCAATAGCCTTTGGTCTTATTCTTTCTGGATAATGTCCACTTCCTCTGACTGTCAGCCAATCACGTCAAAGCAAAACAAAGGCTCAGTATCAAATGGGAGAGTTGTGTTAGAGATAGAGACGAGAGTCATGTGACAGAAAAAGAACGCTAAAGGTGTCAGGAGGATATTGTCCATTATCCCAGTTACAATATGTCAGTGATGACTTTGTGGGGTTATCAGAGGACAACTAGAGTTTTTTGTCGACATTTCACGTCTCATCCCAAAAGGCTTCTCCAGTTTTAACTGACTGGTGGGGAGTCCTGGGTTTTTAACTTCTTGTGGTTCAACAACTCAAGGTATTACTGGCCCCACAACAAAACAAAAGCCTGAAAGATTCCCTAGCCTGGCTCCACTTTCCTATTGCTCACACCTTCAATCTTTGGTATGATTAGCCTGCAGGGGTCTCCAACCAGTACATTGCTATTTACCCGGTAGATTAAGGCGCTCTCAGAGGAAAAAAAGGTTGGAGTCCCCTGATCCAATGGCCATGTTTGTATGACGGTTTGCTGAGCCACTCTGACGGGTGGCCAATTAGTGACCAGTGGAGGTTGCTAAGTGCGATGACATTGAAGTCAAGCATTTGTTTTGAAATGTATTTCCAACAATAGCAGTGGCGGTAGAGTTAGATGAGGCAATATGAACAGGTGTAGCAACGCTAGCAAATATTGAGGAATTGAAGCTGGAGAAAAACCTATGTCCATAATTTAGAGAAAAAAATCTCCAATGTTTATTTACCGACATGGCCTTGCATTCTGCTCACATTGGAGAACGGTCTCGGTTGTTACTGCTTGAGTTTTGGCACACAACATAAGTTATATGGTGGTCAATGCTGGTTATAAGCTGATACAAAAAGTTTAGAATTTAACCCAAAGGTCTAGGATGAAATGAATGGAAACAAGGTTCAAAGTCTCCACCAGTCAGTTATATCTGAAGAAGCCTTTTGGATGAGAGGTGAAACATCTTCAAGAATCTCAAGCAAGTCGAGTTGCTTCCAGATAACATTTAGAAATTAGTCTAGCCAGCATGTATACTTGGATAATAGGAAGGTAATTGATTGGTTGGTCAAGAAGAGCATAACCGAACTGTCTTTGGAAAACCAGTGAAAGTCTTTACTGCAAAGTGAAAAATGAGGTAAATCCACAAGCCGATGTTCTTTATTCTTTCATGTCCATTTAGTTTTGACAAAGCAGTACCTTCCCACTGGTTTCACTGTTCATCAATACAACATTTTTAAATGTAGGGATTATTATACATGATATAAGATTGCGGTTGTTCAGATCATTTTGTCTCATCATCTTTAATGTGGGTCTGACTTTCAGCTCTGTTCAAGATATCTGTCAATAGAAAAATCACAACGAAGAGCTGAATGTCACTGCAGTAAAAAGACCGCAAAAGTCATTTTCAATAATAGGTTTCTCGTGAAACTTATCTGCTCTAACATTTATGATAAAAACTCTTAAAGCAACATTGTTAAACTCCCCCCTATGGTGGATCTACAGTATGGAGGCCACTTTCATAAATAAAATGGCATAATAACAGCACTCAAAGCTAAAGACGGCCCTTCCAAGAAGAATGAGTTATTTCACGATGAGTCTAGAAACACTAAATGTCTCAATTCAAATGACAAAGTCCTCTTAGTACACGGTGATTATGACTGGAGGTCAGGTGATGTTTTAACAGAGCTACAAAGTGTGTGTGAGGAGGAGGTTAGGGCAGAGAGATGGGTTAAAAAAACACCACAAGATCGCAGACTAAAAAAATGTAGCCCTGCTATTGAGTGTATGGGAGTCATAGTCAGTGGAAGAAGGTATCTAAGTAGTAAGTAAACAGTCTGTATTTAAGTACAATTCTAAGGTATTTTACTTGTGTATTTCCATTTTTTTTATTAATTTATTCATACACAGGAAATATTATATTTGTGTCTGATTATGATAATTACTTATTTTGCAGTGTCCGATTAATAATACAAAATATAATAAAAACAAATTATATTGTCTTGTTATGGGTAAAGATAATAGCTTTTTGATGCCTTTAGTAAAACTTCACTAAAAAGTAACCTTTGACCTTAACCATCTGCAACATTAAAGTAACGTTCAATAACATAGCAAATATTACTCTGAAATGAACCATTTTACACATCAAATACTTTTTGTACTCAGTATGTATTTTGATGGGTACACTTGTGTTTACTTGTAATATAGTATTTCTACTGGTATGACTTTCATGTTCTTCTCCCTTCACTTTTTATAGTTACACTAGTTGGTCATTCAGTTTGAACTACTTTGATCTGGTTGGGTGTAACAGGTAAGATGAGCCCCTCTTGGATTCTTGACCTTATATAGTTTATTGGTTAGTGGTGGAAAAAAAAAGGTTACAAGTTGGCTTTGATAGGCTCTAGAGTAGCATTGTCATTCACAGAATTCACTCCAATGTTACAAAGTCGTCACACAACATATTTGGCTCTCTGCACTGACTGCCATCTATGGTCATTACAGATAACTTTGCAGTCCTAAACGACCCATTTATCCATGAATCATCTGTTCATCCATCTATCTTGGGTATCTATCCATCATGGACCCATCCTCTCTCGTTATCATCTGCTCTTACCCTGCCTCCCCGACTCATCCCTACTGTCTCTCCATTCATTCATCCAAATTTCAATCCCTCCATCCCGATATCGATCCACACACAGACATTCATCTATCCTCTATGAATACATCTTATCCAACCATCCGTTCTTCCCACTCTCCCTCCCTTGGCTCCTTATCCCAGTCGAAGGGCTTCCACATCAAGACTTAGCACGCTCCACTACCTCTGCTGTCCCTGCACACAGACGCACAGACACACACACACATACACCCACACACCCACATAAAGGCCGTCCCTACAGGATGCAGACCCAAAGACACACAGACATCGTTTTCACAGCTCCCTGAGCAACTCAAATGGCCCGGGAGAGACTGTGCAGCGCAGCGAAAGAGAGAATAAGAGAGAGCGAGAGCTTGAGAGAAAGATTCAGAGATGCGGGGAAGAAAAAAAATTACAACAGAACAAGGACAACAATGATACAGACAAAGAAAAATATGGTGGAACAGCATCTCCAAACAAAGTGAAGAAAGCAATAGAAGAGGAATGTACAAGTTTCTGATCATGTTTATATAACTGCAGCCGAAATGATGAACCTCTTAGACCATCTATGAAGATGTTTTATCACTGGGTTTGTTTCTGATGGAGGATGGTTCCATTATTGGTCGAAATAGAATTTATTTCTGAAGGAAACATCAAGGAAAATAGCAAAATTAGATTTTATCACTGCTCCCACCTGAAAACCTTGTAACTCATTTTTCTTGCTTTTTCAGCTCGATACACTGTTGAGTGTTGATAACTTTATACCCATTTCTGTGCTGAGCAACTTTCCCTGCCTCCCAAAATCCATTAGACTCAACAAAATACCAGTGTCATTCTGAAAATACGGTTGTTTTCTCTCCAAATAGGAGTAGTACATCTGACACCAGTCATATCTCCATCTCATAATTATGTGTAATGAAGCTCGAGGCGTTGCTTTGCAGTCGCTCGCCATTATAATTCAAGCACTCCTTTGATGTAATGAGATCAAAACGACTGCGCAGGCGGAATATCAGGATTCACGGCAACAACAATAGCAACAACTACATCAACAGGATATGAATTCTCGGAGAACAATAGGAGCGTTTCACCTTGAGGGGTAAATAACGATACAGGAGCAGCGACGAACGGGGAGTCAGCACCATAACAGTTTGGGATGCATTAAAGAAAGAATTCAAAAATAACAGAAAGAAAAGCAGATGTCTGTCGGCCTTTCACATCAGCTGGTCTGTCCGCCTGCATGTAAATATTAAGGCAGCAGTATTTGACCAAACACCATCTAAGCTCATCCATCAGTGGTGGTCACGCACAAGGTCAGATTCCAGCGCTGTCAATACACATCTCGGCAGCTCAGCAGCCACACGCGTCTGTGATATCGCTCGCTCGAATCCAGTACACTGCGTGACCTCGGTTGCATGTCGTCACCTCGCTTTCCTCTCGCTCCCCACTGCCGAGTGTCGATATGAAAGCAGCGGCGACTTTCAAAGATGGGGTCAGGACTCGAGAGTAGGCTGCAGGAAGATTGAAATTGACCACCAGGTTGCTCTGAAGAAACAAGAAATTTGATGTAACTGGCTGCAGCGGGTTTGTCAGTGTCCGCCACTGCTGCAATTTGAGATGGAAGATCTGGAAGATTAGTTTGAAAATTACGATCTGTAGAAACAGTCACTAATGTCCTGCATTAAATTATGCTTTCAAGGATTCAAAACATTGTTAAGTGCCATTTGCTTTGTATGGTTCTTTGTTTTTCCTCATACAGTAAACTCTTACATCTGTGTGTTTGCTGAAGACAAACTATAGATAAATGTAATTCGATTTCTTACTTAGCCAGCATGCACAACACCAAAACACTGAAACTGAAGCATCTAAATGGAATTTGATTAAGTACATTAAGTATATGATTAGTACATCAGTAATTTCACTGTGACTGTGATTGGGTTCATTTTGGATTTAGTTTCAGCAATGGCAGATTTATTAAACCCAGATTTTAACAAACCTTTAATCAAACCTTTTATCTCTCCACATTATTTTTTGATAGCACTGAACAATGGAAAACAGAAGTAGCCAGCTTTAGCTGGTTAACATACCAGACATCACTGCTGTCAGATTAGATTAGCTGCAGCTAATTAATGTAACATCTCAAATGAAAGGTTTGACTGTTCTCTGGTTAATGTGATCTCTGCAGCTGATGTCTATATTCAGCCAAAGAAAATGTGTGATGAACCACACATTGCTCTGTAATATGACCGTGCACTCCCAGTGTACTGTAAGCTTTTGAAGTTTTCCTATTAAGTGTTTCTGCCGTCTCCTTGAACAAAAAGTGATCGGACATCTTTCAGTCTGTGATTTTTAAGCCTCAAGTCTCTTGCAAATGGTAAAAAGTAAACCAATGTTTCAATCAGGGATTGAAAAGGATTTCGGACTTAAAAGGTGGATTCAAGACTGAATGTGAATTCAAACAAACAAAATGCCATCAAACTCTATCTCTTAGTGAGAATGGCCTGTTACTCTGCTGAGAAACCTCAAGCGTAAAGTCTGAGATTCTGCATTCTGCCTTCTGCAGAAGTTCTCTGATGACTCTGCAGTGGTAGGGTGCATAAGGGATGGACGGGAGGATGAGTACAGGGCAGTAGTGGAGGACTTTGTGGAGTGGGCGGGAAGGAATCACCTGCTCCTGAACGTGGCCAAGACCAGAGAGATGGTGGTCGACTTCAGGAGGAAGACGACGGCTCCACAACCGCTGAGAGTTCTGGGAGAGGAGGTGGACATGGTGGAGGAGTACAAGTACCTGGTTGTGTCCATCGACAACAGACTGAACTGGAAGACCAACATCAACGCTGTCTACAAGAAGGGGATGAGTCGACTCTTTTTCTTGAGGAAACTTCGATCCTTCAATGTGTGCAGCGAGATGTTGGAGATGTTCTACCAGTCTGTTGTGGCCAGTGCTTTGTACTTCGCTGGGGTCTGCTGGGGGAGCAGCATTGGAGCCGGTGACACCAACAGACGTAACAAACTGGTTAAGAAGGCCGGCTCCATCATCGGCTACAATCTGGATAGTCTGGAAAAGGTGGTGGAGAGGAGGACGCTTATCCATATTGGATAATCCTGACCACCCTCTCCACCACCTGCTGCAGGGACAGCGGAACACTTTCTCCAAAAGATTCCTCCAGCTCCGCTGTCACAAGGACAGATACAGGAGATCATTCCTGCCGACCGCAATAAGACTGTACAATAACTCACCTCTGGCAAAATCCATCACATAACAATAACACTGTTGACTGTGTTTCTTGGTTGTTTGTATATAATATATATAGATATATACTGTACTGTATATACTGTATATACTGTGCATTTTATATTTTTTACTGCTATTTTATTGCTTTTCTATTATTCTATTATTATCTTATTGCTTCTGTATGCTGCTGTAGCGAAAAAAATTCCCCTCGGGGATTAATAAAGTAAGTAACTACCTACCTACCTACCTATTTTGCTCAAATCTGAACACTTGCAGCTGCAGCTCTGATTTTTTACTTTGACTGTCATCCTCTCCATAGCAACAGTAGAGAAACTGAAATTTCTAACAGCCATGCAGACAAACCGAAGGCAAGCACATGCTTTCTTACAAAAGAATATGAAAAAAATTAAACTGGTGGCAATTACATAAACCTTTAAGAGGCTACCGTGTTTCTATATTGAGTAATGTTGATGATATAAGTGAAAAAATGGAGTGGATGAAAATATTTCATAAACCAACAGCCTCTTCTACTTCACAAATCGTTTACAGCAAATGTTAGAAGTTTTTAATCATGTTGGTTTTATTTCTAGAGACTGTGGAAGCATATGTGGGAAAATATCTCATATTTTGTTACATAATATTTTGGGCTTCAGTACAGTGTAGTTCTTCATGGTCTATAAAATGGATTTCAGTATCAGTTTACAGTTGTGACTTCACAATACGTGTGTCAGTATCACTGAGACTACAGAACAAATAATCGAACTGTGTAAGGGTTCAATTTAAAGCCTCCACTGAGCTGCGGAGGAATATAGATTGAGTCAGCTTTTCTAACTTGAACAAAAACATTTCACTTTTAGAGTGTTTCCACTCTTCCACGGCTCTTCACAGACTGTTTTAAGATGACAGTGCGAGTTGATCCAGTATCATGGTTTTGCAAGCCACTCTTTGAGCCTCCAAATGGTTTTACAAGACATGCCACGATCTCAAATGGGAAACGAACTTGTGTTGTTTTTACAGTAAAAAACATCTTGGCTGGAAAATTGCAGTTTATAGAGAAAGCTTTGCAAAGAGAAAAGTGGAACAGAGGTGCTGTAGTGTGGCTGATACTGGTCTTTTGGAAACAGTTTACATCAAGTGGCTCTTAACCTAACAAGAACACGATCAAACTGCATTTAAATATTCTGGACCTTAATCATCAAGAAAGTGGATGTCTTCTTTTGCATTTGCTCATAATCCAACACATCCAAGGACTTTCAAATAGATAAACAAATGGACAGAGACATTGACATTGGCTTTAGGGTTGGCAATGTTGGTCTGACTAAATTACAATATTTAAACAATTACTAGACTGATTGCTATGAAAGATTTAGCAGACAGACATTTCAGGCAGAACACTGTACCAGATTTAAATGCATGTCATACATTTGTGGTGGTGATTTTACTCGAGTGAGGCTCTGGAACAACCTGACCAAGCATGACATTACTAGACCCTGGCGTCACAAAACGCACCTGCAAAGCCTGAGGTTCATTTGAAGGAATAAACACGATCTGAGCAAAGAAAATTTTTTTGCTAATACAGGAGGAGGCTGTAACACTCCCATGAAGCTCCATGGATGTAACCTTTGATGATCTACTGCACTTTCCTCTAGCGCCACCATGATGTTCACATTCGAGTGCAATGGATTGGATGGTTGCAGTGAAATTTGAAACCCTTAACTTTGCATCAAGTTAAAATCTCAGTTTCCCAAAACTTTAGCTCCTTCACGACTGACAGTTCTGGCTCGGCTCAACTCGGCTCTGCTCACTTCTACTCACATCTGGTTTTCCATTGTCCGTGGATGGTATCTCGTACATAGTATTATTTCAAAAAAGTTCCAAACGAGCTACACTAAAATTAAAAGGTCCCGTTAAAAAATTGCAGACCACGAGCTTCCACAGTGCGACAGACTCTCTCTCTGTTTCGAGGTGCAGACTTCCGGAGGTTTTTATCCTGTTCCTCCTTCACTGGAGATGTTTGATGCACAGGTTGAAAAATGTTTCTTTAAACATTCTGAACCCAGTGAGGGTTTAATAAAACCGGTCTTGTGTCAAACTCTGTTCCTCCACCAATATCTTTTCCTGCAAGGCCCGCCAGTACACAAGGAAGTGGACGCATTCTCAGAGCAAAGGTCACCCCCGAGAAGTGGTGCTCACACAAGTGACGTCCTTTCGACCTTTCGGTACAGCCTTGAAAAGACACACTCATTACAGATTCTACTGGAACACAGACCAGCATATATATAAGGGCTTAAATACCTAAATGACAGCAAAGTTGCACTATCTACTCTATTTATTCTACCTAAACCATTCAGAGATCCGCTGGTTGAGGTCCACGGGAGAAAACGTGTCACCTCAAGTAGTTTTGGGACGCACTCTGTCATCAAGCAGCAGCAGTCAAACATCCCAACAGCGTAAAATACAACCATACTGCACCTTTTCCATTTCAAAAGTT
Source organism: Embiotoca jacksoni (assembly GCF_022577435.1). Lineage (NCBI taxonomy): Eukaryota > Metazoa > Chordata > Actinopteri > Embiotocidae > Embiotoca > Embiotoca jacksoni. The sequence continues at coordinate 5,416,856 of NW_027185374.1, forward strand.
GGTCATTTTCCAAACCTTAACGTATCGACTGAATTTGCAGACTCCAGGTTGTGCAGAAGTACGTGCTGTTTGGTGGCCCCTTTTTGATAGAGCTGTCTGACTGATGGCACAAGTAAAGCAGCACATTTACAACCAAACAGCATCAGTACACAAAACAAAGTTTGAGTACCATCATTGGCTTCATATTTATCACAACTCCAGAGATTCCAGATGTTCAAACTGTAAATTTGTGACAGCTTCAATTAAATTAGGTGAGGTATAGAAAGAACATCTGTCATGGTTTTAATGATGAATAATTTTCTCCAATCTCCAATTTGATTTAGTTTTGAGTGCAACTCGTGCACAAATACTCTGCAGTATTTGCAGACATGTTTGATCATGCCCTCCCCCGGAGATGACTGTTCAACACGACAACACACGAGCCTGCTTATGCACGCAGTGTATAGCAGCAGTGCCTGTCCTGCTATTTAAACGTCTGAGTTTAGGCATTGAATTAGTGTATGAGGCATGTGACTATAAAATAATGGAGCATTTGTTGGTGCAAGACGGCACAAAAACACACAAATCAATGCTGAGAGCTAAGAAAGAGAGAAGTAGTTTCAATCCGTGTTCATCTCCTGAAGCATACAAAGCACCAGCTCCATCTGAGTAATTAAAAATATCTCTTAGCTTGAACAGAGCTTATCCATTGTCTGACCTAAGATAAAGTGTATCACAGAAAAGCGCCCTGAAATCTCTTAGTGAGGCTGACTATCGATAGCAGTATAATTATTTTGGGAGAGTTCAGTCGTTGCAGATATAATTCCTGCAGCACAAATATCACTTTTGAATCACTGTAAAAAAAAAAGTTTATAAATTAACCACTGTTTCCTGGTACAAGCAGATTGGCCCTTTGTTTTCCTGTCTGTATAACCAACTGCAGAGACTCTGCGTTAAAAAGCTTGTAAAGGTTATTAACAATCTGATGATGTCGTGTTTGGTTCAAAGGATACACTCAAAACACAAACTAACAACTCATTAGACCCGTCAGGAACAGGAACTCACCATATAGTAGCAACTATCCAAGTAGCTCTGTGAAGCATCACGCTCTAACAGGAGCAAGTTTGGAGAGTTGTGTCATTTTTTGTTAGCCTTTTTTAAACCAAAAGCACAGAAGTGAAAGTGGAAGGAATGTATTGAACTCTGTGTTCATCTGCTCTGTTGTAAATTGCCAACATTATCAAACTTAGTATAGGTTAACAATATTTCCAAAGATGGAATGTCATTGGCTTACTATGGTATATATATATTGAGGGGTTATGCGAGAAAAACGAGTGTGAGAGCCAAGGTGCCAGTATATGTTAGAGTAACACTGAAGTATCGTGATTATGTCATATCGTGGGGCCTTCCCACCCTGCCTACAGCCATCATCAAGCTTTCTGTTTTAAATGAGTACCTTGGAAACATTCAAATGTTTTAACCAAATCAATAAGTTTCAGTGTTAATATTACAGCTACTGTAAGTACTACTGATCAACGACAGTCGCAATGTCAACTGAGAAAATCTGCGGTCCTTGGCCATAAAATGAAATGCATTTTTTTTAATTATCGATCAACTGTTTCAGAAAGTACAGCACCTTTTGATTGGTAAATCTGTCACTGTTTCTGTAAACTGCATTTATCCTGAGGGAGTATAGAAAGCTTGAAATGAGTAGCAAGAGTATTTAAAAGATACTGTGAACAATTCATTAACAACATCTTTAAGAAAGGAGAAAGTAAAAAAAAAAACTATTTTAAATGTGTGTGCCCCGTTCAGGTGGCTGGTTTTTCAAAAAGCCATACTTTTCAAAGCACTGTATTTCATTGACAGGTGAAAGCCAGAAAAGTACAAAAGCCCTTATTCACCAAGAAAAGCCTGAACAAAGTAAATGCAGCTCAGACTGATTTACAACATTTGAGGTCCTGTTTCGGACTGATTTGGCACAATGGAACTACCTCATCGGGACCAGAAAGTGAAAACTTGTTTTGTGCACAGACTCTATTGAAACACAGTGAATGGACTGCCAGTCAAGTCAATGGCCAAGGTGCGACGGTACAGACAAAAAGCGAGAGGAGGTGCAGACGGACGAAGAAACGAGAACGACATACGCGGGGGAGGGGGGTGGTGCATGTATAAAAAGATGGAGACCTGGGGAAAAAGAGACTGACAAATTAAAGACTGTGAAAAAAAAAAGCGCAAGAGAAAATCTATAGACTCAGCGCTGACACTGTGTGTGGCCCTTGTTGAAAGCAGTGTTGTACAAAATGATAGGAAAGCCTTTTTATCTCACTGAGTTGCTGCGATGACGAAGGAGGCCTGAAGATTATGTTTGTTGCCACAGATCAGGAGCTCCGTTCGCTTTCGACTCAAAACCATTCTGAGAGCAAATTTCCCTTAAAATGCTGAAAACCCAACAACATTAGATGCATGAAGCAAAATAACTGTGACTGAGTACTGCTAATAAAATGATATGGGAGTTAAGATGGAATCAGACTGTGGGACAACTTTTTTGCAAGTTAAATTGACAATTTATACCAATTTGCAAACCAATCCTACGCATGTTATTAAACCAACAGCACCAGGAGATGTTTTCTATCATATTTCAAGTCATGGAAATTGATGTTTTTGCCAGTTATTTCCAAGTCAAAATTTGTAACCGTGTTTTGGAAAAATCCAACATTTACTTGCGTTTTTAGTTTTGCTTTTTTTCCATCTTTAAAATAAGTATTGACGTCTGGATTTAAATGACAGCACAGTCACTGTTTTGCAATCAGGTAACACACACGGCACACATGCAGAGATACCATTTCTGCATTCATGTTGCAGCTTCCAAGAGGTAAATTATTCATTATGTCCCTCAGTGATGGAAATGTCACAGGAATCTACTGCCACAGAGAGACAAACACTGTTTCTCAGACAGCCTTTGGCCACTGTATGTCCAACCAGGTTTTATCTATGTATACAATCTTTATCTTGTGCACTGTTTGTACAAAAATATGCATATTTTACCATTTGTTTTTATGTTTCCGGAAATATGTTTTTGCCTGTGAAATTAAAATTTGTGCCCGTTTCAAACACATATTTGACAGTCTATCCTAATCTGTTTTATATTTGAATATCAATTACATATCTCTTTTTCTATTGGATTATGACTAATTATCTTGCTGTAATTGTGCACTGTGCTGCATACAAGCCCATAATTTCACTTCACTCCCTCTATTCAATTAACGCACACAGCAACAACGTAATTAACGTTCCATCAACATTAACGCCCACCAGTCGTCTGCAAGAGCTCGGATGAAGCAGCCAATGGTGGGAGGCCACAGTTGCCGTCCTGTTACCTATCGCGCCATTGCATGATTTAGTCATCATTTCTGTGACAGCAGCTGGTGTGTGTTGTGGACTCACGCCAACACCGTTTACAGTTTGCATGTAATGTAACATAGCACTACTGATGCACTTTCATAACAAAACTTCATACTTTTTTTTTTATCCAACAAAACAACTGAAAAAAAGATGTAGAAAGTATGAGAACTACCTTCATTTTCTTGTTTGCCAAGTTACTGGAGATATTGTATGTGTGTGGTAAATATAATATCTTGTTTCTTTAAATGTGCAGGACTATTTTTTTGGCCAAGCCAAGTGACTTATTGGAGGCTGCAGTTGTTGTCTGACAACCTCACACTGACAGAGTGACTTTGTCTGGCTAAAAAATAGTCTGCAGGGATTAAACGGACAAATTACAAAATGTTAATTGGTTGCCATTAAGAGGTGAGATTTGCAACCTTTGGATAGTCAGGCTGGCTGTTAGCCCTTGTTTTAAGTTTTTAGCAAAGCTAACCGGCTGCTGGCTTTAGCTTCATATTTTAGTGCACAGACATGAGAGCGGTATTGAGCCTTACATCTAACACTTGGCAAGACAGCCAATAAAAGCAAAGTTTTCAAAAGCTTTTAAATCTGCAAAATCTACTCTTACTTCTGGATTAGTTTTCAAAGCAAACACACAAACTATAAACACACATCCCATAATGTGACAACCAAAGCACATGACCACGGTACGAGAGCCAATTCTCTGATCAATGTTTCACACAAAAGGCTTCTCAATTCTGACTGTTTGGTTCTTGTTTTTCTCTTATGCAATTTTATCGAGTTTGGGAGTGTTTGTCAGAAAAAATAAGCAACATTTATAGGGCTGCAAATAACAATTCATTATCGACTAATTGGTCAATCACTTTCTTTATTAATCAGTTAGCTGTTTGGTCTTTAAAATGTCAGAAAATGGTGAAAAATGTTGACAAGAGTTTCAGTGCAGAGAAAAATATCTTTAGTCCACAACAACAACAAAATGTCAGTTAACCATCGTGGAGGACTAAAGGAATCAGTAAACATTCACATTTAAGAAGCTGGAATCAGGGAAGTTCAACATTTTCTTCATTAAAAAAAATGACTCAAAATAGTTAATCGATTATGAAAATAATTCCCAATGAACTTTCTATCAATCAACTAATCATTGTCAGTCTAAAATGAAGGTATCACTTCCAGCTTGAGTACTTTCTGTCACTTCATAGATTAATCAGATTCATTGACAATATCAGTAGCGAATTCCAAAATGATCAAAATAATCATTAGCTTCAGCTGTATTTTTAAGTGTCTACTGAAATGTTCAAAGCGTTGTGAGACAAATAAAGTAAGAGTCCAAGTCACTACCGGTTGATCGCACTGATGGCAACATAACACTGATGTCTTACAATTCTTTAGAATTGACTCATGACATTAAAGGTAACTTCCTGACCTACAATACATATAAATATACTCCAATTTATATAACCAGCAGGCAGAATATCACCTGGTAGGACTGAAAACACTTGGCACACAGTGACATCAGCTGTAAAGTAGACATATCTCCAACCTGGAGATCATTGATCTCTGCCAAGCTATGGTGACATCAGCTCTTAGCAATTAACCTCGCTAATGAAGCAGGAGAAAATCTGCTGTTAAGAGTTACACAAGACATCAGCTCCATTACATAAGAAAACAATGAGCAGCATTGTTTTCTGCCCTGCGAGGTCACCTATCACATAGCGAAAAAAAACAAAAAAACAATTACTTCCAGCAGGGGGTCGGGAGCGGAGTAAAAGGCCGTCTTTTAATTTGTGGTCAATGAGGTTGCTTTTAACAAGGAGGACTGTGGGCAGTGTGGTTTCCAGGGATAACTGCAGAAATGACTGGACTACAGCTGGAGTATGAAATATCTTAATATCTTCAATCGCACATCCTTAAAGAGCAGAGAATTGGTGTCTGTGAAGACATGCTTTTCACCATCAGGAGGTCCCTCTGTCTAAATGGCTGCAACTGTAACAGAGCTAACTGTGCATGGCCGAGCTGTAACATACAGTATTGTTAGACCTCTAGCTCTGCTAGCGGTGGTATCAGCTGGCTTAGCTATTACAACAGTTAACAGAGCAAAACATGTTGTTGACTATGGCATGGCATTAGTTCCACTGCATTAGACACAATGACTATCTCTGAGACAGCATCTCATTCGTAAGCACACACACACACACACACACACATGCACACACTCCCTCTTATTTCACCGACAGAAACACACAGCCTTCCCGTTTACAGCACAGTGGCATGTTTCATGTATGTACACCACATGTGGCAGTGTTATTGGCATTCTGGGGACACATGTTGGCTTACAAAGCTGTCTTTCTGCCTTTGAATGAAAACGTGCACAGCAATGTCCTATTTCACCGCACAATAATACGCCTTTTACTCACACAACGAGCGTCATATCTAATGGTAAAGTAGCAGATTTTCCTATATTTTCTTTCTGTACTGAACATGATGAGTGGTACCACTTTTGTCTAAACCTCCTTACTCTTCTGCGAGTTCAGGTCCTGATTTCCTACATTTCCCAGCGAAGCCTCCAGAGGACGTTGCCTGCTCTTATTTCCCTACTGTAGCTGTTGGTCTTACAGAACGTACGTACAGTAATAATGCTTCTTCAGTTTAAAACATAGCCAAAGTGGGGAGCTTAATAATAATGGTAGCGTGTCTTGTGAGTCCTCAATGGGGATGTCAAGAGACCCGACACTTCCATACCAAGTCTAAAAGAAAACGTGACAGGGCTTGTTTTTCTGTTGTATCGTAGGCACTTAAGGTATCATAGATGCTGTCGCTACTGGAGATATTTGACAACAACAACATGTGGCAAGCAGGTGCAGCAATAAGTCTGCTGGAGGAAAAATAAAAAGTACCGTGAGGCATATGTGGAGATATTTTACGTCTGAGTCAGATGAACAGGGACAAGTTGAAAACAACCAAAAGCCAGAAAACAAACTGTCAAAAATCATTTGGAACACAAGAAGGAAACGCTTCAAAAGACGACAAATATACCATCAAACTGTAATAGTTGATGTTAAAATGCATTTATTTAATTTATTCATTTAACCTTGTTAGCATAGCTGACATTGTTTATGCAACAACAACAAAAAACAGAGAAAGGTAGCAACTAGCTGGTGAACAAACTAACCCCAGTTAAATAAAGCAAAAAGGAGCCTGAAGACTGGAATTACATTTACACATCCACCAGGAACTAAATCAATACAAATGTTGCTACTATATGAGCCTTATCAACTTCATAAGACCATAATAGGACAACAATATAAATATAGTCTCTTCCACTAAACCTCGCCAAAAAAGCAGCTGCAGCTTTTCAGCAGGTTTCTCTGCCTTCTCTGTGGATTTTTCTAATTGTGATTCTTAAAACCTGGGGAAAATGTTTCACATTAACTATTAGGATCCTATGCCATACAACTAAGGTCCTATAAATGTCTGGACCTTACAGCAGGTCACATACAATGGGCCGTTGGGCAGCTGTCTCTTTGCTGCTTCAAGTAATTCTCGTGGAGTGGCTTTTCCTTTTAATCCACATGCACATATACAAACCTATAGACCCACCAGTCCCTCCCTGTTGTCTCGTCTGACGCCGCTTTCTGTTGACGCAGACAGTGAGGATGAACAGACGTACACCAAAAGACAGGATGATGTCGTGAGTGTTTAATCAGATCTTTTCATTCTTTGCTCCACTTTTTTCCACAAGCACTCGCTCAATACATCTATCCACCTGCCATCCAGCCTTCCCTCATTCTTCTCCAGTGCCTCCATGTATCACTCCCCACTTCCGTCCATCCGTCAAAAGTCTATAAGGATTCTTAGTGCAGTCTTAGAGCTCCCACCAACAGCCATTCATCTGTTCAATCAGTCCATTTGTCAAACTGTCACTCAAACTACATTGTGCTTTGTATCGTGACCTTTTACAAACCTATTAACTTCTGAAATGTGACCTCTGAGTGATCCATCTTCTCCCTTCCGTCTCCACACCTCCACCCATCCCCTGCTCCACGGCTTCTTCTGATTCCCCATCATAACCGCTTACAAGATTTCTCCTGACTGATCCACAGCACAGATGGCGATCTTAACACTTACCAGCTGCATGCCACAGATGAAGGCCAAGGTGCACCTGCCACTGCAGCACCCCATGATGTCCACCTTCCTCTCAGCCGGTGGCTCCACGCAGGGGCAGAAACTCTGGGTAACTCCCAAAGGTCTCCTTCAAAATCCAAAAGCCCCCCGGAGGGCCCGTCTGGCTGGCCGGCAGCCCAGGTAGGAGCACTCAGCAGAACAGAGCAGAGCACAGCCCCCTGTGTACTCTGTGGAGCTCCAGGGAGATGAAAGGCGACCACTTCTCTCAGATGGACGAGTTGCCAACAGTTAACGGTCTCAAATAGTCACCTGGACTTCCAGCGCACACATGGGTCAGGGATTAACGATGGAAGGCGGTTCAAGTCCACAAATAGTTCTTTATGGATCCGCACAGCTGGATATGGAGGTAAACCCTCTCCAAGCCGCTGCAACTGCAGGCAGTTTAGTAGCTTTGTGTGAATGAGTTCAGATTTCTTATCATGAGGGTCTCTCAGAAATAAAACTACCAAAAGCAGTCCGGCCTTAAACAAAGGACTTTCCAGTTATGTCCAAACAGGGTCCACTTGTCCAACCATCACCTACAGTCACCTCGATTAGTCGCATCCTTATCAATGGTGAACACAGCAGCCACTTACACGCTGAAAAAGCACACACGCATACAGAGATGGTGAGGTTAGATAGATAGATTCCCCAGATTAAATCTCTCGTTTAATAATCCGATTAAGCCCCCCTTACATTTGGCTGATTGAAACAGTCTAATTTTGTTTTAGGGTGGAGAAAACAAGTGAAAGTGGTCCCTGCCTGTGCTCACAGCCGAGCTCCTCTCCTCTCAGGGGAAGTAACGAGCATGTAGCGACAACATCCTTAACCAAACACCGCGTCTTTTATCTCCAGCGCCGCGCTCCGAGCCCCGTCTTTTAGTTGTTTTGATGTAAATGTTCTGTTTTATCCAGTAAGTAAAAATGTTGAGAGAAGGTTGTGATATGTCAACCGCCACTGGAAGCTGATTTTCGGTGGGTCTTTCGGCTAATGAGTCCTCCTCCTCCTCCTCCGGTTCATCTCCCCATCAGGTCCTCAAACACAACTGAATTCAGTCAGCCGCCGCTCCGTTATTTCCTCCGTTACCACGAATACGTTTCTACAATATCAAAACCAAAAAAAAAAGACAGAAGAGCATGTCCAAATGTCAAGCAGAAAGAGGGAGAAATTTCAGGTCGAGGTAAGTCTCCAAACGTAATGCAGAAACGGTGGATATGTGGGGGGAAAAAACGGCCAAGTTTTGTTTGTCGTCTCGGGGTTGTCTTCAAGGAGTGAAAAGGGGGAGACAATGGGAACCGGGATGGACCAACAGACCGAGAGAGACAGCCGAGAGGAGCGTCTCCCTCCCGCCTGCCATCTGTCAAGTAAAACACCACACTCACATGGAACTGTTCCGGTACGGATTTTCAATATAAGAGACTTGGAATTCTGGCACGGAGTGGTGTCTCCTGACTGCTTGTGTCCTTCTTGGGCCTTTGTTCGTGCGCTGGAAGCGCAAGGTGTCTCCAACTTGTGTGTAATTTCGGTAAACAAGACTGCTGTGACGCAGTACAGATCAGTTTCTACTAACCAGCGGTGGAAAAAAAGATCAGGTCTGAAGAACAAGTACTACTGCCACGAGGAAAATATGCTCCATTACAAGTAAAAAAGTCCTCTATTCAAAACTTTACTTAAATAAAAGTATGTAAGGATTGTCAGCAAAATGTGGCCAAAGTATCAGAAGTATTCATATTCATTGTGCAGTTTAATGCTGCCAGTCGGTGTTTTACTAGTACAGCCTATATGATGTTTAACATCAATGTTCATTGTACTGGTAGGTAGGTAGGTAGGTATATACTTTATTAATCCCCGAGGGGAAATTTTTTCGCCACAGCAGCATACATACAGAAGCAATAATAGAAACAATAGAATAAAATAATAGAATAGAATATATAATAGAAAAGCAATAAAATAAAATAGCAGTAAATAGCAGTAAAAAATATAAATATAAAATATAAAATGCACAGTATATACAGTATATATACAGTACATTAAATATCTATATATATTATACACAACAAACCAATAAACACAGTCAACATATATATATATATACATACAGTACAGTATATATCTATATATATAATATACATATAATATACAAGCAACCAAGAAACACAGTCAACAGTGTTATTGTACTGTGATGGATTTTGCCAGAGGTGAGTTATTGTAAAGTCTTATGGCAGTGGGCAGGAATGATCTCCTGTATATGTCCTTGTGACAGCGGAGCTGGAGGAATCTTTTAGAGAAAGTGCTCCGCTGTCCCTGCAGCAGGTGGTTGAGAGGGTGGACAGGATTATCCAAGATGGACAATAGTTTGTTCAGCGTCCTCCTCTCCACCACCTTTTCCAGACTATCTAGTTTGTAGCCGATGATGGAGCCGGCCTTCTTAACCAGCTTGTTAAGTTTGTTGGTGTCACCGGCTCCAATGCTGCTCCCCCAGCAGACCACAGCGAAGTACAAAGCACTGGCCACAACAGACTGGTAAAACATCTCCAGCATCATGCTGCACACATTGAAGGATCGAAGTTTCCTCAAGAAAAAGAGTCGACTCATCACCTTCTTGTAGACAGCATTGATGTTGGTCTTCCATTTCAGTCTGTTGTCGATGGACACAACCAGGTACTTGTACTCCTCCACCATGTCCACCTCCTCTCCCAGAACTCTCAGCGGTTGTGGAGCCGTCGTCTTCCTCCTGAAGTCGACCACCATCTCTCTGGTCTTGGCCACGTTCAGGAGCAGGTGATTCCTTCCCGCCCACTCCACAAAGTCCTCCACTACTGCCCTGTACTCATCCTCCCGTCCATCCCTTATACATCCTACCACTGCAGAGTCATCAGAGAACTTCTGCAGATGGCAGGACTCTGAGTTGTACTGGAAGTCAGTTGTGTACAAGGTGAACAGAAAGGGGGACAGAACAGTCCCCTGTGGAGCTCCAGTACCACTGACCACCGTATCAGACAGCACACTGCCCAGACGGACAAACTGTGGTCTGCCTGTCAGGTAGTCATTGATCCAGGAGACGGTGGGCGCGTCCACCCCCACCACCCGCAGCTTCTCACTCAGCTGCCTTTGTGTAAACTTGTGGTGGACTACTGTGGGTTAGTTTAATCTACTACTGTATATTGCATCATATTCTGTAAGATCATTGTATGTTTTTAATGTCAAACTCCTGTGAGAAACAAATCTCTATAAAATCAAACTGCTCAGAAAAACTGTTTTCAGTTTTGTGACTGTATTTTAATAGCTAATATTTCATTTATCTTAAGAAGTAGGAACATTTTCTTAGCCCATAAGAGAAAATGTAATCCTTCATTTTATCTGAAAGTTTCAAATACAAAATCATCAGATTTGGAGAAACATGATTTTCACTGGACAGGAAAGGTATGGCAAGTTATTCTAAACAGTAAGAGCTAAATACAGCTGTCAAGACAAAAAGGAGTATAAAGTATAGCATTTCCTCCTGTAATGTAGTAAAGCAGAAGTATAAAGCTGCACTGAATGGATATAGTTAAGTAAAGTACTACAGCCTTCTTTGACTTTTCACTTAAGTTATTATTATTATTATTATTACATTTCATTTAGCTGACCCTTTTATCCAAAGTGACTTACAACACACCGATGGTACACCATCAGGGGCAATTTTAGGGTTCAGTGTCTTGCTCAAGGACACTTAGGCATGTGGACAGGAGAAGTTGGGGATCAAACCACCAAGTGATTAGTATGCAACCCACTCTACTGACTGAGCCACAGCCAAGTTCAGAACCTAATTTTTTCCGCCACAGTTCTTGGCATTTAGGCTCAGATTGTATTTAAACTCGGGGAACAATTTTATGGTTTCGTGAGACATGACAGTTAAAAACTCAGCTTTTTCAGTGGTTGTGCTCCAATAACATGTCTCTCTTTCAGATTACTGAAAAGAAAACGTTCAAAATGTACATTTTGGGGTTTATTTTTTTTAGATGTGTGATTAATGTTGTTTTTAATGTGATTAGTATTATGTGAGCTATACTTTTATTGTGTTGCTTTGATCATTTTAACCTGCAAGGTGTCTTTTGAGTAACTTGAAAAGCGCTGTAGCTACAAAGACAATGTATTATTATTTCACTACACGTAGTCTACCTCTCAGTATTTTGTCTCAATTCACCAAAAGTTATCGTAGCTATATAAAATGTCATATAAATCAAGCTATGAATGATATGTACAAACCCCTCCGTAAATTCCTTCACGATATCAATAGGAATAAAACTGGAAAGTTTGGTGTGTAAGTGTCGTCGAAGTATGATAACTTTAAGAGCTCATGAAGGTAATGACAACAAAACAATTCTTGGGTCGTTAAACTCGAATGAAAACATAATTATGAATTTTATATTCCAGAGGTCTTCAACAGGGGGTCTCGAAATTTTTGGTTGATTAGACAATTTTTCTTTTTTTTTAAATATTTTTTTTCACAAATTTAAATGTCTTTAAATACACATTAACATGAATCCAACATATTGTAGCGAATAGATAAATGGAGGCAGAAGATGTTATCTTTCAGTCAGAAATGCACACATTCAGGGACACACAGGAGCTCTCAAGCTGGACACCTGTTCACTCAGAGACTAGCCTGGACATGTCCCTCCAAGCCTCCTGCACTCAAAGATGAGGACCCACCCCTGTCGCTGCTGTGCCAATCACAAGGCCCAGATTAATATAAAACACAATTTTATACAATATATATATATAGTAGAGGGTCCCTGCTCCATCTCTCTTATCAGTTTGGGGGTCCTTGGCCCGAAAAACGTTGAAGACTCCCTGTTATATTCTAGTTCTGTCAATAGCTCCTCCTACACCCTGCACACTGAACCGATTCTTTTCGAGTCTGAGGCTTTTATTTTGAAGGCGACCGATCCCGACTCCGTCCCCTGCTGCAGCTGCTGCTGGCTGACTTGATGAGGCTGATGTTCTGCTCGGCAGGGGAGCGGCGGGGTTCTTTCACTCAGTGAAACACAAACACTGAGAGATGTAGCTTCGGTCGGCGTGCAGCTGCTCGAGAACGTGGCCTTCCACCAGCATCATGAATGAGCCTGCTTGCTTGCTCTCTCTCCGTCCCCCGTCCCCCCCCTCCCCTCCCTCTCAGCGGGGAGTCCTGCCTGAGTTGTCAAGACAATAATTTGATCCTCATTTTCACACACCTAATTGAAGGCTGATAGCTTTCCTGATAACCTGCTATTAAGGCAATTTCTTTTGTAAAGAAAAAAAAAAGTTCTGTAGTTTATTAAAATTGCTCACAACTATCTGGGCTATAAATTATTGCAAAGAGCCCTGAGGTTAGCCAACACTTCCGAGGGAGATTGCCTCATTTATAAATGACACTTCATTTTGCTCAGCAGCTGTGTGATGTTCCCACAATTCACCTGGAGCGACTCCAGCTACAAACTATGGCCAAATTAAGCAACAAAATGCGACAAAAACAAGCAGTTTGTTCCCAATTAAAGGTGGACAATCTGTGTATGTGTGCGTGTTGTGGGTCACTTGTGCCACGCCTATAAAATGGCCAGCAGTTTAAACAGACACAGAGGTGGAGAGGCTATCACTGCTTTAGCTATACAACATAATGGCCTGCTTTCCCCTCACCATCAATCTCTGTCAAAGTCTACCCCTCCCAAACACACACACACACACACACACACAAACACAACACACACACACACACACACACACACACACACACACACACACACACACACAGGAAAACAACACAATTTCCAGGTACACACATGTACACACACAGACACACATTGGAGCCACACGCAGTGGGACAGGAGTTTAATTATGCCTCTAATCTTGAGTGACAGTTGCATGTATAATGGCTGATTCCCCGGGGCCATGTGTCGAGGCATCCACCCATTCATCCATCCATCCCTTCTTCTATTTATCATCTTACTTAGTCATCCATCCATCACCACATCCACCAACATTTCCCCTCAACTTCTTACTTCCACCTCCCCTCACCTCTTTTATTTGTATAATTCCCAGCTCCTTTTCTGTCTCTGTCCCCCGTCTTTGTCATTTCTGTGGCCTTTGTAGTCATCGCTGAAATATTCTGCCTCTGTAATTTTTCCTGTCATACGTCATCTGCTCTTTCACAAAGGTTAGTGACCGGGCCAATTGGGCCAGCGCCCGGACCTCTGACCACTGAGGGTGAGGCCCCTGGTGGTCAGGGGTGAAAAAAAAAAAAGACAATTCTCATCTGTGTATGTGTCTGGACAGATGTAAGAGATTATAGCACAATATTATAGGTACTGAAATGATAGATGTGAAGATGAATTATAAAACTAATCAGCATCTTTAAAAAGTATTTTTTTTTTCACAAGCCAAAATGTAGTGGTTCTGCTTCTTAACATTGAATATTTTATGGTTTTCTTTGATAGAAAATTGATTATTTTGGGGTTTCAGACAAATCATTACTTTGTTAATCAAAAAAATAATTTGAAGATTAAAGAACAATAACAATTCTTAGCTGCAGCCCCCAAAAGAAGAAAAATGATAGGAGTTAAATACTGGAGGTTTTGAGAATTCAAAATACAACTGGAACTTTCATTAATTAAATCCAAATAGGCTGTGAACACACATTTCTCCTTAAAATTTAAAAAACAGAAATGTCATTTATGAGTTTAATTTAAACCAAGCGTGACAGTTTAATTGTATTTTTTTACATTTCACGTTAATTTTGAAACATTATAAATGGACGATGGCTGCTGAGGTAGTTTTGCGTTAAGGTACAAACTCTCAACTCAAAATAAGTAGGAGTTATGATTAAAAAGCTCATGCTCTGCTTTAGAAAAAGCAGTCGAGAAAACAATCTCACCACAGCTGTTCTGGAGCTTTCAGTTGTATTGTAATGATCTTCCTCGGCAGAGAGCCCAGCTGTCAAGGAAATGCATATGTTCGGAGTTGTATTTTTCGATAAATTAGAAGGATTTCTTGTTCACTATAACTCAAAAGCTTAAAAGATATCTGGTATTTTTCGGAAATGTATGTGAAAAATAATTGTCATTTGTTCTGTTTCAAGGGAGTAAACGAGAAGATTTGTTTTTAAACGGTGGCCTGTAGTTTATGCTACTGATCAGTTCCAGCTTTACTGGATTCAGTCAGTCAGTCCGTCCGTCCGTCCGTCCATCCGTCCGTCCGTCCGTCGCACACCGAAAAAGCAATTTTGAATTTAGTTGAAAATACAAACTGAATCAGAGATTCAATGAAGGTGAAGAAAATGAGAAGAACTACAAGAAAGAGAGGGAACAAAGCAGGTAAAGATGATAGACAGTAAATTATATTGTTGTCAGACTAATTTGTATACACATTAGGTTCAATTGTATTTCTTTGTTTTTAGCTGTTGTTTCTTTCCTCATTTGAAACTGCTTTTACAATATATACTGTTTTTCTGTCATAAAGCCCATTTCAATTTGATTTTGTCAAAGGTAAAAAAAAGTGAGAAAAAGAGAGAGGGAGTGATAGCGCAGAGGACAGAGTGTGTGATAGGCTGCAGCTCCTTCCAGATAGTGAGATAGTATGTGTTTATTGCTTTATCTGTCTGGGCCAGATGTCACCAGATGCCGGCTGCTGCCAGCCTATTACAGCCCACACACACATGCACAAGGGAAACGCACGGACCTTCTGCCACTCTGACATGCTATACCTCCTACACCTTGTCCTATCTGAAAACAATCTAACTGCACAGCCGTGACAGTTGAAAATATGTGAACGCGAAATATCTGTTACAGTGACCCATCCGCTGAAGACTCGTCTGCGCTGTTTACACCTCGTAAAATGGAGGATGAACAGAAATTAGATACGAGTTGACATGAGAGGAGAAAAGAAAGGAAAACGAGACAAAAGAGATGGAGGAGAAGGAAAAACGACAGAAAAGAAGGGCAAGGAGGGAAAGTGAATAACCAGACGGCCACAAGGGGATAACACGCAGTGTGAAGAAAGAAAAAAAAAAAAGGGAACCTCCATTTGAATGTTTTTGATGTAAAAATAGAAGAAAAATGCAGATCAGAGCAGCAACATGAAAGTACAAACTGAGTCAGGCTGGAGCGACGAAGGAGATCTCTCAACACAAACTGCAGTAAACAGGCCAAGATAAAACACTAAAATGAGATGCTGTCGCACACATTTTGTCTTGTTGACAAAGTGCGTGGATCTGCAACAGTGAAACAATGATGAGGGATAAATAAACAGAGGTGTGGAGAATACAAGAATATCATACTAAAACATAAGAACTTTGTATGATGTGTAGAAACATTAGTCTTCATAAGCGGTGATGTTTCGTGTTTCTTGTTTCAGATGTAAGTACCATATTCATTCTCCCTTTAGCTCTGGTTTTTGTTTCCACCACCTCCCGGGAGCTCTATAGATAGCATTAAAGCTTCACTGAAGGCTAGCTGACTAACTTTGTGTGTTTGTCATTGGGTGATAGCAGAGACTTGATTTACGCAACCTGTGGTTGGAGAGAGGTAACACGGAACCAAAGCACTAAATTAATGGGGCAGCAAACCGAAACAATGAGCTGAAAGGGGCTAAAATAGTATGTAGAGCTGAGAAAAACTGCAGAGTTGGGTGATATCTTTTTGTGCATTTACCCAGTCTGTTCTCATTCCCTGAGCGTCAAATGCCGCAGTTTTGTCAAAGTCATCGCATCAGACAGATGCACACAAGCTGCCCTTGGGTGTCGACATCTTGAACACCTGGGACAAAGAAAGAGGTCACGTGACGGAGTAAAAAGAGTGACAAAGTCTGTGTAGTTAGGAGATTGGTTTGAAGAAAAACAGGACTTTCACCTGGGAGACTGATGTTTGAGTGTATGAGAAAACAAAAGTCAGGATTTATTTTAATTAACATAACGTAATGTGTTCAAATCACATATCGTATGTAAAGTAATTTAATTGAATCCTATTTTGAGGCATTTTAAGGAGTTAAAACTATAATCGTGATGAGGCGTTTTTATAATATTTTATAACAAATTGTTATATTTTTACAGTAAACATCTCAATATCTTCTGTTACCACCAGCAATGCTTACACAATACGCTTTCCTATGCTTTTCAGGAATCCAAGAAGTTCCTTATTTTTTTCTTTGACTTAGTAAATCGTGCAGTGAAAAAAATGTAGCGCTCTTAGATAATGGCCTCAACATTCACTCCCCTTGTTCAAGGACATCACATTTCAACTTGAAAATACAGCACAAAACAATACTGCAGAAGTGTCCTTAAGAAATCCATTTTGATCTATTTACGACAACAAACCATGGGTCTGTACAACACTTACAGGTAACTGTGCAACAAAAGAAAGGCAGCCTCCGTGTGTGTGTGTGTGTGTGTGCGTGTGTGTGTGTGTGTGTGTGTGTGTGTGTGTGTGTGTGTGTGTGTGTGTGTGTGTGTGTGTGTGTGTTATTTCTGTGTTGGGTGTATACAGACATTTATGCCATGAATCACACACTAATTCCGTTTTATTTGTGCTTCTCGTCTGAGGAAGCATTTTCTCTTTTTAATAGGTTGGCCTCAAGTGTGTGTGTGTGTGTGTGCGTGCGTGCGTGCGTGCATGCGTGCAAGGGCTCATGGTAGTAGATGTACTGAGTCATGTGTGTGTGTGTGTGTGTGTGTGTGTGCCCGGAGGCAGAACTCCAAGTGCTATTAGATCTGGATATTGCAGCAGTAGCTCACGGGAGCTCAATACAATTCAGTGCATTTGTCATTTTTATCAAGAATGGGGGATAAGTGTGTGATGTAAATCACAACAAGCTTTAAGTCCCGTTATCAAACCATGACCTGGGTCACTTTCTATTCCATACATTAAACTCTCTGCAGCTCACAGGAAAAAAAATCTGCTGAGGACAGTCGGCCGTCTTCTATCCATATTTGTTGTCTACTGTGTCTCCAATTCAAAAGCGAGCTGAAATACTTCAAAGAAGATCATGACATTGACTGCTTTTCTTGGTGTTAGAGGCTTAATGCAACCAGTAAATTATCTGTGAATGCATATTTTAAGTTCAATGAATCGCAATCAGTTACAGTGAATATTACTTTTCCTCACATGTGCACTTTGCTACATTTTGTTTAAATAAGTGTACATGTTTTATAGGCAACATTTGCATACATTACAAGAAAACATATTTTCACATTTATACGTTTTGGTATGGAGTCATGCAGACAGGTTCGTGGTCAGATTTTAAAAACTGTCTGAGATTACTGCTTTGGTTTTTCAGATATAATAAACAAATAATCATCAGCCTCTTCTTCTTAATTTAGAGATCATAAGATGATTAAGTTTTGCTTCATCATCTTCTTCAGTGTCAACAGTTTTTGCCATATACTGTAAAGTAGTAATCGTCTTAATCCAAGCATTAAAACGAGAGTCACTAACTTTAAAACATTTACCCTCATCATGAAAACAAAACAACAAAAAATGAAGCAAATCAGGACACTCAAGTATATGGTAAAAGCTATAGTACAGAACTTTTACATATAAATGAACAACCATTATATCCAAGCTCTTGCCAAACAAGTTCACACAATGCCGATTAAACCTAATCTACAGAGTTTTCATGTCTGTTGTCTGATGAGACATTTCCACGCTGGCTGAATAAATGCAAATAGGTCATGCTCTGTGGGCCGGCTCACTTTGGGTTTAGCCCTATGCTAATGATTGAAAATAATCAAATCACGCAGCTCTTCCAGACTTTCCAAATATTATCTGACTAAATGGATAAAATCTTGACAGTGAAATGAGTCAATTTTTGGTGGGTTGTGACGCCTTTTGTTTGACTCATCCAGCCTATAACGCGAGTGCAAATCGACAGGATTTTCACTATTATTCTCACTAGCAAAAGGGGGAGACATAAAGTCTACACTGCAACTGTAAAAAGAAAAGAAGGACGGAGGCAAGACAGGAGTACGATGACAGAGAGAATGGAGTGATTGGAGCAAAGAAAAACAAAGAACAACGGAGACAGAAAGAGCAGAGAAAGGACAGATGCAAGAAAGATAATGTGGCAAGCCATGGACAGAAAGGACACAGAGAGAGATGAGACAGAGAAGAAAACACTTACAGTACAAGACGGCTGCAAGAAGGTGACTGAGTAAAGGAAGCGAAGCACAGACAGAGGGAGGCAGAGAGAAATGATAGAGAAGGAGGTAGAGATGTGGAAAAGAGGATATTGATTGGTTAAAAATGCATGAGGTGTCTGGTGCACAGCGCTTCGTTTCTAATGCCTTCTGACCAGACATTCTGAAGCTACAACATCATCTGTGTGAAGCGATGCGTTTAATGACCGTTTTTATATCATGTGATGTGCTGAATAAGTCAGTCACTTCGACAGGCCGATGGAGACACGGTGAGCAATGCAGTTAGTCAGTGTTTTACACAATCTGGCAGTAAATAACACAGTCACTCCATGATCTCTTTCAAAAATAAATACATGTTTAAAATGAAGACTCTGCCTACAATCAATTGTTTTAAAGTCGGCATATTTTACAATTACTGTAGACGTGACAAATAAGAAAACACTTTAAAAACTCAAACTTCCTAAGCTGATGCAGGTTGGAAACGTAAATATAATGGTTTCTTCTTTATGTCTGTTACCGCAGATGGATTAAAAGACGATGTGGAAGCAGAAGAAGAAGAGACAAGTAACGATGTATTCCCTTCAGACTCAGATCTTTGTCAGTCAGTCAGTAAATTGATTTTTAAAACAATTGTTTTACGACATTCTGTGTCGTGTCTAAAATTATTGTTTCAAAGTCGCTGTTACTGACTTTTTAATCAACTTAAATGCTGTAGTTCTTTTTTAAACCTCTTTAAGAAAGAGTTGTTGTGACTCGAGTTATTTGACTTGAAACGATCAGTGAAATGAAACGCTTGAGCTGCAAGGTCTTTGTGTTAAACAGGACAGAGTTTAGGCCACCTCAGTTAATCTGAAACAGATTTACAAGGAGGGTGGCATAGTGCTTAGTGCTGTCGCCTCAAAGCAAGAAGGTTCTGAGATAGAAACCTGCTGGTTGGATGGGACTTTTTTGGGGTTTGCATGTAGATCAGCGTAGATTTTATGCCGTTGCTTCTGTTTCCTCCCACAGTCCAAAGACATGTGTGCAAGGTTAACTGGTGATTCTAAATAGGCTGTAGGTGTGAAGGGTTCTCTGTCTTTCTGTGTTGGCAACCTGTCCAGGGTACACCTTGCCTTTGCCTAAAATCAGCTGGGACTCTGCACAGGACTAAGCCAGTTTAGATAATGGAGGGATGGATAAAGAAGTTAAAACAACTATGCATGTAGTTCAATAAATTACCTAAACTAAGACAAGAATTTACCAGTCCACTCTCTGAAGCATCGTCTGCGTATATCTGAGACACCAGCAGGCTGTGACCAAATGGCACTATTAGTTGTCCCGGGATGAGAACAGGATGGATTTACACAACATGCAATATTTAATTAATGACAAAAACCGGTGGTGTTCAAATTTTTGGATTCTATTTGTGTATGTTACAGTGAAATCACATAAAAAATAGCATCATATTGGTACAAGTGTTAGTGACCTACAGCAATTTTCTCTGACTGATATTCAGTCAGTCAGCGCACATGAAGAGGATATATTATTAGTCCCTGAGCTCTAATTGTTCGTCCTGACACTGTGACTTTAATTTCCAATGCCTCTCTGCTCTCTGCTGTCTTTCCATCTGTCCTGGCTGTCTCTGCCAATACTGCATTTGAAAGTGTGTGTGCGTGCATATGCGAGCCTGTGTGTTTACCGTATAAGCTTCAGTGAGTTTCCAGATCTGTGAACTTGTATCAAGACGCAGCGTGTTTTGGCAACTCTGACCAGCCAGTGCTGGTGTGATGGAAAGAATCGTGCGGCCGGCAGATCACAGTTAAAATGAGAGGACTTTCACTCCTTGGCCAAGCCTCAAAGTTGAAGCCGAGCTCATAGGCCACTCCGGTAATTGTCGGGTACATCCAACTTGGCTTGCATTAACATCTATGTAGTAAAAGATAGCTTTTACACTTGGGAAGCCAAAAATCTGGAAATGTGTGTATGAAATGTTCTGTTTCTATGCAGATATAATGTTTGATATAATTCAGGAGTCCTAAAATTAAAAATGACTCCGTGTTCATCTGGCAGACAATTTTGTTGAAAATTACCCAATTTGGTAGCCTTGCTATGCCTGCCTATCACTCACAGCTTCTATTTTTTGCTGTGATTATGGCGTGGAAACCCTGTTTGCATGAAAGTTTCCAGGCTATGAGGCATGAGAAGTCAAGCAGAATGAAACACAGGGGAATCTGCTGGAGCCACGGCCGTGTAGAAAAGATATTCAAAAATAATTATTCTTTTTGAAATTTTACCCGAAAATATACTTGAAGATGTAAAAATATAACCATTTGAGAAACAAACTTTTTACTATATTTTGTTTGGTATTCACAGACTATTCTATTCTATTTTATTTTATGCTATTCTAACACACTGTCACTCCAAGACAGATATCATAAGCCACAGGCCTTTTTGGATTTAGCAGATTTCATGCTAATATACACATCAACTCCAGTGGTTGACATAATTATCTGAAACAGCAAGAAATTTTTCCCGGCCAGCACAGTCACCCTATGAACAGAATGTATGTGTGTGTGTGTGTGTGTGTGTGTGTGTGTGTGTGTGTGTGTGTGTGTGTGTGTACGTCTTATCCCATCAGTAGTATAGCTTTAGGCTGGTTTACATTTGCATAATGAAGTCAATAACACTGGCCTCCTGGGAGGGAGCATGGTGACATTATTACTAATTTAATAAGAAGTGTTGCTTGCGTGCGTGTGTGTTTGGGGAGTGAGAGAAACAAAGAAGGAAACGGACAGAGTGAGGCAGAGAGCGCTCGAGATAGATAAGCACAGGATGTGAAAAGAGGAAGGAGGAGAGGTGGAAAGAGAGGGATGCCAGGAATAGAGGAGAGGACGGGGGGAAGTGTAACTAGAACAGCTCGGATAAAAGAAAGGAGACTAAGGGAAAGGGAGAGGGACACAGAGGGGCCAAAGAGGTGAGGGTGAAAGGAGGACATTAAGTTTGAGAGGCAGAGAAAAGTGTGGAGAGGGAGAGAGAGTGAGGAAGAGGAGCAGAGAGAGACAGACATATACGCTTGATGTATGACTGCTGTGTTCTTCACATCTGTTTTAATAAGAGACTCAGTGTCCTCGCTGTTCTCTGCTGGTTAAAGGCCTGCAGCTGTCTGCACGTCCAAAACCGGTAGCTGGTGCCCCGCGGCGACTTTATAAACAGAGCACACAGAACACCAACGATCCTCTGGCCTCGAAGTTCATTTTGAAATTTAAAACCACATCTTACCTACTCTATAAATATATGTCTTAATTTGACAAGTGAAAACAAATAAACATCTCATTACTGTAAGTAACACTTTGTCATGTAAGCTATCACATCCTTTCCATCCATTTCAGATGATTAATGACATCCCTTATTTATTCTCATATTCAAATTTTACTGTGAAAATGACATCTTCAAATGTAAACTAATATTCGTATCGCCTCTTTTTGCAATGTGACATGTCATGGCAGGAAAAGCACAAGTATTAATGATCTATTTTACATAATTAACTATCAGCCTTTCCATAATAGTCAGTTTTAATGCCATTTTCAGGCATTCAGCTGCTTCTTTTCTTTACACTTCATCTGCTTTCATCAGTTACATGTCAAATTACATTTCAACTGCATCTCTTAATGTTCAACTGATATTTCACATTTCAGTTCTACTTTCATTTACACTTCTCTAAGTTGTTCCACTGTAACTGCTATTAACTCACATTATTTAGATTGCCACTTCACTGTGTCCCAAATAGCGTATTCTCATACAAACACTCACTATTTTGAGTGCGTAAGTGTGTTCACACAGACAAGTATGGAAACATGCAGTGCACTACAATTACACAAAGGATGCACTCAAAACTGTCAACAACTTGAGTGTGAAATGCTCAGCGGACACTCAACGGTCGCCTTCTTAGCTACATAAAAAGGAAGGGATAACATTTTTTTTCAAATTAAGGTGTCTGAGGAAGATGCAGCTGCTGCAGAACACAAAACTGTATATTTGTCACCAAGTACCACCAGACTGCTGTTGGAAGGAAGTCATCCGTGTGTTTATTGTGGGAGCCAAACAGAGGGCATGGAAACATGTTTATTTCTGGGTAAGATAATAAAATAACTGCAGACATATTGGCGTGTGATGCATTCAAATGTCACGGTTATTTCCTTAAGTGCGGAACGGCGGTTTGAAATGAAATTCAAGTACAAGTCAAGTAGGACTATTAACATGTAAGAGTACTGTATCTGAGTGTATTAAGGGAAGTACAGCATTAGGAACACAGCTACTGACTCTCCAAGCTTCAGATTACAACCTTACTTTGTGCGTGGGCAGGATGTCATCTCGCACAAGCAGTGACACAGGGACTGTGACGATTCCCTCTGACCAATCAATGATCTATCCACAGACAATAGACAACCAAAAAAAAGTGAGAAGAGTCAAGCCATGCCAAGTCAACCACTACTTTACCTAACGGGTCACTACCTAAGATCCACGGGGAGATTTTTCAAAGTATGTAGCATAGCGACAAAATTGAAAACCTTCAAGTTTAACCATATAGAGCATGAAGCAACTATTGAGTTACACAATGTCTAGGTCTGAACCTACAAACTTGAAGTGTTATAGTTCAGGCAGGAGCTCGTCCTTGTTCGCTGTCTGAGGTGCTGAACAGGCAGCAGAAGGGCAGGATATCTCTCCGAGGTTCTGAACCTCTGCCAGCGCCTGAGAGGCAATAAGGCTCTCCTTGCTTTGTCCCTGACAATTTCAGAGAGCCATAATATCCCTCATTTCTTAGTGTGATGATCTGATGACAAAAACCTTTGGAAATGTCATCACGACAGTAGCAGGAAGCTTCTGTGTCATATCTCTTCAATATCCTGAGATACAGATGGAAAGGACAAAGTCCTCAGGATGTATCAGGGAATTTCTCTGTCAAACCAACATACGCGCATTCCCACACACAGGCTACTGTCGTGCAGACATGAGCCTCGTTCTTGTTGATTGCTGTTAGTTTCATCAGAATTACTTTGGATGGTTGGTTTCATCAGAACATCTCTCATGGGTGCATGCTCTTGTGTGTGCACATAGCATTGTTAGTTACTACTGCTGCTGCAGCTAAGGTGTAATTTTATATGAAGGACAAGTAAGCTGCTTCCCCCAAATCACATCTGACTGGATGATTACATGAATAAGCCCCCAAGTTCTACCTGAGCCGTCAAAAAGGTTTTAACGGGAAGAGACAATCAAAAATATTTCTGGCTTATATTTAGCATATAACAACAGATAACAACAAGGAGATAGGATTAAAACCAGAAAAATGTTTTATTATCCTATTGCGTCTTTAATTTGTATTTCTGCCACTTCTATTTCCACTCTACCCTGCAATAGAAAGTTAAATGTGTGAAATAAATTTAGCTTACAACATAATTCTAGCCTTTTTTCATATTTGAACAAAACACCAACAAATCATGTAACAATGAGATGTTTCTGAGTCTTTTTATGTTGATTTTACATATTATCAGAGATTTTATGATGGAAAATGATCAAATATGATATATAACCTGTGACCTGTCAAAAAAATGTGATAAACACAGTGAGCAGTGTTTCTGGCTACGCTCTATTGGCAGAGCATGCATACCAGAGACTTTCTCTAGCCGAGAGGACTGACTTGATGTTTCGCCCTATGCTTTTGAAATGCAGACAAAGTGCCATAATATTGTAAAATAATACCGCGAGGGTCGACTGACTCACCTGTCTTCCCCTACCAAATGCCTGACTAATTCACTGCACGCTATTCTAACAATGTTCATGCTAAGAGCTACCTGGTAGCTTTAATTGAGATTAAATAATTGAGTTAATGTTAACAGACAGAATTGATGACAGTCATTGAGTTGGGGTTGTGACGCTCAAAACAATGTATCTATCATTTTACAGTTGCACCAGTAGCAACAGTCTCCATGTGCAAGTATGAGTGTTTCTGTAATTACTCTCACCGGCAGAGACACAAGTTCTGCACTGCAGTTTAATCAACCTTAGCTTCTTCGATATTTGCCTATATCAGTTATTGGTGATGAAGCAAATTGTACCAAATCGATAGTGGCATATTATTTAGAGATATGGGGGGGTTAGTTTGTGTGTGCGTGAGTGCGTGAGTGCGTGTGTGTGTGTGTGTGTGTGTGTGTACCCCCAACCCTCATCCCCCTCTGTGCGCCCTACATTTAAAGCAGTCCAGTCCAATGTTAACACCAGCTGCTGTCTGTATCTCTAATTATAGCCTCTGCAGTGCAGGCTCCCAGGGCAGGACTGGGGGTCAGGTTACTCCTTCACACTGCTCCCGCACATAGATGGGCACGCACACACACACCCCCGTTTAAACTGGGCCTCCAAAAACAGGTTCTGACGGTTTAAAAACTCACATGTGGCTCAGCTAGATATTTATTCCCTTATTTACTCTTCACTTTGACCTCTGTTTGACAAGTTGGGCACTTAGGAGGAAATATGTTTCCCTTGGAGGAAGTGCAGGAAAAGTTGGGAGATTTAGAAGTTTAAAGTACTTTATTCTTGAAGTTGTTGTCAAGGGCACAGAGTGAATATGTCTGGTCTATTGATAAGGTCCTGTAAAATGTACTGTTGCTATTGGTATTCAGGAGCCACCAAGCATTTAAAACATTTAAATTACATTAATGCACGCAATAAAATAAAATAAAATCAATGAGAGTGCAACTTAATTTGATTTACCGGCGTAAAGGGATTGCCTCGATATTTTTTGCCGTCAGAACAGGTGAGATCAGAGATGGGGATATGGGCCTCTCAGAGAGGAAACACTGATGAAATATCAGCTGTTAGCTGTTCCCAGCTGCCTCCATCATTATAACATTATAAATAATCTCTGTGTTTCTCAGCCCTGTTGCGCAGGAGATTTTTAAACCTTTATCTCTTCACTTTATTCTTTCCTCCTTTCTCGTTCTTCTCTCCATGTTTTGATCTTTTGCTCCTTTATGCCCTGTTTTCTTCCTCTCTATTCCTCTCCTCCTCCTCCTCCTCCCTCCCTCCACTTCTTTCTCTCTCTATTTTGGACCCTCAGAGGGGGGCAGGGTGACTATCAGTGGGCCGACCCCGTCTCCCTGCCTCCGTCTGTGGGTTTCTCCCTTTCTGTCTTGCTCTCTCCAACATTTTAAATCTTAGAAACATTGACTTAATCATTTCTTGGAAACCTTCAAGAGCAGCTTTGAAAATACCGGGGACAACAGAAACAGAAGAATTGTTCATTGGATTTTCTTCCATTTTCTCCTGTGGGGAAGTTTTTGTGTATTTTTAGACCTACTGTGATCCAGCTTAAGACAATTGTTGTGCGCTCTTTGCTGGTGGATTGTTGCCTCCATCGTCTTTTCTCACAATCAACTGGGTCCAACAAAGGATTTAACGAAGGAGTTACATGTGTGTTTCTATGGTAACTCTGCATTTCTGGAGCCTTTGAGGGACTGAAGGTTATCAGTCAACATCCAGCAAACTCAAAGACAATAAGGTACTTTTAAAATCCATTTCACTCTGGCTGAACTTTATAATAATGATTTAATATTGGTGTTTCTTAAATCAAGAGGGTGTTGCACAGTCCGCAGTTATTCTTTCTCATTGTCATTTCAAATGTATGCTGTAGGCTAGCTGCTAGTGAGGGTATACTGCCTGGGTTTCGTAAGGGTTAAAACCGTTGGTGCTATAATTGTACACGTAAGCTGCTCCCTTTGGGAGGTGTACTATAGTACACATCAAGTCACATTAATTTATCTTGACATTTATACATTCAAATTTTTTTTGTAATAGAAAAACTTTGAAATAAACTTAGAGGTACATTTTAAAATGTACAATTTTCCCCTAATGACTAAATTATACACTTTAACCTGTTGCTTTATATACCACTTGCAGGTATAATATTGCACTTTTACTTGTCACCCCAAATATACACATATATACATCTAAAATGTCTTAAATGTACTAAATTCAACTATAAAAAGGTGATTAACTACATCACACTATGAAGAAACGTGTATTATTTTTTTTTAAAGCCTAAACAGCATCAAGTATTTCAAAAGGAAAAAAAAGAGATATTTTCCTTTTTTTCTTTCCCCTTTACAGCATCACAGGATCTCTCAGATGTCTTGTCCATAGGGGGTCCTGGTTAGAAACAACTGCATCTAAAAACATTTCACTCTGATGTTGGAATAATCTATTATCTTTTTTTCCTCTCTTTTTATTCTTTTCTTTTTTCTTTGTTCCTGTGTCATTAGGTAATTTGTAAGAAATGTAACCAAGAAGAATGATTGACGTGAAAATCACTGCTCTCATTATTTCCTAAGCTGCATCTACCACATGCGAGAACATGCACGTGTCAAATGCGTATTACCTTTACCAGCTCAATCTTTCACAAGAAAATCATGCGTCTGCACCCTCTTATGTTCAGTGTGCTTCTGAGCCAAGCTGATAACAAGCAATGATCAGTGATGGTGGAAGATGTGTTTAATCCTTTACCAGAGAAAAAGTACCAACACAACAATGCAGAAATACTTCATTACAAGTAAAAGTCCTACCTTTTAGGGATGGGCACTACATGCAAAAATACTAGTCGATATTCATGGGGAACCGTTCTACTGTTATTCAAAGTGACTGTGCTGTGGTAGAGTTATGATATGTCAGCTTTATCTGGCAGAGCACTGGCTGCACCTCATTTCAGCTGATATATTTGAAGGAGTTTCAAAGAGAACTTTTTGACGGTGGTAGCAGTCTTTGCATGTCTCTGCTGTTTGTATTGCAGCATCTAATCTCACAGTCGCAAACAAGTTTTACCAGGTCCTAGAAGTAACGTCGTCTTCTTCTGCTCCTCTGATTGTTTAATCGCAGTTGGAAAACAGCTTTTTGATGCATTACTGACACTTTCTGGCAGTAGTAATGTATTCCTACAAGGTACATATAAAATTACTATTCGAAAATTAGGACCCATACCCAAGGCCGTTCAAATCTTACTTTGGAATAAATACATTGGTATTATAAAATAAATTTAATGAAAGTATCAAAAGTCAAAGTACTCATTCAGCAGAAAAAAGCCCCCTGAAGCTATTTATTCTATTACACTTTTATGACACTATTATGCCATCATTATATGGCTAATACAGATGAATCACTTTGTAAGCAACATTTTGCCGTAACAGTTGCTCGAGGGGGAGCTAGTTTCAACTACTTTTTATACCTATGAACTAGATCAGTCTAGTGGTTCCCGACCTGGTGTTGGATCTGAGGTTAATTAAAGTTTATGAATCCCTTTCATAAACACCTGAAACTAGGTTTCCCAACTCGAAAACATTTTCTTCTGGGGTCAGTTCAATTGAAATATTGTGCTTGAGTAAAACTTTCAACCAATGGAAATGATACCCAGCAACTTTGCTTTAAAAGCAGTGCCATGGCTATTTATCAGAAAGTTAGTGCACTCCAAAGAGAATTTAATGACTCACCATTTCACCTTTCATTTGCCCTCAAATGCCAGATAGTAGCCTGCACCGGTGTTGTTCTAATTCTGTTCATTCCTTTGGTGTGGAGGAGGCAGCAGCAGCAGCAGTTGGTGTCCTTGTGTGTGTGAAGATCAGCTCACCACTTGATGGTAACAACAGGTGGGGTGGGTCATCTGTATTTCAAAAGAGGACACACACACACACACACACACACACACACACACACACACACACACACACACACACACACACATTAAAAGAGAATGGTTGCAGACTATGACTCACAGTTCGACAGATACCGCTAAACATGGGAGAACTATACTGTAATTATGTGTTTTGGAGCAGTATGGTTAAGTGGATGATTGCAGGACATTTTGACTGTGCTCCAGTCTTGTGTCATTGTACCATTGTGGCTGTTTTACCTGCTGTGTATCAATATGTTGGCCTGACTAGCCGTTGCCAAGGCTTCACTTCATCAATGGTCAGCTTTTATATCGCGCACACACACACACACACACACACATACAGGAACTCTGAGCCCTGCTTCTGAAATGACACACACACACACCAGCTTTTGTTTACCAGATCAATGCTTGGCTTTCTTTAAGAGTGTGTGTGTGTGTGTGTGTGTGTGTGTGTGTGTGTGTGTGTGTGTGTGTGTGTGTGTGTGTGTGTGTGTGTGTGTGTGTGTGTGTGTGCGTGTGTGTGTGTGTGTGTGCGTGTAGAATTATGTTAAATTGATTTTGCAGTTTGTTATCTGAACACAGCGACAGAAAGGTCAGCCTTAGACCAGCTACAGAATCAAAACACATCCATTCTTCACATTAAACAACCATCCTGAAAGACATAGATACTGTACAAAAGTAAGAAAGATGGATGGATGCGTGCATAGATGGCTGGATGGACGGATAGACGAATGGATGAAACGATGGAATGACGGGTGGATAGATGCATGGAATAAAGGACGAATTGACAGACAGAAGGAATGACGGAACAATGGATAGATGGACGGACGGACAGAAGAAACGACAGAATGATGGAATGATGGATTGATGGCTGGAAGGACGAATGGACAGACAGAAGGAATGATGGATGGATGGTTTCGCCTCCTGACAGGTCAATCTGGCACTACCAATGTGTTCTTGTTTTTAGCATCAAGTTGTTGCTGTTTAATAGTGATGCGCAGTCGAGCACATTTTCTTCCGCGTTTGAGTGTGCAGGCTACATAATAGGATATAATGTGGCCAATTTACTCAAGTGATTGAGTTTAACTCACGAGTAGAAATATAGTGAGAAATAATGAGGACCAAATTGTACCTTGAGGTATGTATATGACTGTATATAATGAGGGGACAGCGGGAGCATTGTCACATCTCTACATTCAGTTTAAATTAATTGGGAGCAAAGATGAGAGCCACCACCTAATTCTCTCAATGAGACTGTCATAATGAACGCTTCAAACTGGACCTGCACAAGAGCATACAGTACTCGCATGGATCTGCATCCTTCAGACTCTCATTAAAGCGGAAGATATTCCATCCTATTTTAATTCAAATCTCCACGGTAACTATCACTTCATATTAGCAGATACACTCTGTAAGAGGCAGACAGAGAGACAGGCACCACATAATAAACACAGGCACGTATTCATACAATGATGAAAACTTTCTCAAGAGAAGTCATCTGTCTTGAAGCGCATATTTTAGAGGTAGAATGTAATCTCCTCATCTCCTCTGTCTGTCTTTCTCGCTCACTCTTACTCCTCATATGTCTCGTTCTCATTCTCAAACAGATCATATTTAAATGATTCACCAACACCTACGTAAATAAACAGTTGCTGTCTGATGTCAGATGTGCCTGTTGAATGTATTACTGTGTATTACCAACAGATTGAAGCTAAATAAACTGGGCTCGGTGTAAGACTGCACAATTAATTGTATTAAAATCGTTATCTTGATTCATGCCTCCGTACGATTTAATTTCATTACGAGCGCTCGTACTTTCTCCCAAAACAAATAACAACACAGCGTTACACCACATGATGCAGAGCAGCAGTAACGGGCAATAGGGATGTCATGCCCAATTCTGCCAGCCCGCTGAGAACTGCATGCACCTTGCAGGACTGCACAGCTAAAAGGAAAACTACCCGATATTGTACTGAATTGGCAAAGTAGTAGGCCTGCTGTTTAAAAACAAATTAATCTTCTTTGTCGGGTTCATCACTGGTGATAAATTGTGCCGCTAAATTCATTTGATTCCCATCAAACTTGAATTTGAAGTGTTATTATTGAGTCATAAGGGGTACATGCATTTTTCAGCAGAATTGATTGCAGCTGCTGGGTAAAGCTGCCCCTATTATTTCAGCTTGGGTCATTATAAAATGTGTAATATTCACACGGTTGAGACAAAATGGCCCAAAATATGAGGTACATCTCACGAGGTGAATGTGAATCCTGGTGGATAGAGAGAACTAGGCATAACACAGGCAGCATTAGATTGCTAGGAGTTGTCTTCTGTATCAGGCAAATGAATGCACTAAACATTTATCGTGAAAACAAATCATGATATCTCAATTCTAAGCAAAAAAATTGTGATTCTCATTTTATCCAGAATAGGGCAGCCCTAGGTCATTGGTGAGTTCATGGTAGAAAGATGTCAATATCATGTAATACAGTACACGTACAGCACAACAGCATAATGGGCTGTAATCATGCATTGTTCTTAGGTTTTCTAACAAAGGCCTCAAGGCAAAGGGGACCTTTTAATCCCACAATACTCCAGACGTTTCTGTGGTTCCTTTGATTTCTCGAAATAACTGTATTTCAATGCCAATAGTCATTTAATGTGTCTTCACGGTCCAGAACTATTCTGTAAAAGACAGAGTAAAAACCCCAGCCATCTCCTTTTGTTTATAATCCTCCAAACCTGGCTGCTCAGTTTTTATATTGATTTTTATAGACACTGACACTTTCAATGGTGAGGCCAGCAATAACAGAGACCTGGAAAAAGTACTGTTTCAGCAACAAATGGGATCTATAATATTTATAGCACACTAGAACAATAATATTGTGTCATCTAAGTGAAAGGGCACAATGGTGTAAGCTGATTTTGTGACTACAAGCGGCTACATGTAGTCTCAAAACTTTAAAGGGATATTACAAAATTGATAAACAGATGAAGATTAAGGGAAACACAGTTCACCCAGTGACTGTTGAATAACGTCTTCTGTGGCTCTGGAGGCAACCATGTCTCTACATTTCACTTTTACATGCAAGCTGTAGGGAGGAGGTGTGGGTGGATGGTGTGCATAGACTACATAGTGCAGGTCTTTGACACTGGAGACTGTGGTCTGCATCTTGAGTCCTGTAATGGTTGACTTTAGGCAATTATAGCACTTTGCTTAAGGTTTTGGGAAAATAGTGGTATTGGTTAAATGTCAATACTGTAAAAAGAAAAAAAAGTCACAGCAAACTATTTCTGTGGTACTTGTGACTGCGATTTTTTTTTCCCCCCATTATCATAACCATAAAAAAGTTGTGTTGTCAGTGAACATTTTACTGACAAATTTACTCTCAAGCCAGACATTAATTAGCACATTGTCTACATTATGTTGATTAAGACACCATTTGGGAAGCAGTAATTATCATTTATATATATATATATATATATATATATAAACATTTTCTCAAAATTAGTACTATACAAATGCAATTTCTGTGGGACATGGTTGCTGGAGGAGCTCTGCAGTCTTAGAAAAACTAACAGTGATGTTGTCATCGGGGTTATTTCCGTTTCAGCTTGAAGATTATCAGTTTATAAAAGACAGGCTGTGTTACAAACTGCAGGTGTGAAATATGCAGTTCAAAAAAGCAAGCATATGATTCTCTTCAAATTAGTCAAACTCATTCAAATATTAATGAGTGTAATGATACCAAAAAACTGTCAGGGATAAAACTTCAGATAGTTCTGCATTTTATTTTGTTGTAAATTGTATTGGTTAGTCATCACAGCCTGCCTTCTCAAAACTTAAAACTTTCTGTCTCTTTTTCTTGTTTTCCTCTTTTCTTATCTCCACCTGTCCCCAGCTCTCTTCACCAATGAGCAGTCAGACCAACAGCAGGGAGGTGGTCCCTCCGTCTCAGCCCAATCAGAAGACATTTTTGGATGATGTCATTTTAACCTTTAGTTCGCCGATGGCCTGGCTGCTGGTTGTGGCCCTGATCATCACGTGGTCAGGAGTGGCCATCGTTTTGTTTGATCTACTTGATTACAGGACTCTATCAGGTAAAAAAAATATCCACTTTTATAGTTATTCTAATCTTTTATTGGATTATTTTACATTTGAATGTGTATTAAACTTTGTATTGTTATTGTTTTTACTCTTCTACAATAATATAATCCCATCAAACAGTGATTATAACATGTTTGCAAGGTTTTAAAATACCTAATGACACTTTCCGTCCACTCATGCGTCACCCATTTTTCCACATTTCAGTCACACATCCATCTTTCGTCACAGCATTTTTCAACAACCTTTCAGGCATTTTTGAAGCAGACTTCAAAAGTGGACGTGCTCTCATGAAGGTCGTCATTTTCAGCAGCGTCCGTGTGTCAAAAAGTGGGACGCACACCCTCTCATTTTTCTCTGCAGCACATGTTAGTAACAGAACTGTTCAGCGTCTGTGCTGCTTTAATGCTGGGTGTGTCTTCCACTCACATGACAAACAGATACATTGAAAATGACAGTTTTAATAAAAATGCATTATTATTTCCATTTTCACACTCGTTCATGTTCAGTTACACTTTAACATTAATAAGTCCATTTATGTACCAGCGTAGCTGCTGTGTGCATAAAGAGATGTATCCACTCCTCCTCATTTTCCCTGCATGTCTAGAAAAGATTGAAAGGGTTCGTCCTGGTGTTAACATGTACACTAATACCAGTCACACAGGGGTGATTACAACATTGTAAAGTAAAACGAGTTATTCCATAACCTGGTTTACATGGACTTCCGTGGACTAGCCTGCTGCCACGCTGCAGAGACCAAGAGCAGCTTTTAATCTTGTCATCTCCGTTTCGCGACTTAATTGTGTCAAGCAATATTTTGTTTTCTGTGATCACACTTTAATTACTTAATTGTCACGATAGATAGATAGATAGATAGATAGATAGATAGATAGATAGATAGATAGATAGATAGATAGATAGATAGATAGATAGATAGATACATAGATAAGACTTTATTAATCCCACAGTGGGGAAATTTAGTCGTCACAGCAGTATAGAAACAGTTAGGAAAAAAGGTGCACACAATAAGAAAAAATTACAAATACGTATACAATAAAAAACAAGGTAGATACAATATTTTTTTTTTTTTAAAGTAATACCAATGAATAAATACACACACACACACACACACACACACACACACACACACACACACATACACACACTATATACACAAAAATAAATAAATAAAATTTGGGATGAAAAAAAAAAAAAGTGTCAGGTGCTATGACACAGTGCTACATTATTTTAGGCTGGTGTTGAAAAGTCTGACTGCTGTCGGGACAAACGACCTGCGGTAGCGCTCTTTCCAACACTGAGGGTGCAGCAGTCTGCCACTGAAAGAGCTGCTTAAAGCTCCTACAGTCTCATGAGAGGTGTTGTCCAAGATCGATGTCAGCTTGGCTAACATCGTCCTCTCACACACCTCCTCAATGGAGTCCAGAGGACTGTCCAGGACAGAGCTGGCCCTTTTGAGCAGCTTGTTCAGTCTCCTCCTGTCCCTCTCTGTACCTGCACAGCCCCAGCAGACCGCTGCATAAAAGATGGCAGACGCCACCACAGTGTCATAGAATAACTAGATAACAGAAAATACATTTTCCCTGAGCTTGCAACAGTCAAAATCTATCCTTCAAACACTTTCAGTTCTACTTAAGACTGTCGGCTCACTGATGTGATGAGCCTTACAATCCCTTCAATTTATATCTTTGGATAATGAGAGGTGTCGATGGCAGCAGAACAGAATAAACCAGAACCACACAACAGTTCACAGCATTGTCGTTTCATATTTACAGGGCAAATGGGACAAGGTTATCAATCTTCTCATCCTGAAATGTTGTATTAGCCTTTTAGATACTCAGACTAGGGACCTGTGTAACTTAAAATATTGCCTCAGGCAAGTTAGGACAGATATATAAATATATTAGTGTACATGTTAACATTCTCGTGTTAAACGTGTTGATAGCCTCGCAGTTTAGTTTTGAATCAAGGCTCTAATGTCAAATCACTTATCACGTTCAGATCCAGTGTTACCTTATTGGCAACATTATAATATTTGAACTGTTCAAATTGTGTTAAAGGATGATTGTTTGCAGTTTCACCACATAATGTGCATCATATCATATTTTGCCGAGCTTTATTTTACTGGTCTATAATTTCAGAGTAATTTGGCTTTAATCATTGGAAGATAGAGACAGTGTTCAATCTGTATACATCCTATTAATTCATCTTTTGGTCAGTAATATACTCTCGTTTAGTCTGCAAATTAGGTGAACATGCAAATTAAAAAAAATTTGTCCAGAATCAAACATTTAACAGATATGGGGGGGGGGAATAAAAAAAATATTGAATATTTGTTTGAAATTAAATGAA
This sequence comes from Embiotoca jacksoni, assembly GCF_022577435.1. Classification (NCBI taxonomy): domain Eukaryota; kingdom Metazoa; phylum Chordata; class Actinopteri; family Embiotocidae; genus Embiotoca; species Embiotoca jacksoni. The sequence goes on from NW_027185374.1 coordinate 5,451,714, forward strand.
GCTTATCTTCTGTGGACATTTCTACTTTAGTAATAAATTGTATTGCTCTTTTGAGAAAGGTTCTTTAACCTATAACAAAACATAAGTTTAAATTGACTGAACTTCCATGATCAAAATAAACCTGACTCACAAAGGTCAAACTGCTCCCGATCTCCCCCCCACACACAAAAGGAAATCAATCACTTGCTGTATTCCACTGTGCAGTTATTTTACTGCCATAATGACCTTTCTATCACGTTTACTGATATCTGCCCTTTACCACTCCCACCACTTCCTACTACACATCGCCATGTATTTGGATTATCCTGCAGCACATGGATAGTCCGGCCTCACACATCCAACATCTTTAACTCCTCTCCTCTCTTCACCCCTTCACCTCCTTGTCATCCTCATGCCGTCAATCACCTGCCATCCCATCCAAAGACTACACATCATACTGTGACGACCCCGTGTGTTTATCTCCTGGTAAAAAAACAAAACAAAAAAACACACTTTGACTGCACTGCCTGCTTGTAGATGGTTGCCCTGCATATGTTCAATATTTCAAGTTGTGAGACTTTGAATTTGACTTTTTTTAAAGGGTAAATCAACACTAAATTAGCATAGAAACTGGTAAACCTTTCACAAGTAAGTGTTTTTCACCAGCCGTGGATCATTAAAACTCTGCTACGATCCAAGACAACACTGATTTGTGTGCAGTCACAGTGCTGGAAGGTTGAAAAGGACAAAAAAAAACCGAGTGTAGCAACAGTTTTCTGCCCTAAAGAGCTCACCACTTCAGTCAGCTGCTGAAGTTTTTAGATATTTCCCACTGAGACTGTGGACAATTTTTGGTGAAAAGAAAAAAACTGAAAATATAAAAAGGATGTTAAAGAAAGCTGTTATCCTGAGTGAAGGCCTTTTCATACTATCTCTATTCTTTCCCATTTATTCTTTCGTGGGATTTTGTTCTTGGGATGGCACATTATTTCATGTGTTAAGCACAATGTAATAAATTGTGAGGATTGTATCGAGTTTAATAAAAAACTAAGGCAATGCTAGCTGCTCACAAACTGTCTGCAAGTTTCTCAGCCCAGTCACTTAATGGCCTAAAAGTTCAGAGTTTAGTCAAAAGACATACTCTACATGGATAAACCTGTGGAGAAACAGACCCTAGCAGATGTTAAATAATAGTATAATAGCATCCTCCATTTTGGCTCTCCCAGTTCTCTCTTGCAGTGCAAATTCACAGTTCAAAGTTCAACAACTTCTTACTCCATGCAAAAACACGTGTACCTTCAGCTTCACCAAACCAATAAATCCACCAATCATGATGGTTCCATTGACATGCATTCATTTGGCCACACAATGTCTGTTAAATCTGTAGTAAAGCTGTTCCGGCATGGAAGATCACTTTAGACCTTATGAATGAAATGTGAATGATTATCTTCCAAGCTCTACAAGCATCAGGCATTCAGTGTTGATTTACCCTTTGAGCTTTAGTGCACTGATGTCAAGCTTTTATTACGTTATCTATTGTATAGAATTAATTTTATTCTGGTCTGCTATCAAGGGTAAGCAGCCTGTGTTTATCGAGCTCCTCTGCTGCAGATGGATGGCAAATTAAAGGAAAAAAACAACAGAAAGGTGTTTGACCACCCGAGCATCCCGAATAGCTTCAGTGCTGCTCAAAACACTACTTCAGGGTCTTAGGATATGATTCATAAAGTTTTTATTAAAATATTTAAGCCCCTTTTCAGCTGCTAGTACCGACTCCGCTTGACTCTACTTGCTTCTTTTGGTTTTCCATTCGTTAAAAGTTGCAGACAGTATGTGCTATTATTTTTGGTATCACCTCCACTGAGGTTTTTACTGAGCTGATACTACGGTAACGTGTAAATACTGAAAAGTACCTGGTAACAAAAGCAAGCACAGTCGAGTAATGTCGGTACAACAGTGGGAAAAAAAGGCTTTAGAAACTACGTATTCCCTGTACGGCATAATTTTTTTTTAATTTGTCACCCATCAGTATGTCCTAAATCCCAGTCTGACGGTGCATGACAAGTCAACACTTGTGCTTGCATCAACCGTGTGGAGCTGCATGTTTATCTGTATTTCATCTGGACCTGCTAATCCTCAAATGACAAAGAGGCCGTGTGATAAACAGGCTTAAAATAGACCTGTAAGTATCTGGTGCTGACTATTGCATCTCATGACTGCAATGTTAGAATCATTCCCATTAATCTGTGTAAAAAAAAAACGTCTGGATGACACAAATAAAAACATAATATCGATCACTATTTTTACTTCATTTTCCTCCATTTGAAGTTTTGACTTTTGCTCTTTTAATAATGTCATCACCTTGCACCAACTTTAATGGCACGAGGGGAGAATTAGCACCACCAACCATTAAACTTGAGGCACTTAGCTTCTAGTATTTCAATGAGCATCTATGGACACTAACATCATGGATTTAGTTGCAAAGCCAAACACGGCAGCAAACACTGTAAATGGCTCATTATCATCATCATTGGATGTATGTGTATTATTAAACTGTGATTCAAGGCATAAAAATACATAAATCATTAATCCAAATTCTTTCTATGACAATTAATAACTGAATAATTCAAGATTGTGACAGCGCTGCCTGTTGGGATTTCAAATTAAATAAATTGTCCAATATATCAGATTTATTTTGTTGGGACTGCTGCCAAAGACAAATATGCTGATGTGGCTAAGATGATAATTTAGGAAAGCTTAAACAGACAAAATTGGACACCCCCTACAGTACATGTCATGCAGAGGTATTAATAAATAAAAAGGAAATGCACATGAAAAGCTTGTGTTGGCTGTGCATTGGAGTTATCTTCCACTTCCTGAAGCAAATATTTGCAAGCTGACAGTGACAAACTACTGGGCTGCATTTTTTTTAATCACAAAGCTTTTCTCCCACCATGACATTTCAATAAAGACTAGTGTGTGTATATATATATATGAAACAGCAAAGAGATATTATTGGACAAGAAATGCAATCCTTGTATTATATACTTTGTGGAGACGTAACTATTCACAGTCACATTGTGAGGACATAAAGGAAGAACCCTGTAAATCAATAGATTTTAGAGTAAAAACCCAGTTTAAATTGTGGGTGAGGTTAAGCTGAGGACACAAAAAGTCTCCATAAAATCTTTGCAAGTCGATCTAATGTCCTCTGAAGTGATGGAAACCTAACTGTGTGTATAGCGATCACACAAAGCCGCACCACAAGGATACAGACATAGAAATCAGGAGACGGAGACGCACACACTGGCGGAGACCTACTGTATAGAAAAATACAGTAATTCAAAGGCGATTAAAGCCGGCTGAACAGCAGGATGGAAAAAAAAATGCATATCAGATGTCAGATAGAGAAATGCAGCAGCGCAGACGGGGAGATTTTAATCAGTCACCTCATCAAACCCTTGTTTTTTCTTTCTCTGACAGACACGTACAGGCAGAAAACAGGTCTTCTTAATGCATGCGGTTAGTCTTTAAAAGGGAAAATTCTTAGATTGGGGCAGCTGGATGGAAACCCAGTATTTATTCTCTGACATTACTGAGGGATTGTAAAACTATACAAGTCTAACATGTATTTTGACATCAGGAAGTAAGGAAGAGAAAGGAATCATTTAGCTTTCCTTATCCAGCTCAGACGTCTCTTTTAAACTACTTTATGCTCTTTTTCTACAGAAGGCTTTTTTCACAGAGCCCCTGGGGTTTCTCTTTTTTATGTTGGCTTCACAATTTGTATTTTTCATCTCTTTTCTTTGGGTTTATCATTTTTGATGTGCCTGCTAAACTTACACTAGACAAAAAAACAAAAACAAAAAAACAAAGGCAAAACTACCTTTTGGAGAGGAGCCGCGGGAAGACAAAAGGGTGTGAACATGAAAGTAAGACTGTGAGAGAAAGTACGTGCAAGGAGACAACAGAGAAGGAAAAGAGTTATAAATTGGATAGAAAGAAAGAAAAAGAAAGTAGACATGGAAAAGAGAGTGAGTAGATAAGTAAGAGCAATAAAAGGAAGACAGAGCATTAGCGAGGGGAAATGCAAGCTTTCTATTCCTGGCATCTCTGGTGCCGTGTCTGGCGTGCCAATCAAAGAAATGTCATTGCATTAATCATTTGTTTACGAGGCTCCATTAGCCTATGCAACTCCACCACAGTGGGCAGGAGATGGGCAGAAAGTCTCCTCCACCTGGGAGATTATTAAAGAGATCCACAGGGAAAATCAAAACAATGCATTTAGCACTTTGGAGCCTACAGTTATCATAATACATGGCTGGTGGTGATGAATGTGCTAATTCACATGTCCCTCTGAGAGATAGATACAAAACACCTGCACTGCAGCGGCGGTATTTTATCACAGTTTGTTAAAACACCGCGAGCAGCTCAAGAGCATTTATTATTTTTACGGCCAGAGAAACTCACACAAAACTAACATGATTATTTTTCTTGATACATTCGGGCAGTTCAACAACAAGTCATACTATATAATATACTGTACAGCATGCACAGTGTATCAACCAAATATATACATTTCTGCAATTCTGTACAACAGGAGCCAAAAGCAGTAATTCGTTTTTAATGAATTGTTCAAGAAGCTGTAAAACAGAGATTTTAAAGTGGAGCGGAAAAACAATTGTTTTAAAGGCTCTGTGAGCAGCCTCTGGTACAAAAATGAAATTAAATAGTGATAACAGTGTAACACATGGCTTTAAAATGCCCATTTGATACAACCTTGTCACCTCAAACTCGTACTTCTAAAAATACTTTACCTTTTCCAAGACCATAATGAGAAAAAGTTTAGCCAAATGTTGAATTGATGTATATGAGGTTAAAAAAAATGTGACTGTAATCCAAGGAGTGATTACATTCAAACATAACTTTCATCAGTTATGGTTAGTTGGAGATGTCTAGGAGACAGGCTGAAAACTGACAGTCTTCTCAAATGTACAGTAACAAAAATGTCAACATACTGGTACCACTTACTAATAAGACACCGTTTATGAACAGCCTATACTGTATACTATATTAATGGCAGCATCACTGGTTAATAAATCACATATCTGTTATAAGACAGTAAGAAGAACAACTTTTAGGTTGACATGTCTTCTCAGTCATTGTCTATTAATCCAGTACAACCATGAATACAAGGTAATGACTGTCACTTTCTACTAAGCCATTAGGTCTACAGATATTGTTCATAATTCATCAAGAAGCATCATGTTTCTCAGTTTAATAAGCCAACAGCAAATGTTAGTCTTTCATTTGTAATTCTAAATCTTCATAAAGCCACCAGCAAATGATTTGAATAATTGTACATCAAGCCTTTTCTAATGTTAATATTGTGCAAATAAATAAATCCTGTTTCAGATGTTCTGCAGCTGTTTTTTTTAGAAGGTCAGAGGTCAATTAAATTTGAATTAAAGAACAAAATTGACAAACCCTGCAGGAGGAGGATGAACACAAAGCTGGCAAATACAGGCTCATGACTGATCGTTAAAGCTTTATTTAGTATTTATTAATCGTTTCTTGGTACATTTGTTGGTAAAATTGAAATGTTCCTTCTGTTGGACTGGAAATGTTAGTGAGTGACACTACTTCATATTCATACAGACAACGTCAGAGGTGGAAACGCAGGTAAAATGCATCAGGAATGTTTAAATTCTGCTTTGTTTGTGTTGTTGCCGTTTTTTGCTGTGGTCTCATTTGGCATGTCCTCTGCATCATAGAGAGATACAAATCCTAACATGTTGTCCATTAGAAGTGTGTTTTGTGTGTGGTTTTCTTTCCATTTGTTATGTTTGCTGCATTACAGTGGCACAGCTATAAATCTACTGCTGTATGTGTCTGAGAATGATTGAAAACATAAGCAGAGCGATTAAGGCTGATAATCATTGCTGTTCTGTATGACTTTCCCTTTACAGATTCTCCTTTTATTGTGTGTTCTTTCCTCCTTGTCTGCCCGCCATTCTTCTTTTTCTCTCGGCATCCTTGACATCACACTGTCTCTGTTTATGCCATGTTTGTGTGTCTCTCCCCCTCAGGTCTCCCTCCTCCTTCCGCCATTGCCAAGAGAGGTTTGAAGACTAGAGGCAAGCAGAAACTTCATATATCACATGCACGTTCACTCCTGAGTGGGAATTTAAGTAATCTAATATCAATCCCTCCACATAACCACAGTATTTAATGCAAATTCAAATAATCTGCAATATTTGCATGAGTTTGCAATTTTGCACAATTCCTACTATTACTTTACAGCTAAGTTACTCAATAGAAGCTCTGCTGAAGACATTACAGCACAAAGTACGAGCGTGGATCAGAAAATTCGGAGACTTCTCCTGTTGTGCAAGTGTGTGTGTAGCACCCTGACGAGCACAGAGGAGCTACAACCTTCGTGATCAAGTACTCAATCGCTTGATCAAAATCAGCACCTGAGGTGTACATGTTTTTATAAGCAGTGTTCTGGGTGCATCTGGGATATGCTCATACTCCTGAAACTTAAGCAGAGTGCGCACATCAAAGTTTGTGTCAAATTATTGGGGGATAGAGAAGAAACATGAAGCAAAATCCGGCAAAACTAGTGCATTTTCAGCGCACTGAGAGTGGGTGCATTATGTTAGAGAAGCCAAGTGCCATCTTGCCACAGTTAAAAATATTTTACCTTGCCTCAGATCATCACAGTAAATCTCAAGAATTCACATTGCACGACCCCACAAATGTCAAAGAAAAGCCACCTGGTTGCACTCTTGACCTGCTGCGTCTTTTTCGGTTTTGGGCAATGACCGTCTGCCCCTCTTGAAATATGAATGCCTCTCAAAACACATGGCTTGGCTCATTGCTTCTTTGCCATAGGCTCCCTGTGCCATTTTAAGGGGTTTCTGTTGATAAAATGTGCGTGTGCCTTCTGGTCACGCCCACGAAGAAATTGCAGACACTCACCAAAGCATGTGTAACTCAGGCGCTGATGTTGATCAAGTGAAGAAACTTCTCCTCTCTGCTCCTTGCATGTCACAGTGCTGTGCATTGTTTGACGGCAACAGGAGCAGTCTCAGAACTTTCTGATCCACCCTTGTAAGCCTTTCAAAACAAAACTCATGAACAAATATAACTTCTTAATTACAGTAAACACGGCTCTTCAAACTCTCTTCTCATCATGACTGGAAAAAAACAGCAAAAAAAAATGAAGGGACGGGGTTTATGGGAAATAGGTTTTTATCATGAGGGTTAGGTTACCAATCGTATCACACACTATGTGTGAAATCACATCAGGTTATTGCTTCCATCCAGTTGTAAGAGATTGCACTTTGTTTTTGTGCATTAAAGTACAATTTTTGATCAAAACTATAAAAAAAAAACATATATATATACACACACACACACACACCCCACATACCTGTATGTAGAGATGTGGGGACAGCTTAGATGTCTTGGTGCTCTTACACATCATATGATCATATGTAATAATAATTACATGTAATAATGCTCCATTCTTACTGAAAAGTGTTGAAAACAGAACTTGGCCATAGGAAAAAATAAAGGAAGCTTTATTCTTGCTTATTCTACAAAGATCTTCTTAAATGATTGATGCCAGATAAAGAGTAATATTTCAAGCTGACTTCTTTTCAGTTAGAATCACAGGTATCTTAAATCTCACAGCCTATTTAGAAGGAGAAAAGTACTCATTATGCTGTATGGTGTCATCGTGTGCTCCACACTGAACATGGATGAGAAAGAAAAGAAGAGAGTCGTCTGAGGAGATGAGATGAAAAATAATTCACACGGATGGTCAAGCTAAAGGGTACAAGACCATCTCCCAGCAGCCCGATGTTCCTTTGACCACAGCTGCTGATATTATTGGATTTAAGGATTGTAGCCAAACACCCTGGATGAGAACAGCTTGAATAGTGAAAATAGCAAAGTAACAGCTGTGTCGGATTGCACCAAACATTGCTTTCTGAATAAAAGGGGGCTCTTTGAAAAAAAGACCTCACTTTTGAAAGATGAACATAAAAAGTTGGCTAAAATGCATGTTGATTAGTGGTTCTCGGAGAATGTCTTTTCTTTGGAAAACAATAAGAGCTTTTTGGTGAGCAAGCTTTACGTTCACAGAGGACAAAATGAAGCGGTTAAAAGAAAGACCACCAACCTGCGCTGAGAAATGAGGCGTGTTATGGGGCGTCCGGAACAGGGTGGCTTCTCTTGTTTGCAGGTTGTTGCTCCTCCAGCAGGACAATGACCCGAAACATGCATTTAAAAGCAAAAAGAATGGATGATGACGAGAAAACACTGGACCCTTCTAAAGGGGCCGGCTCTGAGCTCTGATCTATAATCTAGTGAACATCTACGGAAAGAGCTGAAACAAGAGAGAACAGTCCGTTGTGAGTCAAACTACCAGTTGAGAAGTCTCTATAAAAGTTACAAAAATCTTTTTTCAGTCATTTCCTAAAAAGTGTGTGCTACAAAACATTAGATGAAGGGTCTCAATATTTTTTTCATGCCATTTTTATTTGATGCATACTTGAAAATAACATGTTCCATCAAAAATCACGAGCAAAGTGCCTGTTCTATGAACATTTGGTCCATAGTTCTATATTTATTCTACTCTCCCAGGTGTGGTTCGTCCAATAAAGTCAAGCCCTGCTGGAGTCCCTGTTGATGTTACAGCTCAGGAAAGCACCGATTGGTTGGAAATGATATGGGCGTTTGCAATCGGTTTGGTCGCTCCTGATGAGGAGGAGGAAGGTATTCACCAGCTAACTGAAACGTTCACATGTAAGAAAACATCACCTCACACAGATTAACCATCGAATGATGGCAATCATTAATAATCCACATCAAGAGTGTGATGCTCACCCTCCCTAACATTTTATTAAGGACCAAATCACAAATGATTTGGAGCCGTCACAACATAGCACTCGCTGATTAACAGAGTTATGATAAATATGATGCATCTTTAACACTAAATTGTGGAAATATAAACTTTCCAGCTTAACATCTGCATCAATTAACAGCAACAATGTTCCATACAAAATACAGGCTATAAATTGCATTTCAAAACTTGAAATTAGCCACTTGTATTTCTGCAATAGTTAAAAAATGCTCTCATTCAGACCGATAGTGAGTAGCAGAAAGTAATTAGTTATTGTACCGTGAAGAAGCAGCTTGTAGAAAGGGGAAAAGGTAACATATATCGATGTTTTGTATGTAAAGAACATTTTCTCTGTAAGAAATAATACCAGTATTTTTCCGTGCGTGTCATTTACCGCCCAATAATCTTTTTGGGAAAATTCTGTTTGATAAATGTTCTTCTCTGTATTTCAGCTTTTGTCTCAGATGAGCTCTGAAGGTGGAGGAGGTTGAGAGAAGACAAGAACGGACAATCACGAAGAGCCGAGGAGGACGAGAGGAGTTGAAAGAGAGGAACAGAAGTGGAAGAGAGGATGTAGGGAAATACAAGAAGGAGGTTGTACATTATACTACAGTAATGTGGTTTTCTGTCTGTTGATAAATGGAATTTGATGAATAAAAACTTCCAAATTAAAACCTGTGGTTTCTTTTTTGCCACAGCACAGAAGTCTTTATCATTATCTACTGTGCATGCTGTTTTCGGAACTTTCCGTATTTACTCGAGTAGGAAAGCTTATTTGAAACAAAGAGTCTATCTTTTAAATCCACAGTCTATGTTAGGGACTTTACAAAGTGCATTCCACACAAGAGAGATATACATTGCCAAAATGTTGTAAACAATATGAAATAACTCAAAAATGTCAATCAATAAATCCTGTTAGTTACAGGATGCAGAAAGTATTATCAGAAACCTACCAAAAGTATCAAAAGTAAAAGTTCTTATTATACAGTTGTTGGTTGATCCAATGAGAAGCATATTACTGACATAACGTTGGTTACGTGCGTAATTTACGCACAGCAACAACCAGCATGGCTTGAAATCAGCTGTCTAATAGAATCTGAATCTCACAACTTTACTGTTGTTGTTTACAAACTCAAGAACCGAGAGGCCATTTTTGTTTAGTTTAAACTGAATATTGAAATATCTACACAGAAGTCAATCAATGAATGCGTCAATGAGCCAAATCTATGTTTACCATAAATAAATTCTCCCCGTGCAGCCCAACCACGAAGATAAAGTCACTCAGTTTCAACTGAATTAAAACTCACATTAGAACACCTCATTTAACTCTTTTTAAACAAATGTTTGGTCATTTACCTGTCTGTTCTGCGGTGCAGTAGCTGCAGGCCCATTCGCATCCGGCTAACAAGCGTCTTCCTACAGCATGTGAGGCGTTAAGGGAACATCTGTAAATTGTAATTGCAGCATTTAGGGGACATCTGTTAATAGTAGCAACAGAAAACAACGTGGGTTACACTCTCTACCTCTAAACGGCATGAAAACTAAAGATTTGTGCCATAATGTCATCTTCTTTTTCCTAAAATGGATTTCATAAACTTAGTATAAAAAAAAAAGTATTGTTCAGGAACCGGTATCGAAGTCAAGGTACCAGCATCAACAAGTTTTTGAACAATACCCAGCAATAGAGGCAGATAGCAGTAATGTCTGAAGTGCTTAAGTACATGTTTTTTTTATATTTTTATTTCAATATTTGAGCTGCGAGGATGGTGTGGTCATGTGTAAAGAAGGTTCCTGTTGGAGATGAACTAACTACATGCTGTGGAAGTTCTCGTATGACCACCGTGCGCTGGTAGAATTATAACTCAGCTGACCTGGAAAAGACTGTGGCTCTGCTGTGTAGAGCTTCTCTCCAATTACAGGATTTTTGCTCAGGACTTTAACAAAGCAGTAACCCTTTGAAAATAAAACTGAAGTACGGTTTGAAAGAAAATACCACCAGACATATATCAAATATTACAACATATTCTGCTAGACATCTTTTTTTTTTTTTTCTCATGTTCTTGATTTGTTCTTAGCCTGTTTGCGGGAATCTGATGCAAAGCAAAGCAAAACTGCCACGTCAGCGTTGAGAGTTTTTTTTTTGGTTTGCATTAGATTGTGACCAGAATCACTCCATTTACTACGAGATGAATGAGGTCGAACACACATCGTTGTGGTTTTATTATTGGTATCAAAATGTAAATGGTATTCGATTTCATCAACGAGATAATACGATGAGGTAAGGGCGGTTAATCTTTGAATAATTGACACAAAAAAAATACTGACACACTCACATTCTTGTACACAGTCACACACACACACACACACACACACACACACACAGACACAGACACCTGCCTTTGGATTCCCGGCTGCAAAGGCCATGAATAATGGATCGTAGTTTTCCCTGGCCTGGGGGAGAAGCTTTTAAACATAATTTGTTGCTTTAATTTATTTACACAACCTGGCAACCTCGGCCCTCGGGCTAGGTGCATTACACAGAACCGAGCCCCACCGGGAAGGACACATACACACACACACACACACACACACACACACACACACACACACACACACATGACACGTACACATATCTGCCCCAGGTATGACACATCCTTATATGTCTTGTAGGATAAATCCTCTGCAGAAATAATCTGCCTCACACATTCACACAGAATCATGCTAAATATTCAATAATGTTGCAGTGATGACAGATGTCACCGTCAGCCTGCCAGCGTCCCATCAAAACGATTTATCTCCCACATTTTTAGCTAATTTTCACCTCTGACATATTTCATTTAAAATTAAATTATCACGTTTATTTTGCAAGTAGTAGAATATTGACTCATCTTTTATCACAGCAATTAAAGAACCAGGTGAAGCTGTTACATGTTGAGTTTGATGATTACATATTCACACACACACACACACACACACACACACACACACACACACACACACCATGCTCAAGTACACTTCATCACAACACTTCATTCCCCCTGATTGGCAACACAGGAGGATTAGAGCAAGCACATTTATGATGACAAGAGCACACAAGATGATGAGAACAAAATTAAAAAGTCAGTTTTGCAGCATGCATTGCACATTGATAAAATGACACTTATCACTTTCAACTTTTCAATATTTTTCCAATAAATCCTCGGTCTCCAAAGTGTCTGTAACAGCAGGTGCTTGTATTGTTTGTGAAGGAAAATCCGCAATATCCACCTACAAATCTACATCATGACAACAAAAACAGATCAAATTATGAAAACAGAGGGAGACTCTGCCCCAGTAAGAGAATAATGCTTGTGACAGGATCTTTCTTGGCAGCTGAAGGAAGAACAAGTCATACGACTCTGATGTAAACTGTACTAATGATCCAAAAACAAGTGGTACACCTCCTCTACTCCTGCTGGGTTGCCAGATTTTGGTCTTAACTTCTACCCCATGATGACAAAACTCCGACAGCTGCGAGGGTTGGTCAGGTATCCAGGTCCAAACTGTCGCTACAGTAGTGTAACGTGCGGTGGAGGCTGCCAGTTTCTGACAGGTTTCAGAATCAGTTTCACTTTGATGAATGAGGAAATGCACGTACATCACTGAACTCTCTATACACACCAACAACACCGCTGTCAGGATTTAGCATCCCGACTCGCTTTGTGATATATTATTCAGGATTTTTCATCCGCTTGCATATGAAATGATCATTTCTACACAGGCCCACAGTAAACATCATGTGACCACACAAGTCTCTGGCTTTGCTTCTGCTTTAATTTGTGAGGGAAGCTTTTAAATGTCCAATATCTTCTACCCCAGACATCTTGTGAATCCAACACAGATTTTCGGATCAGCGGTGCCACAAACCTTTGATCATGATGAGCTTCATGTTGCCAAAAGTCCAGAGTGTGTTTACAGGCTGTGTTTACAGCACTCTGGATTGTCGTCCATTCCAAGTTCATAATCACAAAAAGCTGTTTACTGTGCGTGCATCTTCATATTCACATCATTAATAACTCTATAATCTTGCACAGAAACCAGGCACTGAGCACAAAATCCAACATTTGACCAAATATTGAGTTTGCAGGAGTCATACACACACTCGCCAGAGTTACAGTAGCATGCTGCGCCTAGTATTATTACTTTCTCAGTGGGAATTTGAGTGCTTTTCAAAATAAAACTGGATTTGACCTTAACAGAGTTATTGCAGAGACATATTAAACCCATAAGTATGGTTCTTAAAATCAGTTGTGTCAAAGGTCACCAAATAAACTACAGTCTTTACTGATGAAATAGTTGGATGTTTAGGGGCAAAAATTTGCATTCTTGCCAAGAGTTAGATGAGGAGATCCATACCACACTAATCTGTGACCTATTCATGAAGTAAGTACTAGCGACTGGTTATCTTAGCAGGAAGACTGGAAAGAAGGGCACACCTTTATCTTGGCTCTGTCCAAAGGTAACGAAATCTGCCGTACCATTATGCTCAGACACAGCAGCCGGGTCGTTCTGGGCTCCACCGAAGCCGAACCATTGTGAGCATCAAATTAACGAAAGGACTTTTGTCAGATCTAATGGTTGTATTTGTTTCTCAGTGGACTTCTTCAGCAAGTTTCGCTATTGGCTTTTGGGGTCTTTGCTTATTATCTGCTTTAGCTTTTCCAAATTTGGTGATTTTTTTTTTTTTTTTTTACATAGATATGGTAATAATAATGGGCAAAAATGATGTAAAAATTGCATACATTTAATTTAAAAAAAAAAAAAAAGATAACATTTTCTTGGGGTGAAGACCCCAAAGCACCCACCAAAAACATGTTCTGAGTTGTCCACAAACTCAAGTAAAACACTTTTTTAAAACTCCTGATTCAACGCCAGTGGTTTGTGAACAAGACAGAAAGTTACAATCTCATATTTTCCTCATTCCAAGAAAGAGCCACCGCCCTTCCTTAATATCACAACTGGTCAATTTTACACATTAAACACATGAAACAATCCATGCATGATGTGTTAATCAATAAGATGATGGCTTTTGCAAGGAAAGCTGTTTGCCCTTTTCCAAACTTTATTATAAACTAAACTAACCAGCTGATCACTGCAGTTCTAGGTTTACTGTATAGATATGAAATTGTGTCAATTTTCAAGCAGTGGTGCCATTTCTAAAATTGTCAGCCTAATTATTTACAGGGAGAGAGCAGTGTCAGGGATTTTAAGGTAGCCTTTGGTGCAGAGGTGGTGCCACAGAGGATATTGTCGGCCTTAATTGGGTCGACAGAACTTCGACTGGTGCGACGGGTTTATGTCTCATCACAGTTTAAAGTATATTTCATGCAGCATAGAAAGGCTTTCAATACTGTACTGCCTGACTGAATAAAATAAGCAAAGATTGATATGTAATAAAAAAACAAAATCATAAAAAACTATATTTCTCAAAGCACCGACAAGCCTGACTGTACAGAATATGCACTAAAGAGAAGCTAAATAAACCTTCACTTTCTTTATTTCATCTGCTCTCTGTGGAAGCTTTGATTTATGACATGTTATTTGTTTCTGGGCTATATTTTAATTTGAAGGATTTTGAAATGCTTTGAGCATATTATACAATCAGGATCTTTGTAGTAAATGATCGTTTTTCAGGCAAAAATCGTTGTGCTTTATCAATAATCCGGGGACTCATTTTAATCTTCTCACAGCTGAATTTGTAATGGCAGTGCAATCTGTTCAAAAGCACAACCCAGCTCTGCAGTCTCTATTTCAAAGACAGATATTCTCACATTATTTAGCATGATATTCACAATTTCAATCTGACTCCACATACACCTTCTCGTAGCCCGGTGTTCATCAGTGAAATAAGGAGGATATTAAATCTGCTGGTGAGGTTTGTCAACCTGAGAACACTTTTCTGTCACTGCAGCAATGAAAGGTAATCTGTTTCTCCATGCAGCTGCTGTGATCAAAGGGATCGCGCTCCCATGACTATCACGCACAACAACCCACACATGCAAAGACACAATGAGGCACGTGGATGCAGCCTCTGACACTTGTGCACAAACCAGGATACACACACCTACAGACATGCAAACACGCAAATACTGCACATGTGCCTTCACATGGACTTACAACATATGAGCACCGTGACTTACATTCACACACAAAGAAAATCCCACTGCCGCTTGATGTTGTGTGTTTTCTTTAAGAAGCTTGGCTCCTGCTGTGAAGACAGCAGTGAAAGAATGGACACACACACACACACACACACACACACACACACACACACACACACACACACACACACACACACACACACACACACACACACACAGATGAACACACAGATGTACCAATACTCAAAGCAACAGCAGAAACCAACAAGGGAGTAAGTCATCAGTTGAAGCTCCCACACCATCTAAAACTGCAGAAAGAGGGAGAATTTTTTGTATTTTTTTTGTGACATTCACAAGATATTTTTACCATCATCTCATATTTAATACAGTACAAGACTTGTAACTCTAATGTCGCTTTTAATTCCTTTTGCATGAAATAAATGAAGATGTAGCTCATGCTGTGGCCCCAATATAGTTTCAAGATGTGCACATCTGACAATCTAAAATATTCAGTGTATGTACAAATGCTGGATTTTCACAGGCAGAAGGATTTTATTCAGCAGAGAGTCATTTGAATGATCTGAAGGCGGCAGCTGAGCCGTACAAAAATATGAGACAAACGGAGACGGTGCTTGTATTCTGGTGGCTTCGTGGCTGTTTCCTTCCTGCACCTACGACCACATACTTTTGTTCTAAAGATGTATCAAGCCCACGGTGTCTTCTTGTGGATGTGCTGCAGCAGGTTAGCAGTCTCTCCACCATCCACTGTACAAGACACCCCAAACCCCACCCCCACCTTCACAAGGGAATCTACCCAACCCTGCTTTCATGCTTTAGTCATCCCGCCTGGGCTGCTGCAACATCCCTCCTGGCTCGACTCCCAAAGCACTCTTTAGCCCTTACATCAGGGATTCTACCCCCACCACACACGCACACGCACACGCACACGCACACGCACACACACACAACACACACACACCCTGCAGTACCAAAGCCGGCTCCAAGAGGCTGTTTTGTATTGAATACAAACTCTGGTGCTTGAACCTCCAGCCCACCGTCCACACGGTCTCGTTGAGCACGTCAGCCTGTGATCTGCATTCTGTCGTTAGCTGCCACTTATCTTTCCTTTCCCTACGGCAGGCCGGTTATCCCCCACCACCAACACCCTGCTCCTCCTCTAGAGGTGGAATAACTTTACTCCACTCTGATCAGCAGAGTCTCTCCCTATTTCCCACCATGACCCAAAAAGCCTGTCTCTTCAATAAACACATCACTTTTGACTTACAGTAAATCTCCTTTTTATTTTAAATATTTATCTCCCCTCCTGATCCTCTCTGCCATCTCCCGGCTGGATTTTTTATACAGTGGCATTGGGAAGAAGGGATCATTTACAGATTGCGTTTTTGTGGTGATTTGTTTGTAACAGAGAGAAAACTCCATTTTAGTTAAAGGGAGAATAGAGTGGTTTTTTCCCCAACCCATGATAAAAGGAGGTGACATAATGCTGCAGGGAGAGCAGGCACCACAGAGAACAGGAAAACGACTGAGAGACAGAGATGATGAGAACGCAATATTGGAGACTGTAGAGGGAGAGAGAAAGTATGATTTACAGAAAACTGTATGTAGAACAAAAGGCTGAACACTTTGCTGCTTTGTGATACCAGGCAAAAGTGGTTCATATATAATCTGGAAGACATGGCGAAAGTCAAAACAAAAAAACAACAACATCTGTTTATTGTATATTATTTTGAAATGTCCTCCCCATAAATGGATGAAGACTTGAGCATTCCGAGTTGCAGTTTATTATGTTAAAAGAAGGAATCAGCTGCAACTAACTGACTGACTATTGTTATTGACTCTTTTCTAATTAACTGATTAATCACTTAAATCATGATTATTTAAGAGAGTTAAATGAGTGTGTTTGGAGCTCAATATGATTCAAATTTCTTAATTTGTTGTGTACTTGTATACTAACATGAATCACTATTTTGAGTGCATGAGTGCATTTACACTGTCAAGTACAGAAACCTGCAGTGCACCAGAAGCACCCAAAACGGTCCAAAAAATTACGTGTGAAACGCTGAATACTTTTCACCCTAAACAGCTACGCAGATGAAGGGGAGGGACCACTGAAGTAAAAAAAAAAAAAAAAAAATACAAATTAAGTCTTCTGAGGAAGCTACAGCTGATCCTGAACACCATACAACATGTTTTACTACTGCTGCTGGACAGAAGCCATTGCTGCTGGACAGAAGCCATTAGTGTGTTAAACAGAGGGCACAAAAACGCGTTGATTTCTGGGTAAAATAATCAAAGCTGCAGATATTTTGTATGTATTCACACGCTGAGGTTAATTCTGGTCAGTGCAGAACGGCAGTGTTGCAATTTGAAACGGCACTACACAAGTCAGAGTCCTGACATGTAAGAGCACTATTTGTTCGTGAAGTAAGGGAAGTATGTCATTTGGAACACAGCTATGAAGACGGCTATAGTTTGTATTTATTTCACACTCACTCCATAGGTAAACATAATTCAAAAGTATTGCTGTGCTGTGTTTAAATGGACAACAGCCAGAATAAACCAGCCCTCTCTGTTTTTCTGCTGTTGCCTTATTCACCACCCCCTTCAGCCCTCAGTAACTCAGTAAGTGAAGGGAAGGGAGTGCTATTTAATCAAAAAAAGTGTCACATTAATTCAGACAAATTCAAGCAATCTAGTTTTCTAATAAAGCTGTCATATTTGCATCCGGTGACTTACGCTCACCATCGTTTTAGATTAATTCCCGTCACAACCTTTTGATTTATGAATGCATAATAACTGAGGGCAATGTCTGTGACTGTGAGCGAGTGTGTGTGTAAGTGTGTGTCCATGCATGCGTGTGTGTGAATCTGTGTCTACAAAGCCTTGACTTTTAATCTAACATGTTGCTTGTGCCCAGATGAGAGAAAATCACATTTTGCGATAATTGAGCGTGTTAAGAGGGAAAGATCAGACTTCTGGTGTGGAGGAGCAGGAGTTGCATCATTGCTTCGCTGTTTCAGAGCAGCCTCTCATCTGTGCTTATCTCATATCAAGAGACCGAATGCATAAGAATTTGTCTCCCCACTTGACATTGTCTTTTCATATCCATTCTTTGTACAAGAAATCCAAAGGTCAACATCTGCTCCTTCCAGTCCGCACATAAAGAAAAAGGCACTTTTGTCTGTAATTGTTGCCTAATGGTATTTTATTTCTCTTTCTTTTTGTTTTGCAGCTGTGCAGGAAAATTGCAACCTAACATCTGATTTGCACGACAGTGGATGATGTAAAAAATGGCTTGTTGTGGATATATTTGTGTTATCTTTTGAATTTTATCACCTGTTTAAGTGGAGCTACAATGTTTTCTTCCATCAGTTTTCCAAATATGGTCGACAAAACAAAATTAGGAATTCCTCTAGCATCTCAACTAGTATGGTACCCTGGTTTTATTCGTCCTCCATTCCATTATTTGCAGTCACTCTACTGTTTTGCAACTCAGTTCCAGCTTCCTGAAGGAATACTACAAACAGTTTACTCCACTGTTGTTGCCAAAAGAGTTTAAATATTGCCTGTATCAAGAACTGCCCCCAAAAACCACCTTCACTACACACATTATTTCCTCATACACTATTCGGTTGACACTTCACTAACATTGAGTAAAGCAACTGAAGTAAACACAATATATAATCCTGTTATCATGACTCAATCTAACGCAACGAGTTTCTGATAGCTCTGATCATAGCAGAGCAATCTGAGCTCATCTGCAAACATTTCTGACAGTGTCAACTTTCTTTGCATTCACTTTTGTGTTTGAGCAAAAGGAAGAAACCCCGAACAGCACAACAGATGGTGGAGCAGTTTTGCTAGAAGATGTGTTTTCTCAAATATATGCTACTTCTATGTCACTTCATAATCGTCTTGGCAGAATAAATCAAATGGGGCTTTTGATCATTTTAACCATTCAGGCACTATGAGTTGTGCCCATATGATAAATTAAAGTACCTCTGTTGGCTTACTGGTGACCACTGAATGTTCCCAGAGTTTGGTTTTAAATGGAAGCAGGTGGAATGATTGCAGTATTTATCCTGTTAGAAATCTTAATTTGAGCAGCACCACAAAGACACAAGGACCATTTCACACACTTGTATCGCCTTACTTCATGATTATTGCAGTAGAAGTTTTACTTGCCTTCTGTTGTTTGGCTACAAGATGGCGTGAAGGAATCCGTCAGACTTTTAAACCAGAATGAGGTGTGACAAGCTCACACCTCATTCAGTATTGCTAAATACTCTTTAGAATTGATTTTAAGATCTTATTTTGAAAGCTCGTCATGGCCCCGCTTCTTATAGTATTTTTTTGTTTTACTTTTAGCAGAGTCTGTACTTGTACATGTAGTCTTATCTAGGCTTCATGAGTCATTAACATTATTGTTGAACACACTTTTATAAAACAGCTTACCCTTACTTTACTTTTGTCATTTTATTTGTTATTTTGCATTATCTTATATGTTTTATTATAAAATATAATTTCTTGATTGTAATTTGTAATTTTATATAAAGCACTTAGAATCTTGGGTTAGAAAATGCTCTGTACAAATACAGATTCTTGTCAAAAATATTTCTATTCACTGCAATTTGCCTTTCAGTCATTCAAATTTGTCAAATTAGTAACACTCCTGGTTGTGTAACATGTTGCATTGGAGGCTTTTATTGTGAAACACTTGATCACTTTTCGTTTTGAAAGATAAATACTTGATAAATACATCTGAACTGAGAATCTAACACGTTCAAAATCATCTTGATAGTTGTAAATGAGATCAGTAAGTAACACAGACATCTGTGTGTTAACTGTTGGCTCCATCTCAAAATGTTCTGATGCACTGCAGACTTGGCATCATTTAAAAGTTAGGCTGGAGGCCAAATGAGTCCTGAAACTTCTCCCTGAATATCCCTGCATTTGATGAATCAAACCAACAGACTTCTGATACCTGATTACCATCTTCTGGCCAAAGATTGCCACTGCTTCTACAAAAACAGTAATGGTCACTGAAGCAGCTTTTTCATTCATTCATTTAATCTTTATAGCCAAAAAGACTGAAATATCAAAACATTTCTGGATTACACACCACAAATGAAGCTTTAATCCTTCTATTGACATCATTAATGCTCATGTTCTCTTCAAAGGTGCCTCTGAAGAAGCTTCAAAGTCAGAATCAAACGCATCTCAGCTAAATGTTAAGCTGTTGTAGTGCAACTTGTCACACATTTTCAGCGTCTCAAAGAGACTTTGAATGTCGTCTTATAGAGAGCGTGATGTTGCACAGTCAGATTCACACCAAACTGTGTTTTATTCCTGCATCATACATGGCGGAGATGAAGCAGAGCCACCGGGAGCTGTCTCACAGCCCGCAGAACGTCTGACACAGAAGAGAAAAAAAACACTTCACCTACTGTCAGTGTCTGCCACCAGGCCCGCAATAAAAAAATCACTTTCCAGCAGCTTCACATATAACTGCTTAGTAACTTTGGACACAAGCAACAAACACACTGCTGCTTTTTCTTTCTTTCTGTCAGCTCTGTACAAGCATGCAAAGAGAGAATGTGCAGCTTGTCTGAAGTATGAACTTCATCTAAAGGCAAGCTGAGCCATTTCCTTGTTGATGTCACTTGTTCTGAGGACCAGAGTTTTCGGCAGGCTGTCCAAACACAAGCAAATGAGAAACATTTAAATACACACACACACACAGTTTTCTAAACACACCAGCAAAACATTTCCATTTACAGTGCCGGTCTATGGAGCAAGGCAATGTGCTTAAACTGTGGCTTTATTCCACATACCAGAAACCTTTCATTTATTCAGATCTGATCCTGGGATTTATAGTTGGTTTGATCTTGAATTTATTGTTAAGGAAAGGACTGTATACTAATAAATGTCAATAAAAATGGCTCAAAAATGTCTTAAATAAATACAATTTAGCATTTGAAGCTTCTATCATACTCAAATCTTCTTTAACCCATAAAAAACAGAAGAGAGTGTAGTGAGTTGAGGGTAGAGTCAAAGCTGTCCTGCTCTGAGGGAAAAACATACTGTATATACAGCAAAAAAAAAAAAAAAGATATTGTATTATTTTATGTATGATAGAAGCCCTTCAATTATTATGGCTGTCTTTAAAACACCAGAAATTATATCTAATGTCGGTCCTCTGGTTCTTATTGCTTATTGGGAAATTTAAAGTCGTTTAATGTTCTGTTACACCCCAAATATCAATGTACATTACGAAGCATGAATTTGACAGAGACAGCTTGTGCCTGACACTTTATATGTGAGCAGGTTAAGATGTTGCAGTAAAAGATACAGCACAGGTACAGTGCTGCACCCTGCTGGCTTTAATGTATGTGAGCATGCTGTGCTTTGTTATGCTGACTGTGTTATTGAAACCTCACGTAGACTCATGTAAATCTGAGTTTCTGTATCAATAAAAAAAACTTTTCTGGACTAAATAAAGTCTGAGGCAGATGATAGGTTTCATATTATACTATTTTTCATATACCACTTACTTCACGATAAACATCAATTCACACAATTGTTTATGTCAGTCAAACCATTCAGTTTGGGAGAAAGGAAATGTTTCGACAAGGGGGCGTGGCTGCAGACGTGTCATGTGCTCATACGACCAATGGTCGTTTGAAACATCCCGTACGTCACGACGTAGCCGATATGTTTTCAAACAGTTTCACTTTCTACACCCATCTTCTCTTTTTCGCCGTTTCAGGCTGAACTCGTTTTCTTGTTTTGTGTCTTCTTTTCTCGAGGTAAAGTCATGTCTGATTTACTGGAGAAAATAAGGCATCTAAAAGCAGATGCAGCCCTTAAGCTGCAAGGTAAGCGACTTTTATTGGAGAAGGTGACTTGCAGTACCAGTGTAAATCAACTATAAATGTAGGTATACAACGTAGGCTACGTTTTTCAGTACAAGTACAGATACGTGTTGTAGGCTGTTTGTGCCAGAAACAACAGCAACAAAACGGAAAGTGCATTGTGACCATTGTGACGTGATGATTAATGTGAGTGTCTGCATGTTATAATCAACCAACCTGCCCAACAACACACCTGTTCCCGCAGAGGCAGGTGTGAGTAGTGACTCTGATATCCGGACACTGACTCGACAAGACCTTCACGAGCTGTTTCCTGGAGCTCAGAATTTCATACTGAGGAGGAACATCTTTGATGTAATAAACAAACAGGTGAGCAAAGTTGTGTAGGACTGAGAGGAGAGAGATTCATAAGAACTCTGAATTGTACAATACATATAGTAAAAAAAAAAAATTGTTTGGATTATTCTGTTTTGTTTTTTTCCGCTCTAGAGAACAATTCATGTGCTAGTGAAAGAACTTCAAAAATTAATCCCGCATGAACCTCTCGGGGGTATGTAATCAGTTTCACTTGTATTTCTTGAATATTTTGTTATTTAGATTTTTAAACTAAACTAAATGTGGCCAGCCGCTATACTTAAGTGTTTTAACAACTTGTAACTGTACATTGTGTCATGCTGAGTCTAACACACAACCTTACATTTTCCATCCAGTGGCTAGCAAAGGGGTCTTGGCCGACTACCTCCATATGCTGAAGGACATGAAGACTCAAATGAATAATGTGCAGACTTTCCTTGATGCTCACATTGGTCTACTGGAGGACATCAACAATACTCAGCCAGACCCGAAACCTGACGAAGGTCATAATACAGTTTTTGTTTTAATATCTTAAGCGCATGAGTGCAGATTCAAAGCTTTAATGGGGAGATGCATATTGAAGGTGATTTTCATATTATTTGTTGGCAAGATATAGCCTATTAGTAATGTATGATAATTCACAGCTTAGTAAATGCATATTGTATGTTACCTTTCAGTAATTTCACAACACTGCTGAGATAAAAAAAATAATAATTGGTATACCATCAGCTACTTTTCAATCTCTGCGTATCTCTATCTTCATCAAGACATTCAGCAGTTGAAGGGCACAGTGAAATATAATTAAAGGTTAACAAGTTTATTTTCTATTCAGAGCTTTTAGAACATTTCTTACTGCCTTACTTAGTGAATGTAACTTGCTCAGACACCATCTCAATACCCACTGGTGCGAGTCTACTCACAACACACTATTCAACACCTACGGCCACCTGTTGTCACATAAACCAAGGTCCCGTGGCCTTTGTTTTTTTTTTGGCTGTTACAGTTAAAATCTGGTCTGAACCTTGAATTTTGAATATTTTATCACACACTGTGTCCTTATCGTTGCATTGTAAACATCCCTCCTACATCCTACATCCTACATCAACCCTAATCTGTCCTTTCCATATGCAGGGATTTTTTTTTTATTAATGTTTTTTTTATAAGATTTAAACTGAGGAGATGTATGATGCCACTGTCACAGGTTCTTTGTCAGATACCACAGAACACCGGGTTGAAATGGAGGTCCCCACTTGCCAAAAGGATAACCTTCTACAAGGAGCTAGTGCTAAATCTTTTTTTTTGTACTACTCCCATTACATATAATTCATTAATCACTGTGAAATTATTAATTCAACAATGATGCATAACATTGAATACTGCTGTAATGATGTTATTATTAATATCTTTAGAGCAGTATTCAGTATTAGATTCAATTATAACTGAAAATAGTCTATTTTTAGATGGATTTCAATTCTATAATAGTTGGGATCACTAAGTGCTTAATGCCATTTTATGTGATAGGCTCTTTATCAGGTATGAATCAGCCCAGCGTCAGTAGTGCAGTGGCGGCCCGTGCTGATGACAATCGAGGCAATCAACAGAAAACACGAGGTAAATGTAACTTTTTATTATTTCACTCAGTCATGAGCGCATGAGTGCAGATTCAAAGCTTTAATGGGGAGATGCATATTGAAGGTGATTTTTATATTATTTGTTGGCAAGATATAGCCTATTAGTAATGTATGATAATTCACAGCTTAGTAAATGCATATTGTATGTTACCTTTCAGTAATTTCACAACACTGCTGAGATAAAAAAAAATAATAATAATAATAATTGGTATACCATCAGCTACTTTTCAATCTCTGCGTATCTCTATCTTCATCAAGACATTCAGCAGTTGAAGGGCGCAGTGAAATATAATTAAAGGTTAACAAGTTTATTTTCTATTCAGAGCTTTTAGAACATTTCTTACTGCCTTACTTAGTGAATGTAACTTGCTCAGACACCATCTCAATACCCACTGGTGCGAGTCTACTCACAACACACTATTCAACACCTACGGCCACCTGTTGTCACATAAACCAAGGTCCCGTGGCCTTTGTTTTTTTTTTGGCTGTTACAGTTAAAATCTGGTCTGAACCTTGAATTTTGAATATTTTATCACACACTGTGTCCTTATCGTTGCATTGTAAACATCCCTCCTACATCCTACACCCTACATCAACCCTAATCTGTCCTTTCCATATGCAGGGATTTTTTTTTTTTTATTAATGTTTTTTTTATAAGATTTAAACTGAGGAGATGTATGATGCCACTGTACCTCACAGGTTCTTTGTCAGATACCACAGAACACCGGGTTGAAATGGAGGTCCCCACTTGCCAAAAGGATAACCTTCTACAAGGAGCTAGTGCTAAATCTTTTTTTTTACTACTCCCATTACATATAATTCATTAATCACTGTGAAATTATTAATTCAACAATGATACATGACATTGAATACTGCTGTAATGATGTTATTATTAATATCTTTAGAGCAGTATTCAGTATTAGATTCAATTATAACTGAAAATAGTCTATTTTTAGATGGATTTCAATCCTATAATAGTTGGGATCACTAAGTGCTTAATGCCATTTTATGTGATAGGCTCTTTATCAGGTATGAATCAGCCCAGCGTCAGTAGTGCAGTGGCGGCCCGTGCTGATGACAATCGAGGCAATCAACAGAAAACACGAGGTAAATGTAACTTTTTATTATTTCACTCAGTCATGGTGACAGAAGATTGTCTCACGTATCACCGTTTCCAACTGCATCATCATTCTTCATTGGGTTGGAAAATGGCTATTGTCTAACCTAATGCGCCTCTAAATATTAATTAAGTAGTGCGTATTAGTCTTTCTTGTTTATTTGACATCAAACTGAATGCCTGTTTTGCACTAATAGGCTCTCAACTCTGGAAATAGAAAAAAGAAATACAGTTTCAAAATATTTATTTTCCATGAACACTTTTTAAATAGTTTATGTACATATTTTAGTGTGCGTACTTGCTGGGGCACAAATATTTTTATCCTGCATACTTAACATTATTATATTTCCATTTAAGTGGTCCCAATACACACCAAAAAATAATTAACTCAGTCATTTATAAAAACACTCAGTTTATTATTCTTTCTATGCATTTTTTGTTATTGTCCATTATTTTAATCGAATCTTTTTATGAATGGAGGGCTTAAAATTAATGTAACATTAATCACTGTATGCCTCAAAGTCCCACGTTATTCTCCTGTGAGTAACCCGCTGCTGTAGTTAAATAACTGTGTGTCTGTAACTCTTTTCATTCTGCCACAGTGGTGTACAAGATGGTGGTCAGCGGTAAAACGTTTGATGCCCATCTGCAGATGCTGGCCAAAGTAAAGAGTTCGGAGTGCAATTTGGATTTGGTCAATGTGGAGGAGAGCCAAAACAATGAGGATTACCAGATCACTATTGTCTTCTGCCCGAATGTTTCTCGTATTGGGACAGATATTGATGCAGCCATGAGTTCTTTTACAGGTAAGAGAGAGAATTATTCTGCTCATTTATACTGAAAAGAAAATTGCATTTGTTTTCAATTCAACTGAAAATCAAAGTTATGCAGACACATATTTATTATTATTATCTAATGTTTATATGGCACAAGCAACTGTGTATCGCGCATGGTGCTCCAAACCTCCAGACTTTTCTATTATTTTGTGCTGAAGTGAAAAGGGACACCTTCTCTCCTGTACTTGCATGCCAGTGAGAATATTATCATCTCCCATATCTTCTTCTGCCTCCATCTCATACTCCATCTCCTCTGTTTTGTTCTCCACAGGTGATAAACCTGTCATTCTGGTTGTGATGCACCACGTGCGTGAAGCCAAACCCGTAACAGCTGTGAGAACATGGAGTTCTCACTATAAAGTTGTGTTGTATGTCAATGTTTTCTACCATGACACCACGGGTGGATTATTGAAGTGTCAACAGAATAGCGATGCTGCCTCAGAGATACAAAAAGAATTACTGAAGCACGGAACTAAGACACCTTACAATACCAGTGGAAAGGCCGAGGGTGGAATCACTGCAAGTAGTTATTCGTGGAGTAATATCTTGAATCGTATACGTTAGTATTGGCAGTGCTGATGGTGATAATGATGGTATCATGTCCATGACTACAAGTAAAAGAAACTGAAACAGAAATGGTGGAAGATAACAAAGACAAGGAAATGTTAATTTATCTTGATTCGTATATGTCAGTATTTACGTGAAAGAAATTTAAAATAATTTTGCTTAATAGACTTATTGTCACGTTTTCACAATGTAGCGTTATGTCTGTGCATGCAACCACTTTGTAATCTTGTGCAAAAATATCAGATTTTACAGGTGTGAGGGAACAAATTTGCTCATTTCTTTATTGCTTCAGTGCAAGTAGTTTTGATTTTTTTTTTTACTAGTTTAGTCAGTGATTATCACAAATCAAGAATATGTGTTAAAAAATACTGATAATCTTTACACTACTTAATATTCCTTTGAGCATTTTAGATTGTCATTCAGATACATTTCTGTCAAACTCAATTGTCCAGGGTTTGATTTTTTAGTGGCTGCAAACATGTCAAAGGTATATAATACAGTTGCACTGTTTTCCTTTTCATGTTTTCTAAACAAACAAATGAAGTCACAGTTGAAAAATCTGACCCATTGTGTTGATACAAACCTTCACTGCTGTGCTTCTTCATAAATCTTATTGAAGGAACCCGTATGCATTGCAATAATGATTAGGGTTACAGTTTTTTTTTTTTATATAGTTTCTGTTTATAGTATTGTAAGACTTAAATGTACAGTAAAAGATTAAAGAGAGCAAAGGCCACAAGTTCAAGGCCCAATCCACTTTGTGCATTGCTCTATAAAATGATGAGCGCTGCAGGCAGACAAACATCCACATCTCCAGGGACAAGGACTACTCCAGAATTCAAGCTTTCCTTTTTTCTTTTTCTTTTTCCTAAGCTGTACTTTCACTCTCTAAATGGTGTTCTGTAAACATCTGAATTGTAAATGGTTATGGTTGGGAAAATCTCCCATAAAAAATGATCTCTGTCTATGGCTCTTCATAAAATGCATTGCTCTATTCATATGAAAAATACATCCATAACTTAAGAAAAAAATATAAAAATAAAACATGTATATAAAAATGTATATACACAAATACAATATTGCATGTTTGATTTAATGTACATTTTGATGTAGCTGCTAATGAATTCATACAGTGGATGACAGAGAACACTTGGTTTGATCAATCAACCAAATTCATTTAAAAGACTTAACTAACGTATTTAATTAGTAAAGGAGGTTAATTACGTTTATGCAAGAAAAGCAAAAAGTATTTTAATATTTTAAGTGCTAGTGTGCTTTTATTTTGAAAAGAGAAAATACATTTTGCTCTGAAATATTAAACCGGAAGTCTTACATTGTTTACAAACAACGCTTCCGGTCGGTGCAACGACCGAGCGCGTGGACTTGTATATTTTTCGGTGTTACTTGTTTGGACAGTTTTCCGACGAAGATTGGCGCTCGGGTGCTTTTTACGCCCCCTCCCCAAACATGATGACGAGTTACCAGAAAGGCGATTCCGGTTAGTTTCGCTATTTATCAGCGCAACTCCGTGTGAAACATTCATGCGAAGAGTTGGATAGCAAAACAGATGCTCTGCAGCCCGGCTGTTGATTCACGTCAACAGGTGTGAGCGACAGCTCGATCACCGTCCTGGAAGGAGCTGTCGGCTGATGTGTTTTCTTTTTGTGTGTAAGGTTTGTTCGCTGTAGTTTAGCCGTGATGTCTCCTCCAGGCAGCTGTTGACGTCACTTCTTACGTGACCTAAAAAAAAAATTGATCGCACGTGTGTGTGTGTGTGTGTGTCATGCTCCTCGGCCCCGTCCTGTTCGGTCTCAGGCTGCGTCGTTCAAAAAGCGTTTGTTTTCCAGCGCGTAAATGCTGTGAAGGGACTGTCAGATCGGAAGCTGCGTTTTGTATCGACCGGTCACCCTTCAACAGGTGAGCGTCCGGACATCTGCACACCCGGTTCGGATTCAAGGTAGTGAAACGCATCACACCGCTGCCCTCTCGCCCCGGTACGAGTCGTGTGATCTGTGAGTTTGTGATCTGGTTCTATAATTGCTCTGTTTCAGGTCCTGTCTGCGTCTAAGAGTGCGTGACATGCAGCAAGCCAGCATCTCCTATGGAAGACGGACCAATCCTGCCACCTCGGAGGAGGATGACGATGATGAGGGAGGAGGAAGAAGTCTGGTTGGACAGGAGTTGGACAGAGTAGAACCGGGGGAAACCAGGGAGGTGAGGATGAGTTCGGGCCAGGCGGACGCAGTCGCCACGGATGCCCAGGGAGGTTTGTCCGACCCCGGAGCCTCCACAGTGTCTCGTGAGTAAAACGAACTGCTTGAGATCATCGCTTTTGCCGGCGTCGTGCTGAAGGACCGCTCAAATACTTTGATTGGGTCCGCTGGAAAAAAAAGAAATCCTGCCGACACGGTGTCACTTTGTGCCGGCTGCGTGTTTCCACGTGATTTAAAAAAAAAATCAGCATTCAAATTGGCAAAGCTGATAATGTGGCGAACAAAATGTAAAGCTTACCAACGTCGTGGCAAAGAGGAGCAGGCGTTGATCATCACGTCTTTTACGGGACACGGTTCAATTCAAATGAAAAAGGTGTTGCACTGTCTTTGCTCGTGCAACCATGTGTTCATGAATGGACAACATAATAAACATTATGCTGCTGTGCCACACGATCGGCTATACAAGCTACCTGCACACGAACAGCTTCAGAAACATTACTTCAGGGTTGGTAAATATGGATAAAACCATCTTTCAACTGCATGTCATTTTGTATCGTAAAAATCTGAATATGCTGTAAAATAGTGCTAATAATAATAATCAATTAAATCTATTGATGAATGAGCTGACAGGGATGTCTGGCTAATGCAGTAATTCTTAATTTTGTAAAAAAAAAAAATGAAGTTACCTCATTATATTGAGAACAAAAACAACACGTGTATTGATTTGCATTGATTTCTGTCATATATGAAACGTTACTTTGTTGGATGTTCATATTAAACTCGACCACAGTTTCAATTCATGAGTTTAATGTAAAGTAATATCTCCAGACTGCACTGAACGACCGGACCAACATACCAAGCGAAAATCACTGCATGTGCACGAGCGAATGTTTGTGCTCGTACGTTATGTGTGCCTGCTGCTGTTTTCACAGCAGCTCCTGCAGGGTCAAATGAGAAGACGACCAAGGCGAAGACGAGGAGAGCGAAGAGGAAGATAATGAAGAAAAAGCTCAAGTCAGCTGATGCCTCTGACAATTTAATGTCAGAGCTTCCATTTGCTCTGACCAGCCCCACCACGTGGAAAGCGCTCGGGTGTACGTACATCATGAATGCTGTTCTCTTTCTGACTCTTTGAAGTTTTTCTTGAACCAGCAGGAGGCCACAGAGCAGCATGTCTGATACACTGACTCGCAAAGTGGAGCTTCGTCTGGCTTCCCTTCGACTTCACCGTTGTGTTATTTGTGTTGACCTGTCCGCCGCAGTCCCCGACGCAGAGTCAGCCGAGAGGAAGAGGAAGAGGAAGAGAGGGGACGGCGGAGGGCGAGTGGACAGCGAGGAGGACGGAGACAAGAAGAAGAAAAAAAAGAAAGAGAGCCAAAGACCCAACTACTTTGTCTCCATCCCCATCACGAACACGCAGGTACGGAGTCGCTGGGCTGGTCACTAACTTCTGTGTCCCGGCCCGCAAGGATTTTGTCACAAGTTGACTTGATTTTTTTTTTTTTTTTAAATGACGACATTAACACGTCATTTTTTTCGTGCTTCAGTGAGAGTTGAAGTCGTTCCGCCATTCCACCTCACCGTCTCCTTACTTCCTGGTATTAAGGCTCTTTCTTTGTTTTTTGACTGCGACCTTGTTGGTTGATCAGCTGCTAACACTTCCTGTTAATATGACCCAATAACTGATTGCTGTCAGTACTACAGACCTGTTTTAATAATCACTTCATTCCCCTTCAGTGGAGAAGACTTCAATAATGTGTCTCCAAGCTACTGATGCGTTTTTGTCAAGTTTTGGACACTTGGACGTGGCCAGTGTACCTAAATCTATACTCGTTGCAAATGTTAGGATGATGACAGAGAAATCTTTCTGCCTGTTGACCAAAAAGCTCCTCTGAAAGGTCATCGATTTGAAACGCCTCACCTTCTCTCCCCCCCCCCCCCCCCCCCCCCCCCCCCACTGATCCGCTCAAAGCTAGATCTTGGAAGTACAGGAGTGATTTTGAAAGTGACGCTGAGCGAGATCGAGTAGCTCCCGTGTTCACCGCTGCTTAGTGATTGAAATCCAATTTGTCCAATGACAGATCGGCGCCGCTGTGACGGAGGTCCAGGAGGCCGTGCTGCAGCAGGAGCCCCGGCTGGCCAAAGCCATGATCCCCGTCCCGACTCTTCACATCACGCTTCTTGTCACTCATCTCGCCAATCAGGAGCAAGTAGACCTGTGAGTCGATGCGGACGTGCCGGGTCTTTATCCGCGCACGCCGTCATGCGCCGAAATGTCTGGAATTATCTTTGATTCTTTGACTTATTAAAATGCAACCTGCCGTAGAACTACACAAGATGAACAACTCAAAGTCGGTGTGGTTTCAACATTTTGGCGACAAACTAAAAAGCGCACCATAGACTGATGGACTGTAAAACGATAGGCCGTCTTCACAGCAGATGTTTTGACTTGTCATAACGGGGGAAAGCACATGTTTTACTCATTAAACGAAAGAAGGCTCCGCTCTGATCAAGTGTCCCACTCTAAGTCGTGACAGTCAGCCCCCTTAATGACCCTGAAACTGAAGCAGTCTAAAGGAATCCATCCATCGTCTATTATTTACGTCCTTTTCGTGCTGTGACGTGTCAAAATGTCTTCCGTCAAAAAGGCCTTTTAGTGTCTCTGTTGATCCCACAGCTGCGGGCCGGTTTCACCGCAGAGGGTTTAGCTCGGCGTGACTTCACGAAACATACTTGTGTCCACAACTCAAACAATTCCTGCACTATTTGTGACCACATTTCACACAAATGTCCAGAGGGATAAAATGACAAAGTGATGACATTTTAGATCCCACAAAGGTCAAAGGTCAACCTCACGGTGACATCATACCATTCTACAAACAACTCTTTCCTGCCCATTATTCGATGCCATAACTCAGAAAAGACGGGGAGGTTATGATCATACTTCACATATAGTTTGGACAGTTAATTAGTGACACTGATCATGGGCGTCCATCTTGAAACTGCCTACCTAAAAAATTAAAAATTAAAAAAACAAATGCTGCTGTAGCGAAAAAATGTCCCCTTGGGGATTAATAAAGTAACTACCTACCTACCTACCAACATACAGGCTGTGATTCTGGACAGACATGGATGTAAACTGCAACTTGTGAAGTTAGTGGAGAGACAAACAACCGCGAGGAGCTAGTTCTAGTTTCAGGAAGCAGTGATTGTGAAGCTGAGAAGGCTATTTATGAGCAGCACCTAGTTTTCAGAGAGTGGACTAAATTGTATGAAATATGAGCCATATAAAACACACACACACACACACACAACACTATGAAATAAGAAATGTGAACAGGTCAGGGTTCAAATGTTCAAACAAAAAAACTTTCCAGGATGAATGCCCGTGTATCAATACATTTGATCGCATAAGACGGGTCCACATTATATTGCTATATTGATTTGTTCCTCCCGCTAACGTTCATCCATGGAGGTGAATAGGGCTGATCAGCTTTTTGATGTACATGCACTCTTAAACAGACCAGGGCTGTACATCGTGTGTGTGTGTGTGTGTGTGTAACCTGTCATTTAGAACACAATAGAAAAATAATCTCCTTTGTCCTCGTTTCTCCATTTTCTTCATTATTTTCGCAGGATATAACACAATAATCATCCCCTGCTGGATTTCAATCAAACAGAGTACCCTCAAATTAATTTTACTGTCACATTTTCTCATGGACACCATTCAGTCTCTGAAGCTGCGCATCGTCACAACATCAGACAGATCAGACGGCTCGCTGCGGCAGTAAACAATCAGACTAAAGTTGCTGCTCTCAGCCGAGGCTGCGGTGTCCTGCAGTGACTGATTACCAACATGTCACGTTAGATACAGCTTCTCTCTTATCTCACAACAACCAGAAAACTGGTCATTACAGTCAGTTCACGGTTTTTGGAGGTTCAAAGGCTCGATTTGAAGGGTCGTAAAGATGGAGCCTTTTATTGTTCCAATTACAAGCAAAATAACAAGTAAATAAAAAATAGCAAGTGCCTTATCTTTTTAAATATGTCGATTCGAATAAATGAAATGAATTTTATATCTCTTGAATGGAATGGTGTAAATCAGGGTCTCCAACCTTCTTTCCTCCATCTTCTCAAAATGAGAGGATTATAACATTTATCCACACGGCTGAGCTCCACCAAACCAGCTCAATAAGCTTCTTTTATAGGAACAATAACAAATTGATACTCCACACACGTACTCAGGCAGTAGCTACCGGGTGGAGACCCCTGGTATAAACCATTTGCGGCCTAAACCTTGTTTTGTTAATGACCCTTTCAATTGGTTTTTACCTTTTGAACGCATATCTGTGAATGCCGAGTTAATTATCAGATGGTTTTGATTCACAACGATGAAATGGCCTGAAAAAAAATTATTCCTTAAACTGTGTAAAAATTCTACCACTTCATATTATTTTAGGCAAACTAAAATAAATCCCCCCCCCCCCACACACACACACACATCGACCGCTAATGGAAAAATGTCTATTTCAGATTTGGGCCTCATTCTAAATGTTTTAAAGCGTTGGAAATAACAAGGGCGTGCAGATTTTCGGGACCTGAGAACCTGGGAGTCATTTTATGTGATGACACCGATGCTTAATCTACATCAAGAAGAAGGTTGTGTCATTATTAATCACTTGATTCTCTCATTATGTAATTTGACAGGGAGGGAGAGAGGGAGGATTAAGTCATGTCACACTGATGTGCGTGTGTGTATGTCAGTGTGCACGTTCATGTGTATACTTCCTTTTAGGGCGGCGGCCATGCTGGCTCAGGTCGAGCCGTCACTTGCCGAGTTGCTGGGTGGGCGGGACCTGGTGCTGCCCTTCTCGGGGATCAGTCATTTCAAGAAGGAGGTGGTGTTTGTCGGACTGGCCGCCGGACAGCACAGACACACGCTGGACAGCCTGGCAGGTCAGTGTCGCCGTCTTGCTCTCGCTTCCTCTCCTGCCGTCGGCGCCTCTGCAAGTCTTTCACATTGGTATGCAGGTCGTAAATATTGAATGCCATTTATGTTTTAACTGTGTTTCGTGCTTTACTTTACTGGAGGATACATTGCATTATTGAACGTTAATGTGATACAACACTTGGCTTGTTGTGGCCCCCGGAGGGACTTCTGGTGTTAAGGGTCAGCTGAGGGCCCCTGCGGCTGATTGGACGGTTTAGTGTCTTTCATAAGACACTTCATTCCTTAAAACACTTCAGCAGCTGAATGCTTGCTGTGAATGAGGGCTTTGCTGTTAAAGGTCACAGATTAGACTGCTTTAGGAGATCGTATGGTACATCCTCAGGGTTGTTATTCATAAGCTGACTAGCTACCACTCATTCAAAAGTCATGGGTAGTTGAAGCGTGGTTTTAGTCCTGAAGTGACCTGAGGACCTGTGTGACCTAGATCAGAGGAAAATAGTTGAATTGTAGAAATAATTGGCAACTGCTTGGGAAGAATCGCTCTTTGTAATTGTTTAAAAGTTGTGTACTGTAAAAACGTGCAGTGTGTTGATATACATAAGCTCTAATTATTAAAGAATCAACCACCTCCACTGATTTGTTCTTCAGCGTGACCACATTGTCCTCCTTAAATCAGTGAACCTGGTCAAACAATGCTGAATTCATGGTCTTTTCTTTTTCCCGTTCTTTCTTAGTTTTATTATTACTTTGCGTGTGTGTGTGTGATATTCTTAATTTGTCCTCTTGCGTCACCGTACACACGTGGTGATGTACGCAGAAGCATTTGCGTGTATGTTTTTGTGTTGTGCCTTCAGCGACAACATTAAGCCAACATTTCTAAGAGGATTCCCGCTCCATTGCTCTCGCGACACCAACACACACACACACACACACACACACACACAAAGTAAATGAGCTCACATTTACTTAATACTCCATTTCCTATCTAACCTATCAGCTAAATTGGAAATACAAAGCGATTTCTAAAAGTAGACACGTGCATTTGTGTACGCACAACAGGAAATGAGGGATTTGGACTTATTAATGATCCACAAGGTGGTAGCTGTAAGTGTCGAGCTCTGGCAGAGATGCTCGTGTGGATGAATACATGGTAGCATACAGTGAGAGCAGTGTAATAACTGCTCCGATCCAAGCAAATGCTATTTGGCATTTTAGTGACGGCCAAGCTGACACAAATTCCAAAGGTAAATGTATCTCAGATCTCAGCTTGATACGTACAATACAACAAATGAATCTTTGAGAGATACAGCCACGCGTGTCAAGTTTCTACGTAATAACTTCTGCTGTCAAGAGTTTGAAGGTTTGATTTTCTTTGTCTGCGTTTTAGGAAGATCTTAGCAATGTAGTAATTTGAGTTGCATGGACATTTTTACTGTTGGCCATCAGATAAGAAAATAGTGATAAACCCTATTTAAAAAAACACATAGCCAAAGGTGTGATGGTGGTGGAGGTGGGTTTGTGTTGACATGCTTACAGCATACAAACAAATTAACATCACTCCACTGAAGGTTTTGTGCCTCCTCATGAGGTCCATGAAATAAATCACATTTGTCAAACAATTTGACATATTGAAAGGTCTCATTAAAATTACTAGTTTTGACCACCTTACTGTGGCATTTTTTGAAACAGATTAGAGGGGCTTTGCTTTACTGTAGTTTAATAGATTGTTCTTGAATTATGTACAAAGTATTACCAAACATTAGATGTTTTAAAATGAAGGATATTAGTAGCATTGAAGTTTAGCAGTTAAAAGCAGTACCACAGCCCAACCTCTTGTGCCGAGACAGTAAAGTCTTCATGTGGACTGAAGCTCATTGTCAGGCCTTGTAAGAGGACCATTTACAATATTTGAATTTTAACAAGCAGCATTCTTGGTCCCAGGCCTTTTAAGAGAGTCTCCTTTTTCTGAAGTTTGATTTATTTCTCCAACATGAAGGATTACTCAGCAGGAACAGACCATTACAAATAGAAAATCCACACGGGGCGAGCAAAAGGAAGGATAAGGCAGGAAGTCCGACTCTCTTGTCATCTTGTCTGCACTCTCAACCACTGTTATTGATTATACACTAACCTTTCTCTCCCTGTGGAGCTTGTCTTCTAAAAATACCTCTGTAGCTTCCCGCTGAGCCTAATCATTCGGTGTGTGTGTGTGTGTGTGTGTGTCTTTGTCGATTTATATCTGTCCTTGCAGGTTGTCTGTGTGTTTATGCCCTTGTTCGTTCATTTATCTCTCTTTTGTCGAAATGTCTATTTATTGGAGGGTTTAAATGACACTCGTTCTCCGCCATCTGCACCTTCACTGTTTGTGTCCTCTGTTATGGCTTTTATAAAAGTCAAGAAATGGGAGTCAAGATGGTTCAGTAATTGTTTACATGAAGGTTGCCCAGTTGTTTGGCTTTATTTTCAATGTTCCTTTTTCCATATGTATTATGGTGTTTTTTTTAACAGCAGTTAAGTGTATTTTTACTGTGAAAATAAAGCTAAATCGTGTGTGTGCGTGTGTGTGTGCGCGCCTGTGTGTG
This sequence comes from Embiotoca jacksoni, assembly GCF_022577435.1. Taxonomy (NCBI): domain Eukaryota; kingdom Metazoa; phylum Chordata; class Actinopteri; family Embiotocidae; genus Embiotoca; species Embiotoca jacksoni. The sequence goes on from NW_027185374.1 coordinate 5,487,891, forward strand.
TGTGTGTGCGCACGCCTGTGTGTCCCTCAGAGTTGTTGCGGTGTCGCTTTGAGGAGCAGGGTCTTCTGCAAGGAGACTGTCGTGGGTTTGAACCCCACCTCACCATTATGAAGCTGTCCAGAGCATCAAAACTACGATCACAGGTATACACACTCTCACAGACACACACATTCTGGGTAGCGTGGTTTAATTGTCTTCATGCAAAGCTTCCATTTGCCGTCACAGCTTGCTTTTTTTCGAAAGCAGAACTTGCAACTGCTGCGGAGTTGCTCGTCTTTCTCTTTCTAAACATCCTTTTTATTGCCCTCACTGTGGCTGTAACGTGTCATCCAATAGTTTGATGCCAAAATATTGCTCCAGCCAAAACTACTAGTGGGAATAACTGTGGTATTTAAAAGGAGAACTGAATATATATTGTTTCATAGTTCATGATATAAGAGCTATATTCTAGTGGGATGGATTAAAGGATGCAGTTACTCAGGAGAAGAGAAAGGTATATGAGGAGAGCATGGGTATGAAAATCATAAAGATATAAATAAGAGGGTGAAGGAGGGAGAAGAAGGAAACGGATCAGGTCAGGAGGTGAGAGAGGGAGGACAATATCTATCTTCTTCCCTCCGACACTTGATGGCACTTTATCCTGCTTTGGCGCCTGCCAGGCGGTGTTCTTGTCTCCTATAGTCTGTGTGTGTGTGTGTGTGTGTGGTGTGTGTGTGTGTGTGTGTGTGTGTGTATACATATATATTTCTGTGTGTATCATAAAAAAAGTGATAAAGTTGACATAAACAGGATTTCCCCTTTGTCTCTGTCAGGGTATAAAGCGTGTGGACTCGGCCCTTTTCTCCAACTATACTAACAAGTAGGTACTTGGTTTTTCTTACAGGGAAAAATTCTTGAGCTTATAGTGCACCGACTGTGTTTTAAGGTTGAGTCAATAAGTGCAGTGGGACATTATATAATTTTACATGTTCATTATCACTTTCCTTATCGATGTCTGCATTGCATTTTTGGTCATCCAGTTGTAACTCAAGACAAAGATTTGAACGTTGGTGACGCTGTAGTTTCGTAAAATTGTTCAACACCCTGATAATGTTCTTGGCACGTGAGTGCTACTTGAACAGCGTCATATTTCATAATGTTTTGACTCTAGTTTTGTATTTATGAGATGAAAATGTACCGTAGCCCATTCCATTTATTGGCTGGCTGATTGTATTGGCCGATACTGGTCACAGATAAATTATTATCAGCCTTTATGTTGCCTGATATGTTTTTACATAATATAATGTAAAAAAAAAAAAGAAGATAGATATTTGGGGTAATTTAGAAATTTGTGTTTCTTTAATTCATAATTATTTATTTAGACAATAAAGTTAAACTGTAAAATATCCTGCCTCCATTACAAGTATTTGGTAAAGAAACATCAGCATTGGCCCAAAAATACAGCATTGGGCTTAAAAATGTTCACATCATACCATATTTAAAATGGATTGTCACATGTAGTGCTCTTTGCTGTCAAGTGGCTGTAATGACTGACGTCTGCTTTACTGTCTGCTGGAGGCACCCACGCTCCCGTCTCCGTCTCTTCTCTGTCTCATTGTCACTTTGTCTGTCTCACTTCACTCAGATTTTTTGGAGACCAGACAGTGGAGCGGGTCGATTTGTGTTCTATGTTGAAAAAGAAGCAACAAGACGGATATTACCACACTGAGACTTCACTACAGCTTGGTTAGTACGCGCGCACATGCACACGCGCGCACACACACACACACACACACACACACACACCACACGTTAGTGGGGTTTTGTGTTGGTGCGTGCTCTGTCTGGCTCTCAGGTGGAAAAAAAGAGCCACCAGAGGGCGCTGGCAGCTCAAAAACAGCCGATGGGCAGTGATCTGCTATTCATACCTGTGGGAGAAATTAGCTCCCAGCAGCATGTTTTAGGGTATTAACTGGCAAAATGTGTTGTTTATAAGTGTCTTTGTCGTTACTTAATATTCATGAAACATACCATTTTTTACATTACTTTGGAAAGGTTCGCGTGACAAAGAGTCGATGTAACTTGTGTTTTTTTTGTTATTTGTAACATTGCTGCTGGTTTGATTGGGAGGTTTCTTTCTTTTTAATAGGTTTGTAAAATACTATTAAACTCCATGTACCCAGCAGAAACTAAAGGAGTGGCAAACTGGTTGAACCAAATACCATGAGGCTACTCAAGAGCTCATTTCCATTTTACACATTACTGCCTGGTTGTTCATGACCACCCTGCCAGTTCTTAAAAAAAACTTGGCAGCGCTGTACAATTGATGCTCTAATGGCCACTGAGTGAAGTAGAACTGAAGGGCTTTGAGTTGTTGCAGCTGAGCTTCAGAAAGTTAAACAGTTTTTGTAAGTTTCCGATGAAACACAGAGATGATTGATGTGGACCTGGTACATTTTCTCTGGCTCTTCTCTGAATGTGTTGGCAGAGGTCTTTATGTCTTGGTTTGCTTTCTTTAAACGAACGGACGACGTGCTCAGTTGTTCAAGCTCATTGCATAGTGGGTAAAAACTGTTTTCAGTGTTGTATCTTTTGAGCCTTTCATGTAAAATCCTGTTGTTGTGCAGTTCATGTTACTGTGCAGCCCGACGTGAACCTGAGATGGTAGTGTTGATCACTGTTGGGATGCAGACAGACAGACAGTATGTTTGTGCTCCTAGTCCAGTGAATGCTAGGAGCTAATAGCTAATGTTGTCTGAAAACAGAGACCGGCTTCGGAGGATTTACTTTTAGTGTTTCAGTTTTGTCCGTCCACCAATAAAACAAATTGCCATAATTAGTTATTTAACTGCGACTTTGTCATCCATCACTGCTGCAGAGAACCTCACAGGGATTTGAGATCCAAAAACCGTGGAGCTTTGTGGCTGTTGTGAACTGTGAGATTCTGTGAAAATAGCAAACGGTTTTCTAATGATGTGTGTGTGAAAGAGATGTCGTCATTTAAACTGCTCCTAAAAACACAACACTCTCTGGAAAGTAGCTTAATACTTCTGAAATATCTTACCAGTAATGTAACACGGTTCACTGAGACTTTTTTTTGTCTGGATCAGCTATGTAGGAGATTTCTTAAAACACCTTTGATGTGTTTTGAACTCTAACTGATCCTCGTTTTTGTCTTGAGAATCTCTGCTTTGAACTACTCGCTAGTGTGGTCTGTGGTTGTATTCAAACCAGTCCTCTGATCATCACAGCCCAAAGAGCCGACAGACAAACCAAAGATTTGTCAAAAAAACTTTTAATGTTGTGCCATTATGACTTAGAATTATATTAATATTCTTGAAGTACTGCACAAAATGTAGAAACAGTGACATGATAATTAACTTTTTTTAAACGTCAGTACGTTTCTCAGTGTGAAAACACTTTGAGCTATAGTGATTTCCTGTGGACAAAAACAAATAAAAACATACGGCAGCACATTTATGTGATGTATAATTGTCTTCCTGGATCACCAGTAGTCACACACACACACACACACACACACACACACACACACACACACACACACATAAAGTGTTAAGCACCAGTGTATCATGGATTGACTGAGACTTCACTGTGAAAGAGCTATACTAATTGCTGTGTGTGTGTGTGTGTGTGTGTGTGTGTGTGTGTGTGTGTGTGTGTGTGTGTGTGAGAGAGAGACAGAGAGAGAGCTGTCAGCTTGAGTGGAACTCGGCTGTCACAATGTTTTGTGGATCACTGGGTTGTCTGTGCGAGACAGAGTGAGTGTGTGCGTGGGAGTGACACCGAGCAGAGGGATGTTTACCTCACATTTCACATCATCAAAAAAAAAAAAACTTCTGCTTTTATCAAGTGGTTTTCCAAAACAACACATACATATTTAAAATGTGTGAACATGTAAACAGAGCACCGCATCCACTTGTCTAATATGATGCAGCAGTGTTACAGTGTGGAGGGTTTGGGTGCAAAGTTATAATGCCGGCTAAAATGTTGTACTAAGCTACAATTTGCAACCCTGATATACAGCATGAAGATAATCTGTACAGAAAATGTTACCTCCTGTAAAGCATAAAAAATAATGTAATCTCGTTGTAATTTTATTCATAAAGAAATTTAAACTATTTGTGGTTAGTAAAAATAGTTTCATGTATTTTCACTCCAGGATTTGCAGAATTCTTTTTGTGAATGCTGCGATCAGAAATGGTTGATTTTGCAGAAGGTTTTTTCAAGTATTGCAATTCAATTTTCAGAGTTTGATGTGTAATTGCCAAAAATAGCAAGTCACAGCAAAAAATGTGTATAGGTAATCCGTTCCTTTGATAATAAGCATACTCTATGAATGTTTTAGTATATATAAATATTTTGTTTTGTAAAGAAAAATCCTAATTAGTGACAAAGCTTTACAAAACAGTCCGTGATGGTGATATGGAATATATAGGCTATATCCTCTGTAAAAAAAATAAAATAAGCGCCTTTAATGCTTTTTAAATGAATTCAACACGGATGTATGCGCAAAAACAAAGTGCGATCTCTCAGGAAGGCGGTAGAAAAGAGAAGAAACTACAATGTTCTGGCATGTGGTTTGTTTGGATGATGAGAGTTTGAAGAGCTTTGCTGACTGTAGATGACAAGTTATTTTTGTGGTAAAGCAAGTCTTGTTTGGAAAGGCTCACTTTGTGCCATAACGCTTGCAGCAAACTTTCTACTGGGTACCTTTTACTGCAGGAATATTGCAAAATAGCAAGCACCCTCAAAAAGTGTGGCGATTGTTTGAATTCACAAAAATCATTTAAATTGCAAGATTGTGATTCCCTGGAGGGACTGACTAACGGTTAATACAGTTTAATACTTCAGATCCTCCAATTCTGTCGCCAGCAAAAAAGTATTTTCTGGCTACTTTGTCAAATCCAAATAAATCGAGCAACTTGTGACTTTGTTTACTGTGTAGCCAAACAAGCACCTTGTTTTTCATTCGTGAAGCTGTTATCAATTAGTTATAATTACAAACAATATATTACACGCATGCACTTTGGCATTGACAAGTAGTTTGAATCTAATGTGGGACTCTAACTAATAATAAAAACAACAATAGAGGGGCAGTTACAGCATGTAAAAGCTTTTAATGGCTTTTTCTCCATCCTGATTTCTTTGTTTTTGTGTTCTAAATGAAAGGAATAAATGGTGAAAGATGTTGTGCTGTCCACTTGTTTAGACAGGTGGCAAATGTGTAGAAGTCAGAGCTAAGACGCTGAAACACTCTCAAGGATCTTTTCATTCTCTTTAAACACACTGCTTTGGTGCAATGTGACGGGAATGTAAGCAAAGAAGCTGGGATAAATAAAAAAGGATATGTTGACAGGTGTTGATAATCATTCACCTTGTCATTAGTCGGTGCTTTTGGAAAATGTTTGTAAGAGATTTTTTTTTTAAGTGGTTTTATTTTACTCAGCCTGAAATAAATGTTGTTTTTTTTCCCCGAGAAGGACCAGTTTCTTCTTAACGAGTATTTGAACTGGCAAAGAAAAGAAAAGCCAGCGTATCATGGTTTTGTCACGTCCTCTCATGTTTGTGTTTTCTTCTGGACAATCAGATGGTGTTTCTAGTTGATCTGCGGAGGCAATACTGTACAGTAGAATGATAGTAAGAGCTGCCATCATAGCATGTTGGTATTTACATTCACACCTACAGGTTTACATACAGAAACACTCAGTGTATATTATACAGGTATTAATGCACGCATACTGAAGCCCACAGACACAGATACACACCAAATCACAGCACTATGGCAGCACACGCACATGGACAGATGAAGGTGATTTGTTGCACTGTGACCTTTTGGTATTTTATTGAGATAATGTCACTCACTTCTGCACAGACTGTGCTGCGTATTTCTTTTCCCTGTAAAAACGAGTCTTTGGCAGAGATTACGTTTCACTTGCCAGCCAAACAGCCAGATGACGCAGTTTGCTGATTTGCATGCAAGTGGGCTAATTTCTCTCAAAGAGAAATATTGAATCAGGAAGCTTTGATATTCGAACGATGAAACATGAGGAGTGTTTAACAGTCGTCAGGGGTTATCGATGCCTTAAACATTAAAAGTATTGGGAGAGTAACATAACTCAGGGTTTTGTTGGGTTGAGTTTGGGTTTTTTTCTACGTCTTCTGGCTTGCAGAGCCCATAACCACTCAGTTGTTTTCATTGCTAAAAGAAGGTTTTCTGCAGTACAGCGGAAAAAATCTGATAAATCAATTCTACAAAAATCTCAGAAAAAGCAATTTAAGAAAATACAGCAAACACTTGTGTTACACTTAATTGGTTCTTGACTGCAGATCATTTGAATGTTCCCCTAATTGTTTCACTCTCTGTTCCAAGATACATTTGTATGGCTGTCCCTACTGCTTGAGGATCTTTTTTTTTTACTTTAAACAGCAGTGATCAGTGTCCTCGTTCAGCTGGAAGCGCTTAAACTTTTGGATGTGTGGAGAAATGAAAACAAAAACCAATGAGCCCCAAATGTACTGAATGCTCTGTCTGTTTCTGCTTTTAAAGCATCCTGTTTGGAAAGATTGGCACACCCCTGCTGGCTCTGTTTTCTAATAATTAATTTGATTGGATAGACTCTCTCACCTCTCTTCCTTTCCTTTCTTCTTCTCTGTAATAAATTAGCGTGAGAGAGTTTATGAATGGCTAAATCATTAGAGAGAGCATCTGAGTAGGGCCTTTGTAGCGTATATCCATCTTCATGGCGCGGACGCATTGCCAGCGTTTGTTTGGTGGTCCCATTTGAGCACAATTCAAGCTTAAGCAGCTTCATGGCCTGAAAACGACAGAATTACACAATTGAAGAAATGCTTTTCAGGGGAGGAAAAATTATTGTTACAAAAACTAATTCAATAAGTCTCGATTAAATGTCCATAGGAACTCTCAGCATGCAGTGGCACCAGCGGGCCTGATGTAGTGTGTCCTGCTTAGATCGCAATTATGAGCAACAGTGTTGGGGAAAAAAAGAGTTGGAGATACTGTATCTCCCACTTCGTGGAAAGAACTACCAATAAAATGTTGGGAAATGGCAGCAAGGCCCTGATCACTGGCATTTCCTCGCTGATTAATTACATAATGCTGGTTCTGCCAATTTAAAAGGAAACATACACAGTTTGTTTAGTTTCAGCTGTAGACTAATTTCATGAGTTAATGAAGCACACCAAATACACCGCTCCAAACACTGACTAATTACAGGCAACTTAATTGTTTTCACGTCCTTCACATTCTTCGAATATTTCTAAAATGCAGCAGTACTTTACCACCTTAAATTTATACTTTTGAGACTTTGACTGCATTGAGTAAGTTGTTTCATGCCAGTCAGACGACACAGTATCAGCCTTATAATGGTGCAATAGTAGGACGATTGCTTGTTTTATCCAAGCAGATACCAACCATTGCGTTTGTGAACTGCCGTTTTGAAACCTCAAGTTCAACAATTTGGCAAAAGATCACATTCCTTCTCCGACGACAACCACAAGACGGCACTCTTTCAGGCACAACTGAAAATATGGTGAAGACAAATAACAATGATGTTGTCAGTGCTGCCAGGTGACCACTCATCCCCCTTCTTAATGAGCTGTGTATTTCAATGAAGCTATGAAAAATGGCAAGCTGCTGTATGACTGGTCTGAGTCCAGAGTCCTGTCTCTTGGCCAAGTTACAACAAAAATGTTTGCCCGGATGACTGCTGAATCTGACAGTGTCTACATCAAAAATAAAAATGTCAAGTAGTCCATTCTTGGCACTATACATCAAACAAGACAACTGCCAACAGCATCTGTAGGATCTTAAATATGTTCCAGCAGCAAGAAGGCCCTGCCAGCACTTCTCAAATATTGACAAAGCAAGAACAGTAAAGCTTTTCCAGAATCCGCTTTTCTCATGTCAGTATCTACATCTGTAGTGAGTACGGCAAAAAATAAGCTCCTGACAACTTGCAATAGTGAACGCTAAGAGGATAGAAGCAGTGCGAGAGAGAGATTAAGGAGATGAAAAAGGACAGAAGAGGGATATAGAAGAAGAAGCAACAGTTACTGAGTAGATAAGAGGCTGGAAGGACAAGTGAGACAGTTTGAAAAGGATAGAGCAGAGAATAAAAGTGATTAAATGAGAATGATGAATGCTTGCGGGAAAACCAAGGAGAAGGAGGCGAGGCTTGCAGAAGCAGTAGAATTAGATAGTGAGGATGAGAAGGGCAGACCGGACGGCCAGACAGACGGCGAGAGAAGATTGAGAGTCTGAGTGAAGGTGACATTAAGCAAACGACCGAATACAAGCTGGATTTTAGAGGCAGGCTGAAGCCAAGATGGGTCAAACGAAGAAGCAGTCAGATGATGCAATGATAAGAGAGGGAGAATAGTAGCAGTATGACAATACAGACAGGAAGATTGGATAGGGTTTGGAAAGGGAGAATTACCCCCCAGGATGTCTGCATCATGTGATGAAACTCAACTCAAGTGAGCTCAAATATTTTTCTCCCTCATTTTTCTCTAAATATCCAACACTGGTTCTTTGTCTTAACATTTCATGAATGTATTGAGATGATATCCGTCCGACACTTTAATAGAACTGACTATTCGGAAACTCATAACGCTGCAACCATAGACTGTCTGTAACAGTGGATGGGTCCGAAAAGTGCGGCAAATGTGGAAATGCCTTAAACTGCAATACCACCGGAGCTAGGGGTTGGCTCCAAAAAAGCCTCCGGCTCTATATACTTCCATTCAACTTCTTTCATGAAATACAAAGTCAACAAATTTTTTTTCCACAAGTCATGTGGTGTAATTCGCTAAAGTCCTTCCTTCGTATTTAGTTTTCTGGTGGTCCATCTGAAAATAATTCCATCATTAATTAGATATTAGGCCGGGTCAGAACCGCCCATCGTTCCTCCCCAGTTCACTGGTCACTTCCTGCTCCAAAAAAAAAACAAGATGGTGGCAGCCAAAATCCGAATGTGAGGCTTCGGAACTGCAGTTTTCAAACCAATGGGTGACGTCATGGTTTGTAGCGCTTGGCCGCAACATACGAAAATAATCAGAAGTATTAAACACTCAGTTTAGAATTGGTTTTACCTGTAGGTGTACATGTCCAGTTTCTAAAAAGCACCGAGTTGAAATAATGGTAATTTAGCATAATTGACACGTTTCCATTAGAAAATACAATCAAGAAAAGACAGTTATATAAATAATACAAACAACCTCAAGCTGTTACAGCAGTGAACATAACGGAAACATCCCACAGCCATATACTGCATGATTGAGTCAGAAAGGCTTTGACAACCTCAGCAGTCTGGATGAGCAAATAAAAATACCATCAGCAATCATATATAAACCTGCAAGTAGCTCAATGGTCAGTCTGTTGGTGTGCGAGTAAACGCTGATGAAGCATGAATGTTTGTGAAACATGCTGCTTTACATTTGTGTGTGTGTGTGTGTGTGTGGTAGAGGGAGGGATGTGGTAATTTAGAGAGGCAAACAGGCTACATTACCAGCTGAAGCAAAGCAAAGTTATGTGGTGTTTCTGGTTGTCTTAATAGAAAATAAAAGTGCCAGTTCACAGTTCAATTTGAAAATCTCTCCTGCTGCTGAGCTCAAAATACCAACAATGGAAACACAACATTTTACACTACAAGCCCATTTGGTTTTGTGTTAAAACTTGGCTGAAATGTGTAAAGCTTATGAATAATCTTCTTCTTTGTCAGTTGGATTAAAAGTCCTAGACTTTTTATGTGTGCCATGTGTCAGGCTTCTGCTCTTGGTGACAGCTGGATGAAAAGCAGTAATCTATATGGAAAATGTGCACCTCGGTGACAAACAGTTCTCCTCCGCCTTGAAGTGAACATTTGAAGCAGCAAATAAGGATAAAAAAGGAAATGAAAAACCGAGGGGTAGAGAGCTGTTGTTATATCATTGTTTGTCTCTTATAGCTTGAACACGGGTAGTTTATTAAACAGGCACTGACTTTCAGTGTGTATGTGGTGATCATGGATAGACAGACAACCTTGGTTTAATTTGATATTTTAAATGCAAAAATCAATGACCAAATATTGATTTTAGTCCGAAATAAATACATGTTAAAAGAAGTAAACAGTGACCTGCAGTAGTGTGTAGCTACATCTGTTCACATTGCTGTCGTTGCTGTGGGAAATCCATAAAAACAATTGTAGTTGAAGTGCTAAAATGCCTGGCGTGTTACACAAAGCCTCCACATCACTGTATTTGTAACATACACACGTGTCTGTGTGTTTTTGTTCTCGCACATCATGGCTATTGCTTCATTTGATGTTCTGTTAGCATGTCTATAGTTCATTATTCGTATATACAATTATTACAATAAACAGTCGGCCACACCACCGGAGCAGATTGGAGTCGCTGTCATCTGCAGCATGCAGCCATTTTATTCTCTTTGTGTTCATAACATGTCTTGTGACCGGATAAGTATCGAGGCACCATGTGTTGATCTTCAGCTAAACAAAGTCAACACTGTTGCAGTGTTTTCTTTAACCATCGGCCTCCCTCTGCATTGTGTGGATTAAGCTGAAGATGGCTCTGATACAAGTTCTCACAAGATCATAGAACAGGAATTTCTGACGTGTTCATTTGCAACTGTTTTAGTCGAACATGCAGGAAAGGAAAGAGATAAAGTCAACAGAATACATGTTGTTTGGATAACAAGTGGCGAACAACCGTGATGTCACCCATTGGACACTGATCGGATTGGAAACCCAAGGGCACTACGCCTCCCTCCGCACTGGCCTAGCTTTTCAGACCAAGAGGCCACACCCACTTTTATAGGGATAATAACAATAACCCGATTAGCCCAACATTGAAAAGCACGAAGGATTTAGTCTGTATCTGTGTCGATGTTCACATATGGTACAGTGTAACCGACAGGCTGTAACAATCTGCCCTCATCAATGACAACGCTCAAGCCCCACAAATAGCAATCATCACAGCTGTGTGTGTGTGTGTGTGTGTGTGTGTGTGTGTGTGTGTGTGTGAGAAAGTGGCAGCTGTGTGGTGAACACTGCGGTTGGAGACAGGCCTCCACTGTCCAGTCACACAGCTGAGGTCAGTGCACAAACGCTCTGCAACGCATGTGGTGTGTTTGCGTTTCTTTATTCACCTTCCCCGCACCCCCTCGTGTGTTATCCTCCATTACGACGAGGAGAGACGTGTTTTTAACTACACCCGCTCCGTCAGGTTGTCCACATGCGGCTACAAGAAAAAAGCATCCGGGGAGCCGGTGGAGTGTCGGTGCTTACTCAAGGATTTATTAGCAGAGCCTCTGAGGGGAGCTGTCAAGGGGGCTTCAACAAAAGACCTCTGGTTGAAAAGCTGTCTCTAATCACCTTTTCTACCCGCATCATCATTTTAAACGGCGCTCCACGGGCGACAAAACGCTTAGACATCTAGAAATAATTGATTGTTTAAAGATGAATAAAAAACATCTCTAATTTGTGATGGATTTCTTTATCTTTACAGTGATATAGTTGTTCCAACATTTATTCCCACACATCCGGGGTTTTTCTCCTGAATTCTTTTAACAGTTAATGCCTTGAATACGTCCATGCATTACTTCCTGTACAAAATACATATGATGATTCATTTTTGAGTAATTTTCCTCGACCCATTCAGCTGAGATTTTAGGTTCCGAGAAGATGTGCGTCCTCTGGATGTGGAGGTTCACCAGTCCGGGCTTTGCTATGTGATGATTCCCTGCTATAGGGAATGCTAGATAAGCTGCTGTTAGTTGCAGAGTGCTGGTTGGCACGCAGAGCTGGACAGTTGCCTCCACATATGTGGATGTAGTTTCTTCAGCTGCCTGAATAAAGTGTGACTTCCTACAGAGAAAGTGTAACCGGAATCAAGGATGTCCTGGTTATGTTTTCTGTGGCCCTAGAATAGCTCAAATATAATAAGTGTGGTGATCAGCATTTTATAATCAAGAGTTTATGTTGAAACACATGTATTTCATTTATTATTTTTGGTATCGAGAATCAGTTTCAGTGGTAAATTTCTGGTGTCTTGACGTCCTTACCGGCTGACGTCAGACAAAGCTGTGATTTTTTTTTTTATTATATTTTTTTTCAAACACCAGTGATTTTGAAGTTGTCATCTGTATCCTAAATACAATCTGTTATACTCCTTTGTATCTGATACAAAAAAGCATTATAGAAATTCTTATCCCAGGTCACAAGAACTATAGTTTGAGTATTTAAAAAAAAAAAAATCCTCACTTTTTGAAAGTGAGAGAAGCAAGAAAGAATTTGTCATTTTGGCTACGACTTAAACTAATAGTCAGTTATGAAGTGCTACTGAGTAATGTTCTGTCAATCAACCAGATGCAGTTAACGAACGCAAACTCATTCAAGGTAGATTTTGAACCAGCCCACCCACCACTGCATTGGGTTGGGTTCCCACTCTAGCATCTATTATTAATTACATTTGCAGCGTTTTTTGGGTTTTTTTTTTAATGGCTGCAGCATGTGTGATAACACTGAGTGTAGTGAATGTAAATGGAAACCTGGTGACGTGCCATTTCTCGACCCTCACCTTGCGAGGTCGTTACTCTTGACCATTGAACAAAAACCATACTTGACCTCAGAAATGACCAAAATTGTTTTTGCAGTTTTAAAAAAAAAAAAAAAATCTATATTTGAATGCCTCAAAATACCACTACACGCCCCATAAATAACAAACATCTGCGCAGGAGCAGGCTGCAGCTGCCGGCTATTCAACAACCATTATTGAAGCCACAGTGACGAGAGGAGGTGGAGCTTGCAGCCCCCACCCCCTCCCCCCTTCCTCCTCCCACACACACACACAGAGTAGTGTCTACTGTCTCCTCATATGCTGCTCCTTTTTTCTCATCCACATGCTTGCCGCATGCTCGCAATGTCTCTGTCTGAATCATACACTTGCTCATATGGCACAGCCCACCTCCTCCGTCCCCATCTAGTAACACACATGTACACTTTTTTATTTCATCCATTCCTGCCCCTCCTCCACCCACCCCACTTCAAACACACAAAAAAAAAATACTCTTTTTGTCTCCCACACACACACACACACACACACTATCTCTCTCTCTCTCTCCAGCTTTCCTAATCTCTCCCACTCCCTCTCTCGGCTACACACACCCCTCCTCCCTGTGTCAGTGCAAAGTAGAGCAAGGAGCCACTCTTTCATGTTTTTTCCAGCGTCTGCAGCCTAGCTCTGTCTTCTTCGGGCTGCACGGAGAAAGAAGGGAGGGTGTCTTTCTTTTTTTTTTTCTTTTTTTTTTTTTTCTTTTTTGCCTCCATCCTCACCAGGTTTGTCTAAACGAGTGACACAGAAGGCAAGACGAGAGGATAAAGAGGGGGAGAGCCAGAGGGGAAGAAGCAGGACTCTGGCTCCATCTGTCTGTCTTAGAACAAGGGGCTGAGGGAATAGAGGGGTAACAGCGGGGCGAGGGGAACAGGAGGAGAGGGAAGGAGGCGCCATGGGTCAACTGTGCTGCTTCCCTTTCTCCCAAGCTGAGGAAAAGATCAGTAAGTGTCTCCTGCTCCCGTCTCCGTGTGTGTGTGTGTGTGTGTGTGTTGTTGTTGGAGAAACCAATTGGACTCAACGGTGCTGTCTGCTGGGAGAGACTGTGTGCATGCAGTGTAGGAAGATCATGTACACCATGTGTGTCAGCTGTCTACACAAGAGCACACATGCATGTTTGCATGAGATGGACAGGGAGTGTTTGTGAGAAAAGAGTGTGACCGTGTGCCGTCTAGTGCTCTGTGTTCATGTATTTGTGGAATAATGGGGATATTTCAGCAGTGTAATTCAGTGTAATTGCTCTGTGGCACAGCCACAAAGCCACACTGACAGCTTCAGATGAAATAGTTGCCTTGTTAACAGTCACTGATGAGTCTCCTAAGAGCCCTGTTGTTGTAAATATCAACTGTAGGCTGTAAAGTTCTGCTTAAAATCTCATACTGATTAGATTGATACCTCTTCGACAATAAAAACTTAAAGGGACACTGTGGAGTTTTATTGTAAACTTAAATCTATATTTACATTCAGTGTTTATCACCAGAAATCAGTGTGTATCCTTGAAGCCCCACGGAATAATTTGTCTTCCTCATAGACCAGTTTTGTAAAACAAATATTTGAGTTGTCTTTCGCACGAGCCTGTTTGCTTGCTTTCAGTTTTCTTTGCCGCCTTTGCAGATGTATTCGCATGTTTGTTTTTTTAATCTTTGTTCCTTCCACCAACAGTTGAACAGCAGAGTAGCGTGAAAGCGGCAGCAGGTTATTAATTGCATGCCAATGTTCATGTGTGTCCTTGTGCACACGAGCCAAAACAAAACAGGGATTGTACTCCAAAAACAATTATTTCCCCACAGTGTCACTCGAGATCAAAAACTCCACAACATATCTTTTAAATAGTAGAGCATTGGTCTGTAAAGAAAAGTAATGAATGGAGAACCAAACAAAGGAAGTCACAAAGTAACTTTGTCTTTTTGGTTTTGTGTATGTTGATGCAGTTCAGGTGTCATTTGTCTGATCAATGTAAATATAGTCGTTTTTATCCTTTTTTTTTAATCACTATTTTCAGAATACATTTGGGAGCATTGAGGGAACCACCTCCGTAATTAGTGCTCACTGTGTTGCTTTAACAAAAGCACTCAATAGCCCGCAGGCTAAATATCCCCTCCAACATGTTTTTAAGGCACATAAAAAAAAAAAAAAACACTTTGAATAATAATTTTCGTGAAATGGTTTCTCAACTATGTTCACTTACTCGTTAAGCAGTCTTCAATTTCATTTTGTTTTATTCAAGTCTTGATATTCATAAGATATTTTTTGTGTTTTAAGTACCAAAAAACTGTCTCAATATAGTTTTACATCATTTTTTTTTTTTTTTTTTTTGCATCTCTCTATCTCGAACAGGCTGCTTTGTGTCTTTAAGGCTGTGGAAGGCCTGAGATGCAATGAGCTTGTGACATCACAAACTTACAGAACTCCAAACAGCTTGTTTAAAGAAGCAGCTGCTGGACATTTCTCTGTGGACTGAGTGTTTTGACACTTTCACAGTATTCATAAAGCACCTCGATCTGCTTTATAACCAGAAAATAAATGTAACCGTCCCTTTCTACAACATGGGACCTTTAAGGAAAATCTGAATATCCAAACATTTTTAATGGACAAGTTTCACCGTGGGCTACAACACTTCTCCTTCAGTAACGAGTCTAATCTCATTGTACGCAAGTTGGAGGTTTCAAGGCTCTCGCAGTTTACTTCATACTACATATTGACTTTTTGTGATGTCACTAAATCTTACTCACAATTTCACATCCTAAAAGCAGATTTAAGGTAATTACAGGGAAAATTTCTCCTTTCAGCAGACGAATATGAAAACAGCCCTGTGTGGTGGCAAGCTCTGCAAATCAACCTTAAGAATGAAAGTCAAATATCTGACGGAAGTAACAATAAGCGAAACATATATTGATTGGAGGGCGACTTTAAAATAACTTGTAAATGACTCTGGGGATATCATCCGACCTTCCTAGATATCCATCTACACAAACCACAACTTTTCCTGGAAGAGAGTTTGTTGGAGCACCAACGTTATCGAACACGTTGTTCTATGATATCTGCGGTCAGTTAAATGAATGGATATGGATAAATATCAAAAGTACAAGCACACATTTTCAACAAGATTACAGCGACGAAGAAAGGAAACCGGCTGATCATCATCAGTTTAGAAATTCAATGAGCTCTGGAGGATAATTACCAGTGCAGCTTGTGGTTTGATTACAGCTTTCTCACTCATTGTTCTGCCGCTGTCATGTCGGTTAATTTGCATTTTGGGTGAATGTACAACTTTGTGCTTCTTTGTTTTGTAGAAGATCTAGACTTTCTATTAGGTAACAATAAAAGATACAAAATCTCTGATGTGATGAAATACCATTTTACTCATGTTCATTATTACTAACTTTTTCTTTTAAACCGCATCAGACATTCTTGTTGAACGCTACTACGAGATGTCTGCTGTCCTAACATGAGCTCACGCGCCGTTTTTAGCAGCGTTACAAGATTAGCTAAAAGGAAGGCTTCCGTCAGTGGTGCTAGATTTCAGGGTTTTCCCCGTAGTGTTAGGGAGAGTAAATTGAATCTATAACTTGTTTGTCCCAGTTTTCATTCTAGTGCAAGAAATTGAAATTGATCTTATTTAGATAGAACATCTGCGCTCTATGCAGCTGCCTGGAAAAACATGTTCAATGGAAGTAGAGTATGTGGTTATATAATGTTCTTTTCTGCGGACACTTGGATGGTTGGTTAACGGTAGGAGATTGAGCACGTCTGCATATTGTCATAATCGTCACGGTTGGATAATTACACAGTGTTGTTTGGATTAATGATTAGACGGAAACAAAGTCATAAAATGAACCAATGATTTGTAGCTTGTGCGAAATGTATTTGTGCGTGCATGTACAAGACCTTAATCATGCCGATCACAAGTCATAAAAGCAGACTTTGACACACACACACAGGTTTACTGTGCGTGGGGGTTTGTGTGCTCTTTTGTTGCACTGGTTGAAGACTGCGTGCACTCTCTTCCTGCTTCGGTTTTCTCTTCCTCCCTCCTGTGTTTTCCCCTATGTGTCCCTCTCTCGCTCTCTTTCTCTGCTTGCAGCTGCATTGCTATAAACAGTCGAGCCACTGTGCCCTACTTCTGAGTGCAGAGGGATGGAGGGAGAAGGGGAAAGAGTGATGGAGGGAATGACGACTAATGAGGGGAGAAGGAGGGAATGGGCTTCAAGAGAAATGGCGATATTGAGATGGAGTCGGACAAACGGGGAGTGTCTACTGCGGGGCAGATGCCTGTGATGGGGTGACAGTCATGAGCGCAGCAAGACACGTGTGTGTGTGTGTGTGTGTGTGTGTGTGTGTGTGTGTGTGTGTGTGTGTATGTGTGTGTGTGTGTGTGTGTGTGTAAAATTATTCAACCATGACAGATATGACAAGCTGATTAACTGGCGTTCACAGTCACTGCAGGTGAAAAACACATACAATACAAACAAAACCTAACAACATGAAATGCATATAAATGTAACTTAAAAAAATATAGCTCGTCACAATGTTTTTGCCCAGCTCACAAAAAGCTAGAAAAGATATCTGCAGCTTTTGCTTGAATAAACAGCATAAAATGTTGAAAAACGACTAATTGATTTTGATAATTTATTTAAAAAATTGTTTACCGTGTAATTTAAATCTTCTCATTTTAATTCTCTTCATTGTTACGCAAGTATATCCAACGCCTTATGGATGGCCATGCGGGGTGTGATCTGCATCAAACAATTCAACAATTAGTTGATCAATAAATTATTTGCATCGTTAAATTAATCTAAAACTGTTTTTATAAGCAAATAATCGCTGTATTTATATATAAGAATTTCAGTGAACAAATGCTGAATAATTGCTGGTTTCAGTTTCTTAAATGTGAACATTTCAGACTTCTTTATCTGATAGTAAACTGCAGATCTTTGGGTTTTAGATTGTTGGTTAGACAAAACAAGACATTAAGATGTCACCTTGGGATGCAGGGAATTATAATGATAATTTTTTTTCTCTATTTCTTTATATTTTAGAAAACAAACCACAAATAAACTAATAATTGCCAGTTTAATCAATAATAAATCATTTAGTTTTGGCCAATCAAAATGAGATTGTTTCTCTCTTGCCCCATGGCCCCAACTTTCCACCAAATTCATCTGAAACATATAAAGTCCTTCTTAAGGTTTCCTGCCAAATATCAGACAAATAAAGTGATAAATGGACTGAATCAATGATAATTACTCCGTTCCATCATAAAGCTGCCGACACAATCCACTAACTAAATTGCGTTGTAATGAGCCGTTGCCTTTCCATTCCCTCACTTTAGCTCTGAGAGGTCATGATTGTTTATCCCAACTCTCCTAGTTTGTTAAACTCTTCTCGTGTCACCTCCGTCAGCAGCTTCTCTGTTCAGTATCCATTACACCGAATACAATTTACAGATATTTCAAACACTTTGCCATTAGGCAGTTATTACTTGGACTGTGTGGTTTATTTTTTCTTTCCAATTATTTAACCCTTCAGAGTGACACAGGAATAAGTAAATGAAGGTTGGTTCAGTCTCTGGTTGACCACCGTGAGCTCTTCGCCTCCATTAACTGTGTAACAAACGGCACAGGAATGACCTTGAACTGACAAGTCTTCCTGCTGTTTGCACAACCGTGGTATCACAAAATAAGAGCTGTTAAAAATTCAGCTGTGTTTGTATTGGTGAGCTGTGCTGGTGAAGACAGCAGACACCACATGTAATGAAGAGGGGGAGAGAGAGAGCTGAGAACAAAACAGAGGAGGAGAGAGATGTGGAGGGAGTCCAGGGGGAGGAGATGCAGCACTGCTTAATTCATCCTCTTTTCTTTTTTTTCCTCTTATTCAGTCTTCTGAGCCAAGTTTTCTTCTCTTGTTCTGTTCTGTTTAAACTCCTTCCTGTTGCACTGCTAAGCACTCAGCAAATGTAAAAACACTGAAATATTCACATTCTTCCGTCATGTTTTAAGATCCCTGTGTGTCCACATAAGTTTGAGTGTTACAGCCAACGCCGGCAGAGTCGGGCTGGGTCACTGAGCAGAAAAAAAGTCCTCCCTGAGTACTGACTGCTTTTGCCTCGAGTCGGGTTTTGACAGAGGGGAGTGAGTCACTGCTGGATTTACATTACGGCACACAGGCCTTGAGGCTCGGACTCATTTTTATGATATGAAGACAATTGGAAACAGCTCAGTGTCTACTTTTTTAAGGTGCAATCAATAAGAGACGCTCGCTTCCTCAGTGCTTTGTGTCCCTACTGTCTCTGGATCTCAGCCAGTGTCTCTGTTTTGGCCGGACACCGTTTAAACCAAACTGTCTCTGCTTTTTAGAAAGATTCCCAGCATATATTAAAGCTGTAGCAGGTAGCATTTCAGTGTTTATGTACTAGAAATAAACTGGTTTAGTGGCAAAGGCATGGGCATGTGACTCCTTGTGTTGCTTTGATTTCCTAACCCTGAAAGCACACCACACTACTTTGCTGTAACAGTGGGCTTGTGCTGAACCAGTTCGTGGCTTCTTATGTTGTTGTAAGTTAGCTAACAGACTCAGATGTGATCTGTTGTGCTGTCACATCAGACGAGAGCCCCAAAAGATGTCAAATCAAAGTGGAGTATTTTTTTCTAGCTTGTTGTCCATCCACATTAGAAAGGCCGGGCTGGTCGTTTGATTTGCCGTCAAGCAGCACTCAGACGCGACACACCTGTCCAGCTGAGGTACTTATCCAGAGACGGTTTATTAATTGTAGGTGGGGGTCGACACATCACCAGTTTGGAGAAGCAGGCATCACGGAAGCTAATCAATGTACTGCTGTGTAGGGGGTCAGCAACAAAACAACTTGTAGTCACCTTGAAAAAGGCCCCTCTAAAACAATCAATATCAATTTAAGTTTGTTATATTTACAATACGTACCTCGCAACCAGACAGCGCTTTTTGAAGGGGAATCAATAAACATTATGTTTTGGTTTAACATGTTTAAGTTAAATAGGCCATTACAGCTCAAATATATAATTTTGTTCCCACATTCATACAAAAGTTAGAAATTCAAACCATTAACAGCTGATCTGCTGGATTTCTCCTCTTGTAGTGACGTTGCTTTGGTGTCATCGTGTTTACATTAGTGGGACAAAATAAATGTACTCTTATTTTTGAATGAGCTGTCCTTGTTCTGTATCATGTGAAGACACACCACTACTGTCAATCCCTCCTTAAGTCTTCCTCGTCCTCATTAGTGTGGAAATAGAGTTTTGATGGCGTTCACTGTGTCACTGGAGGAATTTTCCAGCCGTGAAATCGTCATCAGCGCACTGTTGGAGGGGAACAGAGGAGCACGCTCCCTGTTTCCCATTGTGAAGGCACAAGGGAGAGATAGTCAGAAATGTAATTATTCCTCTTTATTGTAGAACTCACAAAATGCAGGCAAACTAGGCCACAGCGGGACTTTAGGACGTCTTACAGAAACGAGTCCCTCACGGAGCTGCAGAATTTCACTCAGTTATAGAGCTTCTGCTTGTGGTTTTAGTTTTCCTTCTGATTTCTGTAATTCTTTTCTTAACATTACAGCTAAGTTCAGTGTTCCTGGTGCAGCTGTAGCTTTAGTGGCATGTTGAAGGTCATTTGAAGAAGAACCGTGGGCACTGTAAGCCACTCTACAGATTTATTGATCTAACCATGTCTTGGTATTTTTTGTTGCAGTATTTAGGGAGTGTATTTGTGTTTGCATTTTGTCGTCCCGAACAGTTTACGTGTTGTTTAATAGAAACGATCCATAGTAATTCAATAACCACAATATGAACTGTCCAGAAAGCAGAAACACAAACGTGTTGATGGCGCTGCAGAAATCAGTATTGTGAGTGAGGAAGAGTCTGGTATTTCCTCAGGAAACTGCTCCACTATCAGGGCTCTTTACCCCCAACCTTGTAAAGATATGCTCACCTTCCTCTTCATCACATCACACACACACACAGTTGTCATCCTCCTTTGTTCCCCCTCTCCTCCTCCTCCTCTTCATATTTCTTTGTCTTCCTTTCCTTACTGCTGCATTAATGTTCTGCCTAAACTTCTGCTTGAGCTGGCAGGAAATCAGCTGATTTAGGGTAAAAATAAATTCATAATAACAGCAGATTATCAGGCGGGATGTAAACATAATCAGGTTGCCGAATCCAGTGAAATTAATTCTTAAGTCTTTTCATGGGATTAGTATGGTTCCTTTTCATACTGTATGTAGATGTGAAGCGCTTGTGCATCAGCAGTAGCTTCTGTTCGCTGGAACAGCTTCCTTTTGGATTTGTAAAATATCCACCTATCTGTGTAGCTATTATAAAGTGCTCCCTTCATCATGGAAAGTACAAAATATTTATATAAATGAAATAATTGGCAGACTGCAGCAGGATGTCAGCTCTAATCCTACTGGGGAGTGGATTTTCTGGAGGGGGGAGTTGCCAAAGAACAAGACAAATAAGTGAGCAAGAGAGTTTGAAGGAATTCTGTTTCTACATAGCACGACATAAATCAGAGCAGAGCCCAGGAGGAGACAGCAGCGACTCTGAGCAGACACACGCTGTCACTTGACATTGTACGGACTCAAAAGCTTGCTGACAGTTTACAATCAAATTTCCAAACACAGCGTCTGCACACCAACAACCTCTCAATCTATGTTTCTCTGAGTGACAAAAAAAACTGGCACATATTAGAGACAGTGGTATTAGGAGGGTGTTAGAGAGAAGGAAAGACATATTAGCAGCTCTGGTGCCCATATGCTAACATAAGCACACTAACAGGCTCACAATGACAGTGCTAATTTAGCAAACTGGAGTTTTTTATTTGAAAACCTTATTAGAAATTAAGTTAGAGCAAATAACTAAAAACCCAGCATTTTGTTTCTGGTGTTCTTTCTCACCTAATATCTTTAGATGAGGGTGGTGATTTGAAGAAAAAAAAACAATACCTAATATTGTTGTTTATTCAATAGATATGTTTTCAGCAAATGCAATTCCCCATAAAGCCTAGTTTACAGGCTAAATGTTATGGCTTGGCAGCAGAGATTATCATCTTAAAATTGGTTAAAATTACTACAAAAGATAATTTACTGGAGTTTTTTTTGGCTACAGATGAAATCAAGTTCCAAGTACCAGCGAAATCAGTTACAATAAAGGAAATCCTAATTAGTCTTAGGTGTAGTTATTTCGGCCTGGACCAAAGTGGTAGATCAGCCCAGTGTCCAACATCCCCAAAGCAGTTGTGCGAGCGTGCCAAAAAAATTCAAGAGATCTATGCAGGCATGCTGTTGCTGTTGGACAGAAGACAGCATATCCTGAAATAATCGCATTACCACTGCAGGTTTCACCAGAATCTACTAATTGGCTTGGTTTGCACCATATTGGCTCAGATTTAGTGTGGCTCGACATGAATTAACACCACAGTGACAGAGACGGAGTTTAATCCAATGCCTGCTGTTATAAAATCATTCCTATTAAAATTCTGCACCTTGAAATCCCTGTTTTTCATTCCTTTAAATCTCCAATTACTTATACATCGGAATTAGGCTCCACATTACTCAACATTTTCTCTACAGTTGTTCTTCTGTCAAATATGCAGCTACAGCTTTTAGAGGCAGAAACGATGTCAGGCAATAGAGAAACAGCTTGGAGACATACCGGTCTATAAATGTGAGAAGCTGTGAGGTAAATAAAGACAAAGCAGCTGAGGGGGAAGATGAAGTCAAACTGGTGAGAGGAGAGGAGTGGATACTTAGAGACAAGAGAGACTGAAACCTGCCAAAAAAAAGCAGATAGAAGTCAGTGCAACTGCCTTTTGTTGTTAAAAGTTGAAGTGCCTGTCTGGCTCTCATCTCCGTTGCCATGACAACACTGCCAGCAAAAAAAAAAAAAAAAAAAAAAAGGTAGAGGAAGGGAAACAAATGTTTAAAGAGAGGGAGAGAGAAGTGAGGAAAAGTAAAGACTGAAGTAGTCAAGAGGGGTAGAGATGGAGGCAATAGGCAGCAGCACCATTATGAAATGCAGAATTTAACTACACAACAGCTGTTGGCTTAAAAACAGGGTCAACAACACCTGTAATTTGTTACCCATGTTGAATGACCCACTGGTAGTCAAGGCTGATGTCAGGAAGGGGTCATGTGATCAGGGTTTGACAAGTCAGGGAAGGACGCGTCGTCAGTGACCGGGATGCGAACGTGGGTGTCTGCATCATCGTTTCCATCTCTCCAGACTAAATGCCAATCCTAAACTTTTTCAAACAAAACGGGGTCGGCAACATTTTCAGAAGTTTCCATTTTAGTGGTTTAAAAAAACGAGTTGTGTAGACGCCAAGTGTTAACGCAACAAAAGTTATTGGTTTTTAAAATGTATTGGTGCGGATGTAGCCTGAGAGAGGAGAAAATACAGAAATCTGTGTGTGTGTGTGTGAGAGAAAGGGGGGTAAGCTTTGAGAAATTGTAGAGAAAGTGTGTGCGAGATGCTGTTGAGCATGGTGTGTGTGTGAGCTAAAGATAAGTTGAGCGAGTTTGTCGCTGAGCCTCATTGCTGTGAAATCAGTTTATCCACAGTGTGAAAGGCTTATCTGTGTCTCTGTCAGTGTGTGTGTGTGTGTGTGTGTGTGTGTGTGTGTGACACAGGTACAGAGGGCGGCTTTACTGCCATCATAAAGACCTTCATTTTGTCAAGTCAGGGTTGAAAAAGCAGATAAAAAGAGTTTCTCACCAACTCGCAGCCCTGTGAAACATACAGACACAGAAGAGTCTGCTTACGTAGGGTCAAAAACACAAGAAATGTTTTGTTGTAGTTCGTGACGACAGAAGGAACTGATCTGAATAAGAGAGGAAATACAAAATAAGGGATTTAGTCCTCCTATGGGATTCATTTCATTTCTTTTTTTTTTAAGTGTTGCCTCATTTGAAAAATGATTTTTTTTTTTTTTTTTTTCCTTCTTTCCACCTTTGGAATAAAAACCCGTGTCGAAACCTTGTACCTGACAAGAATGTATTTTCTAGTGTGCGCATTTATTTTTAGAGTTATGTTTTTCAATGTGCAGACTTGTGTAATTAATTACACTGTTTGTGGCTTTCTGCACACCTGCACACTATTTTTACTCTCTGGACTCTCTCAGCCACTGGCAGTAAAAGAGTCAGTGGATTTGAGAACAATATTTTCCTCACAGTATTTGTGCATCCTTATAAGTCTTTGGGTTTCTCAGGGGTCTAAACCTAATCTTTAAAATCCTTGCTTTCTTACACCAAAAGTATCTCCCTCGTGTTTGCAAACAAAGAGCCTTTTATGACTGTACAATATCCATGAGACACAAAATGCACGCTTGTTTTTTGTCCCCGTTTAATATTTGATGTTTGTGCTTGTGTTGCAGATTTGGTTCAGAGTCCACTCCATCCCAAACGCTCAAGTATGTGTCCTCATATCAAATGTCTACATTCAGTTAAAACCTAATCTACATCTTACAGGCTTAAAAGTGAAATAAACCCTAAAGCCGGCATGTAATCCCTCAAACCAATCAAACTCAGGATGATTAACTGTGATTACTTTCACCAACCTCTTGATTACCATGAATTTATTGATAATTTTTTTTTTTTTTAAATCATATAACCTTGCTGCTTTTGTCTCTAAAATCTAAATGGTCTTTCTTGACATTTCTCCTGATATTGGTGTAATCCACTCACATCTGATCTGATTTCTCACTAGATTCTGTTGATTTAAGCAAAGCCAGTCTCTGTCTTGTTTAGAGCAGCAGGACAGGAAGTGATTAAAGACACTGTCCATTAACTGTGATGCCTTCGTTTTAGCAAGCATCGCTCAGTTTCTTTAAACAGAGGACTGAACTTCACTTATCAATCCTGTACTCTGAAATACAAGAGTTACAGAGATACAGAAATCCAAAAGAACTTTTGTTTATACTTTTTATATGAAACAGAATCCGTTAATTTTGGTCTACAGCTTTAAAAGTGTTGGCTTTGAGCAAAGATAACGTTGCTAAAGTATGTAAGCACAAGTCCTACTAGGTTAGATTTAAAGCAGGTGTAGTAGGGGTGGCGGGTGTGAGTATTGAGTAGTATTGGATGTTCTGCTGTTGAGCCTTTATGAGGTGTTGTGGGCCTAACCTGACGAAACACTGATGAAGGGAGGTGCCCATTGGATAACCCCAGTGAGATCCTGCACACACTCATCTTGTTACTAAGGCGTTGTCCTTGGTAGTGTCTTACGTGGATGTATAAGATTAGCATGGATAGTGTTACCGTAGCATCCTGTGAATCAATGAGGCATTAGATAGGGGAAGACGGTAATATTGAGTCATTTGACCCTTGTGCCGTTATTCAGCATTAATTTGGCACTGATATTTACCTTTCACATGTTTTGTTATTTGCTTACACAGGTTTTATTACAGATATTCCTTGGTTTTATGACGCAATAACTTCCTCCACCAAATGATGACTTGTGTGTAAATAAAGTATGAATCATGCAGACAGGGTCGAAGCCTTCATAAACTGATGGGCTTGTAATGGCTTTCGCATGTGCAGGCTGCTCTCTCATCCTTTGGAAAGTTTCACTGTAGTTTGTGGTGTTGACTAATTAACAGCAATCCAACTGTAAAACCGTGCAAAGCCACAGATTCCTTCACTGCCTATGGCACCGTTTAAATAAACGACATTTACATTTACTACAGCTTCTGTATTTATAAATGTCGGCTGCACATATCTTGACAACGTTCCCAGAGAAGGAAAAGGATCCCTTCACTCATCTTGATGTTTGTTTTACATCCCCATTGAGATGCATGTAAAGCAAAGAGAAGAATAAGTCCCCCCCCCAAAAAAAATAAAATAAAATGCTTGTCTCTGTGACCACACAGACCAGGATCATCAGTAATGAGCAGGGCTTTGTAGCTGCGAGTGTTAAGAC
This sequence comes from Embiotoca jacksoni, assembly GCF_022577435.1. NCBI lineage: Eukaryota > Metazoa > Chordata > Actinopteri > Embiotocidae > Embiotoca > Embiotoca jacksoni. Next base: position 5,513,462 of record NW_027185374.1, read on the forward strand.
TGGTGCAAACAGCAAACCGAGTCAGAGCCACATGATTAAAATGACTCTGAGCATGATCTGATCATTAGTGCCAGCAGCGCCTCGTTCGCTTACTCAGAAATGTGTCTGCGGTTCACTAAGAAAGACACGTATAGGCTAAATTCAGTCAGCTGCAGATCTAAAGGGGAAAATACACACACACAAAAAAAGAGCAGTCCGGGGTCACTGAAAGTCACAGGCAGGCCACGGGTTTCTACAACACATCATCACGTTAGGTTCAAACCAATTTAGCAAACAATAGTAAAGTAACGCTGATGGATGAGAGACGAATGTGCGTGTGCTGGCTGGTTTGATGAATCCTGGTTTCTGTTTGGCCCGCTGTTAGCAGCCTGAATATTTGGCAGAAACAACATAAATCCACAGATACACGGCTGGTAGTGGTGGTGAAATGCTGCTGTGACGGTGACTCGAGCTCACCCCAACGCACCAGAGCACCTGGTGGTGCAAGCTGATAAAATATCCACAGCACGAATGTGCCAACAGTCAACACTATACTGTAGCACTTCACCAATATTAGCATATCAGCAGTGGCTACAGCAAGGTGAAGCTGCACCTCTTCATATTTATTATTCATTAGTTTGCGGCTTTAGGAGTGCACTGTGTCGGGAAGGTTCCCTGTGGAGTTTCTGACCTCTAGTCGTGCCATGGAGCTGTTTTTCTGGGAGGTGAGCACGCGCTCGAGGATAGGCACGCACAGTGGAGCTGCCGCAAGTGTCCCAGTGTTACAAGATATACTGAATTATCTTTTGTTTACAAGAAAACACTACAGGGCACCTTTAAAGTCGGGCTGAATTTAGAACATCCTCTGTGCTGTGACATATTTCTGAGTGTAATAAAGTATTGTCACCAGGAATTGGATTAGATCACCCAAAAGTGGCCATGATTTAGCGAACGCAGTGACCCTCAGCTTCGCTGTTAGATCAGGAGGAGGAAGATGAGGGAGAAACGATAGTTAGAGCCAGAGGACATTTATTGGAAAAACAGACCTCGATGATATTGCTCTGTAAGCTACTCTGTCCGTAAGCTGCAGTCATGTGTGATTTAATTGTATATGATGACCAGGACAAGCTCATCACGCCGAAAAACTTTGATTGGATTAAATTATGTTTAAAGTCATATAAAAAAATTTTTACACATTATTTAACGTTTAGCAACAGATAACTGAACAATTAACATGAGGACACATATTTTGTCTCATTTTACCGTGTCTTGAAGGACAAAATTTATATGTAAAAATTAAAAACGGATCTACAAAACAAGACCGAAAAACCGAAAGTGACAAGACTGGTTAGAGCCAGACCAGGAAGAACACAGCAGACTAGATTAAATCACACGTCGTGCACAATGTGGTTCTGACAACAAACCTTGTCGTCCTCATCGTCTCTGTCACTGCTACTGTCTGTCTCTTTTGTCTAATGAATAATAGAGCATCACTCTGCTTTCAATTGAAACAAACCTGTGGGCCCTGTGGGATTTTTGTGATATACAAGGTTAACACAGCTTTCTTATGCCTGGCCTTGGTAATCAAATGTTGATGTGGTTATAATATTGTGTTTTTGAGCCACTGCAGTAAAGTGTGTGTGTGTGTGTGTGTGTGTGTGTGTGTGTGTGTGTCAGACAGTCTGGATGGCTGAGTGATTCTTTATTACTCTCCTTTTGTTTGGCTCACTGCTGGCTGTCCATCCTACCCACCCCGCCCGCCGGCCTGCCTTTCTACATGAATTATTGACTCAACTGTTTCTTCTGACCATATCTGCTTCTATCTCTCTGTCTTAATGTCTGCCATTTTGTTTTTGGCGCCAGCAGAACAATCAGTGTGGTAAAGAGCTTTGGTTGTTACGTAAATCCTGTTTTTAATCACTGCAAAATTCATACAAGAGCTTGAGAGACGGTTGTTTACTTCATCTGTTATTATCATCTCTGCAATAGTCACGTCCAGTCTATTGTTGCTGAACTCAGTCGACGATGAACGAGTGTACTCATTTGTTATTGTCAGATTAATAGTTAACATCTGTTTGAACATATTGAAACAGGAATAATGTCGGTCCGTCAAGTGACAAAGACACCCGAAACCAACGGGAAGCAACTCGGAGCTGCAATCAAACCCGCTGGAGTTAAATGTCACTGAAGCTACAAATCTGAAGCTGCCACATTACAGAGGAGTAAAACCTCAGCTGGAGGCACAAGCACAGTGATAAATCAGCAGTTTGATGATGGGTTTACAGTTTTAAATTCATATTTTTGAAAATGAACCACTGTTTTCACTTATTTACTGTATTTTAGAAGTGTCGGGGGGGGGGGACATCTGTACCTCACAGTTGGTGGTGGTATGAATCTGATTTGGAGTTTAATATCAAAGATACCACAAAATTGTAAAGTTACATGTAGCCCACCTTCTCAATCCCAATTGCCCCCCCCCCCCCCCCCCCCGTTGCATGGGAGGTGAATTGGAGAGGGTCTACAAAAATATAGATTTTAGAAATGCGTCTCCAACAGCCCAATTTAATCGTATGACTCTGACGAAGGTGCAGGGAGGCCTGGTGTAGTTTAAAATACAGAGTTCAAACTCCCATGCATTCACATGTCGCCCTGTTTTAGCCCTTACTTCCTGCTTTGAAATAACACACATGAATATTTAAACCACACACATTGAATGTTACAAAAACAAATTGTGACCCACAGAAAATATATATATTTTTTTTTAAAACACAATACCCAGGACGTTTGCACGCTTGTTGGAGCTGATTTAAATCCTCAAAGAAAAGGTGCGGTCAGTACTCACAATTAAGAGGGCGGTAGGTGACAGTCTTTGGAAACCCTTTGTGTCCAGCAGGAGGCGCTGTGACGAGATGAGAGGAAAATCCATCCTGCGTCTGTCCCTCCGCATGCGGCGCAGTCCTGAGCGCTTCTACTGCAGAAAGCTTAGTTGCTACTACAAAAGGTCCATGTCATGACATGTTTGTCGACCATACTCACTCAGAAACTCAAAACAAAAAGGTTTTGGGTTTTTTTTCCCCGCGCGCACTCCGGCTCTCTTCTCCCAGCTCGGGAAGCCGTCAGCTTGTTAGCAGCTAAGTCCACGCGGGAGGGCAACGACCTCGAGTTTTACCGACCAACACGGCTCTCTTTCTGATTTTATTGGACCATACCCGGCTACAAAATACTCCGGTTCTAACTCTAACAACAATAAAACACATTTTTCTGAACTTACAACTAGCGCTGCGTCGCTCTGTATCTTCACCCGCTTTCCCTCGTCTCGTCTGCATCGCGCGCTCCTGTCGTTAAGTCCCGCCTCTCCAAGAACCCGGTTGGTTCCCATAAAGCTCTCTGCTTGTCCTGATTGGCTGGCAAACACATTGACACCTGGCCAGCCAATACGGTAAGGTGAGGTAACGTGAGAGGTTCAGGGGCTACTCAAAACTGTAGGACACTTAAGTACTTTTCCAAACTGTACTTCTCTGCCTGTGAACACAAATGCAAATGAACTGTTTCAAAGAAACACATGTAAACAAATTAGCAGGGCGCTACATACAGAAAATAATTTTTCCCGTTCATACATTTTAAAACACAATATTAATATACCGTATATCCAGTGCTATTCCAGGGCCATATTATTTAATTTACTTTAAAGTTACACTACATTTTTAAAATACAATCGGTAAGTCAAACTAAGTGTACTGTGAAAGGGATCATTAGTAGGGATGAACCCATAAACAATCACCCTGTCGTTCACCTCAACTCTACACAATATTTGAGTGTCTTTCAGCTCATTGTTTTGGTAAAGCTACAGCAGGCTGCAAAAAAAGCTCTGATAAAGCCACTGTACAATACCTGCTCAGCACCAAATGGAAAATACAGTTAGTAACTAGCTTGTAAGTATTTAGCCACTAAAGCTCGAGGCATGTCCCTCAGGAGTTGGTGAAAATAAACATATTATTGCTCCATGTTTGCTGGATGTGTAAATACGCAGTGGCTTGCTTATGTTTTTGGTTTTTCCAGATGAATTTCAATTAGTTCTAACGTGTCAGTGTTGTGTTTACAGCTTCTTACTCTAAAAAAAAATACACATTTTTTTGTATCTTCACAAAAAATACACATTTTTTTTTTAGATCCGTTACTTTTGTTTTGAATTGATTCGAGTAGACAACCAAATCTTTTGAATCCACGATTTTGAAAAGAAGAGAAACGAAATTGACAAACAAAATCTAAAAACTTTGTTATCTCACAATCGGGGAGCAAGTTTGTGCTTCCGTTTGTGGTGTAATGATAATAGACACAATTATAGTTTCTTGTTATTAAAATACAATAACGTACAGATGTTTTTGTTGTCCTTTTTCTACGCAGGCGGGCGTCGCCGGTCTGAACCCGATGAGGCGGAGCTACTGCGGGTCAGCAAGCGATTGGTAGAAGATGCTGTCAATCGCGCTTTGCAACAGTACAAACAGGAAACACTTCAAAATGGGGGCGGGCCTAACAGTGCGGTGCAGCCCCCCGGAAACACAGAGGAAACCGCTACAAAGACGGACAATAAAGCTAACTTCACCACAGACAACAGGAAGTGACGTCATCAGACTGAGGCACGGCGACCGCAAACCAGCAGCCCGGGAAACATCAAGCCAGGCCTGGCTAACCGGGAGAAGAGTCGGAAAGACCTGAAAGCCTGAACCAGCCAACCAGTCAGCCCACTTTGCTGACCTGCTAACCCAGACACAGTGCTAGTTAAATAGATAATGTAGCTTGAGATCAACGCTAGGCGACTGTCTGAACAAGGCCAGCGAGCTAAACCTGTTAGTTAACTCTCTAACTCTGATGTCCAACGGCAAGAATACCGTCCCTAGTTCTTCACCCCGCTGGGGGACGGCGTTCGCACGTCAAACCAAGAAAACACTCCTCTAGAGTCGTGTGTGCGCGCACGCTGGGTTCACTGTGACCTGTCAGTCAGAAACTGTCCTTTCAGAAGAAGATAACTTATGTTTTGTAGACAGTTTGGTTTACCTGCACTCAAAATGGATTCTCCTTAATTTCCCTAAGAAAACTAACTTTAAGGTGAAGATAATCTTTTACCCTCCTTTGAGCATTATGGGGTTTTTTTTCCAAGAGCCATCTTCATAGACAAAATACCACTTATCTGTTCATCTCTGCTTCTGAAGAGGAAATGTGACATGAGCTGGTGTGTTGACAGAATCTTGGTTGCGACTGGCTTATTCTTCGAACTCCAAAGTGAAACCTGGTCCAGTATGTTGGTCCGTGCGGGCTTTTGTTAAACTGGTTGTGTTCGGCAGTCCATGTCAGGAAATTGATCTTCTTCTTCAAACATCCAGCAGTTGATTTTGCGTTTAAGTTCTCCCGTCTGCATTCCCTAAACTACACTAAAAGTTCAGTCGGTACAGAAACTGCCCTACCCCCACCCCGCCTCCCCTCTCCCCCCCGCCTAGCTATGCTTCATTATATTATATATTACTATTGCATTAAGCAAGTGTGTCCCGCTGTGTCCAGCACCTGAGACAATCAAGTTAAGATGAATTCATTCTTGAAACAGAAAATAAGTGATACCAGCTTTTAAATCCAATCTGGACTCTGTTGGATCCATAACACTCAGACTGCGTGAGTCCGGTATCATATTAACTAATCTCCACTAACAACACTAAGTTTAAAGAAGGGGGTTTGGGGATGGTGCATTGGGGATACTAATATATAAAATATTTTGCTTCACTTATACACAGTACACTATGAGTTGCCAAGAGCACATCTTTACTTAATTAATGCCAAAACCTTCTTTGTTACCGGCTTGTCTCACTTAAACCTAATTTTTACGTGACAAGCTGTAGTTCATTTTAGCTGCACACTTGGATGTTCTTTTTGTTTGCTTTTTAAAAAGCATAATATCACTGATTTTTCTGTAAAATGAAATTTAAAGAACAGCATGTCAGACCACGTCAATGATTTATTATTTATTCTTTATTTAAATCCATTCATAAGTTGTTTGAGTGAAAGTCTACAACACAGGCTGGAGTCTGGCTCTTTCATGTGTTTTTATTTTGGAAGTATTTATGCTGATCTGAGAAGTTTTCACTCTGTGGTACTGTACATGTAAGAGCAGTTCTAGCCATGCAGTGATTCAGATGGTGATGCTGAGGTCGATGAGGTTAACTCAGACAATCACTGCTGTCAGCTGAAAACCCTTATTTTCAGTGTCTTCCATCTTGTTTTGTTTTTTTCAAACTTGAAAATAAAATTGACCTTTTATTGCATTGTTTTGACCCCAAAGCTCATGAAATCCACCCATGTCATTCAGAAATACTGGTGCATCAATGTGAGTGAATTTTTGTAAAACTCCTGGGGATGAGGTTTTCAACTGAAAGAAAGAGGATGACGATGATACAGCATGACAAAGGCTGTTTTTTTTTTCTTAACAATTGTTTTGCTTCTTTATTAACAGCCACCTGTTTGAAAAAAAATTTAATTTAAAAAATGAAGATGTGTTATTTTGAAATGAGAGTAAAACCACTGTTTGCATTTTAAGTCTAAAAAGCACAACATTTGAAATTGTATCTTTTTAATAGTCTTTGGTTTCAGTTTTTACAGAGCAGGTAAACATATATATGCTGTTAAATCAGATCACCTCCGTTCAGCGTGGCCTTCAGTCACTAAAAGAGATTCATGTGATTCCTGTTTTCCTTTAAGTGCTTGAAGTCTCTTAAATGTTAACCTGTGGCTAATGATGAATTCTTGAGTTAAATGTTTAAAAAAAAAAAAAAAAAAAAACAGCCAAAACAGAATATTTCCTTTCTAAGGTGAATCTGTGTCTGTGAACAGAGATAAAAAAAAACCAGTGACTCGGTTTGCCACCTGATGATTTTCAGCCGTTTGAGGTTTATTTCCTTCTTGTGCGAACAGATATGAGCAGAAAAATGTACCCTCATCCCTGTGAAATCCACCTAAGTCCTGTCACTGTGGGCTCATTGAAACGTCAATAACGCAGGTGGATTCTGTCTTAAGGTGGACTTTGAACAGTTTCATTTTGATCTTTTATTGTCACCTGGTCCTTAATCTCCTTAAAATCCCCTTTAATAGACAAGTTGTCCTGTTGGCCTGTATGGTTTGTCTTTTCACGTGTCTGACGGTGTGGCTGTGTGTGTTTGATCAGTGATTCCCCTGAGAAATGCTTGTCTGTATCAATCATGACCACTTGGAGGTGTGTGTGTGTGTGTGTGTGTGTGTGTGTGTGTGTGTGTGTGTGTGTGTGTGTGTGTGTGTGTGTGTGTGTGTGTGTGTATGCGCGCGCGCGCGCCTGAACAACCAATTAAATTGGTCTTTTCTGTTTGTCTTTCCATGTGTCCACGTGTATGTGCGACTGTGTGGGTGTGTTGTTTGTACTGTCTTGTATATCTTGTCCTGCCATATTTGAACAATAAAACAGGATATGAGTTTCAAAACCAATATCCTTTTCTCCATCTCTGATTTCAGCCTGGGTGAAGCTCCACAGTGATTACAGATGATTTGTTTTTCTGTATAGTAGACCTACAGTATATTTACATCAAGAAAACTAATTTTAGCAATTGAACACATTGACAAAAGACTGTGTGGCTGCTAAATGTCTACAAACTAGTAGTAGGGCAAAGTAAGAAATGTATTGTAAATGGACTGTAATGCAAAAAGAACAACTACAAATGAACTTTTTTAGGCCTTTTTATTGATGGTATTATTTTTAGAAGGACCGCCAGAAAACTAACATGAAGGAGGAACTTTTGCAAATGACACCATAATGACTTGTGGAAAAAAATGTATTGACTTAATATTTCATTAGAGAAGTTGAATGGAAGTCTATGGAGCCAGAGCTTTTTTGGAGCAAACCCCTAGCAGCCCTCAGTGATATTGCACATAAACTTCCACATTGGCCTAATTTTTCAGACCCTGAAGCTATACGTCCAGTTTTATATATTGTATGATCCCAACCAAGTGGCAACCCACTGGTTTGAGAACTGTTCTGTTGAAGTCTCCAGTCTGGCATTTTGGCCATCTTGGTATTTTGGTAATATGCTCCGCCCACCTCTACCAGTAACCTAACCGCACCCAAGGTATGCCAATCAAACCAGGCATGTCCTCAAACATACCGCCCTTTGAGGCCTAATATCTAATTAATTACAGAATAATTTAAAGAAGGACCACCAGAACACTGATCAGGAGGAGTGAGTTTAAAAAATGACACCATAATGACTTTTGAAAAAAATGTCCTGACTTTTGTATTTCATAAGAGAAGTTGACACTTTTTGAATCGGAGTCCATTGGAAACAGAGTTTTTTTGGAGTTAGCCCCTAGTAGCATTCAATAGTACTACCATTGTAAGACAGAGTGCATTCCTGAAAGAGCTAACAGTCCAATTAATGAAAAATATTTATCAGGTTTTTCACAAATGTAAATCCAAAGCTTTTTTATTATGCTTTTAAGCATCACTTCCAAATGGCATATTTCTCATTTCAGAGTAAAAACTTTACACATTTTAAACCAGCATTTACAAGTAAATAAACAGGCCCTTCACACACTGAGTGCACCCACACAAGTGTTACTTATTTTGCCCGATTGGACCTGTGCTCAAACACAGAAGGACTGAAATAGAAAGAAAAAGGATGGGTTTACAGATTTAACCTTCTTAAAGCTGATGTATGATCAGAACTATGTGGGCATGAAAACACTTTGTTCATCTCTCTATCTCACTTTTACTTTCAATTCTAAACCAGTAAGTGGGCCAGGCCTCTTAAAACAGGCTATATTGTCAATAAATGTTTTATTTCTGGGTGGTTAATGCGACACTTTTACCAGGTTTACCCTTTTAATTTGAAGTATGGCATACAGCATCAGTTTGGAAAGACGGCAAAGTGAGACAACTGGAGTTAACTGGCCACTGACACCGGTATTTGTCTTTGTTTAAAAAAAAAAAAAAAAAGGAGAAACAAAGCAGCAGAGCAGTGTGTATTATGACTCTAATGTTGTAATAGTGGAATTAATGCTGTAAAAATGTACATTACAGTCAGTTTGCGTGAGCTGTTTTAATAGGCTACAGGTACTTTAATTCCCAAAGTTACTCTTTCTATTATCAAACAGCTGCAGAATTTACAGTCCTTTTCTCCACCTATCAGGGTGTGTCAACAAGCTTGACACTTTTTAACCGAAGATGGACTTTGGTGACTTCCTAGCATGGTTGTGCTCAAAGTCAAACTCCTTAGCTGGGATGTGTGTGTGTGTACCAAAGCCCTGCACACAGTTCATTTTAACGCTCTTTGTTCAGTCTGGGACGTCACCGCAGCTTCAACCACAGCTGAGGTCCAATCAGCCACAATCAGTGAAAACACCTTTGAGTGTGGGTGCGTGCGTGCAGTGCCTTTCTTCCAGTTTAATGTGACAGCAGACAGATATGAAGGGTTTGACAACTGTACTTTCCCTCTGGATAACTGGTTTCCACAGGAAAACAAGAACAGTGTCAGAGGCTCCAGATAGTTCAGCACCCTGGCCAAGAAAATAGAGTTTAATGGGGCTCGCGTGTCATCTGTTGGAAATGCAGGCGAAGGAGCACGAGGGTGAAAGTGACTGAAGGGGCAGTTCAAAATGACAAGAGGGAAAATAATTTTCTTAAAATAAAACAGTAGGTTGTTTCTACATGTTGTCATCTTGTAGGTGGGAAATTATTGGCGTTTTGACCAGATGCAAACCTTTTCCATGTGTTTGTGCGCCATGATCATAATAAGAAATAGGAATATTGCCAGGTCACCACCTAAAATTGGTCTGGTTTAATTAAATCAACTGATGTCTGCCATAGCCTCTGGAAAGATAAATAACAACAACAGAAGACTGCTGTTTCAAAATTAAGAAATTAAATATATATATAAATGTCATACAATAATGTCGTCCAAAATATCATGAAAATGTCATACCATAGCATGGGGCATCCAAAATGTCATAAAAGTGTCATTCAACAGTATGTCACTCAAAATGTTATGAAAATATCATACTACAGTATGTCCTCCAAAATGTCAAAAAAATGTCACACAACAGCATGTGGTCCAAAATGTCAAAAAACGTCATACTTAAGTATGTTGTCCAAATTGTCCTAAAATCGTCATACTAGTATGTCGTCCAAATAGTCCAAAAATATCTTACTACAGTAAGTCCAAAATGTAAAAAGATGTTTTAGTGTAGCATTTGGTCCAAAATGTTGAAGAATATATAACATGCCATATTGTTTATAGGGCACTCTACAAGTGGCAAAATAGAACAATGAGAACAAATGAGCAAAATGAAAGCCAACAGCATCAGGGTCATTAAGTAAGAAAATAAAAGTTCATCATAAGACATGACTCCTGATGGCCATTAGCAGGCAGATGGGTGGAGTGGGTGCCTGTTTTCTTTCTGTTTCACATCCAGAAACCAAACAGAAGACAACAAACTAATTTCATTTAAGTGAGATTCATGATAATGAGACATTTGACAGATGATAATGATCCTCCTCTTCCTCCTCCTGACATTTAGAGGCAGTGAAGCCAGCCTCCAATCTGGACAGATGGTGAGTAATAATACATGTGTTACGCTTTTTGTGTCTTTCCTTGAGCTTTTTTCTTTTTAAAATCAAGATCACCTTTAACCGAATGGAAAAAGTTGGCGTGAGCCTTTATTAAAAATGGAGTCATCAGGGTGTTAACAGCTGTTAAACCCTCCGAGCTCTTTCATTTAACAGCTTCCCCCATAATGTGAGAATCTGTTGAATCATATAGAGTAATGATGCATAGCTGATTCTACGGTTTAGTCCTCGACTGGCCTGTATGTGATACAGAGCGGTGACGGCTGCGCATTCAGCACGATTCAGCAGAATTTGCAGGCTGAGGTTGGATGGAGGTCAGGTTTTTAAAGACCTGTCTAAAATGACTGAACTAATCTGAGGGCAGATCTAAACATCTTAAAATTGTGGTGTTGAAAATTGCTCAACAGCCGGCGCCCGTTCACAGCTTTCTCTGAGTCCCATCTCTGGCTGAATGTAGACACTTGTCCTGTCAGATGGCAGAACATATAAGATTTCAAACCTCATCAGATTTCATGTTTTTGAATCCATCAGTTTCTCTTGTGTGGCAGGCAGCTTGAAAACTGGAGTAAAATTGAGTGGGAAATCGCTTTCTAACCCTGAAACATCATCTCACCACTACAGAAAATGTCAATGAGAGCAGCGGTCCTCAACCTTTTTTGAACCACGGACCGGTTTCATGCGAGACAATTTTTCCGTGGCCTGGTTTGTTTTTTGCTCATCTTTGCTCGGGTTAACTTATGGGCTTATGAAAAAAACTGCAACTGAGACAGCTGCGAGAAAGAGGCGTGGACGGAAGTGGTCATTTTTCAAAATAAAATTCCATGCAGGCTAATGTAAATAAAATACAAATTAATAAATAAATGTTTTTTATTCTTTCTGTGCAGCCCGGTGCCAAATCATCCACGGCCCGGTACTGGTCCACGGCCCGGTGCTTGGGGACCCCTGAATTAGAGCATAAAAGCGAGTTGTAAAGACTTCACACCTGCAGGGTCTCATCATAAGTACAAAATCATTAATGGAACTTGTCCTGAATATTCATGAAGCCTGTGAAAGGACCTTCAACTTATGTTGCTTTCCTCAGAGAGAAAACTGTGAATTAAAATACTGAAGTACATATTACAGAAAAATATTTCGGGTGTTGTCTGTCCATTCAACCATGAATATTTTCCTCTGGTTTTGTAAACAATATGAACTCCTACATGCAGGTTTGTTTTGTTTTTTTGACATATAGAAGAGGTATCAGTTCATCACAAGACTGTTAGTTTAATGCTTTCCCCAAAACTATATCGTGCCGACAAACCATCTACAAAAACAATCCAATTAAAGGGACAATTCCAACAGTTTTACGCATGAAGGTCACTCTACCCATCATTAGGATTAGTAGGATCGTCCGTGGTTCTGGAGTGAGCGCTACATATCACAGTTTTAGCATGAAACTTACAAGAAAACAAACTGGAAATAAGTTTTGTAAACTGCCATATTGAAGCCTCTAGTCTGGTGTTTTTTTGCCATCTAAGTTTTGTTTTTGCAGCCAGAAGTGATTAGCTGGGGTAAGAGATGGATCTGACTCAGAACCAGAGGACACACGTGCCCACCTGCACCGTGTGGGAAAAATGTATTGACTTTGTATGTCATTAGAGAAGCTGATGCTTTTTTTAATGGGAGTCTATGGAGCCAGATGTTTTTTGGGGCCAGACCCGAGTGGCCATCAGTGGTATTGCATTTTAAGGCACTTCCACATTAGCTTTACTCTTCAGATCCAGAGTAGCCCTCCATTTTTATAGTCTATTGGGCAGAGATGTGTTCATATGGAAGTGTAGGGTTCGCCAGCCTGACCACAAGTCAATCTTTTAGCTCACCAGTTTTATATATATTTTTTTAAAGTTTTGTTTTGTGTTTTTGTAATTACCACCATGACAGCTGATGTCCAGCTTGAATTCACAAGCCCTGAGAAGCAAACACACTGCTTTGTTTGAGGGAAAGTTGACAGGGCATGATGACACACCGTCTGTCAAATTTCAGAGCTACTAATGTGATTATCTGGAGCTTTAAAACAAAACAATAACAAATTAACTGAATTTGGCCAGTGTCCATTTACCGAGACAGTTAGCCTGTGATGTCTCCTGCTGTGTGTATTCACGTTGGCGTGCGTATTTGTGTGTGCGCTCTCTAAAGCCCACAGGGTTGTTCTCTGTTTTTGCTCTGAAATACTTTTTTTTTTTTCTTCCCCTCTCTATTTTAGTCTCATTTCATAGCTCCATGCTGCTTTCCTGAATGTATTTCTGAGAGTGTGTATGTGTGACTGGAATACGAACAAGCTTTTAAATAAATAAATCTTAATTGCATTTGACAATTGATTTAATATTACTTAGTTGACTTGGTGAATATTTTATATTCAGAGCATTTATCTTTTTCTTCATTATCTTTCTAGTGAAATAATTTCCCCACCGGCGGCAACGTTGATGACCTCTGTCACCTCACGCACTGCACGGCCTTGTAAACAAACAACTGTGCTCAACAAACTGTAAAACACTTTCTGAATGACCTCAAAAGTCATTTTCTTTTAGTTTGTTGTAATAAACACCTGCCGTCAGGGGGGGGTCAAACACATTCCTCATTTCCTATTCATGCTCGAAATTATGTTTAACAAAAACAAAAAATAATGTATGTGGTTCGTAAGCATGGGTAGCTGGAGCTACAATGGTTGGACAGGGGAAAAAAGGATTACATCTCACCTTCAGACATATTTATTTCTGTCTGCGTTCCCTGTTTCTGCTTAAGTTACACTCTCTGTTTCTCCTACCACAGCTGAGGTGGTTTGGTCAGTCAGACTCAGAGTGTGTGTTGTTAAGCAGGTGCGTGTAAACAGTGAAGACCCCGAGTTCATCCTCTCAGAGAACCTTGTTGTTTTCTCTGTGGAGGAGACCGGGTGCCAGTCAGCAACAACGCAGTTGGAGCAGGTGTCATTTGTCTGTTTTTCACTCAATGCAGCCTGGAAATGTGCTTCACCTTCCATCAGAGGCTGAATGAATCAACACAAACACATGATGCCCATCAGCAGTGCATCATAAATGTGCATGCACCTTCTTAAGCATTAAAAAAAAAAAAAAAAAAAAAAAAAAAAAAAAAAAAAAAAAGCACACTGGTGGTTCAGAGTGTAAATGTGGCCGACATCATTCGTTTTAATGAATTCAATTTCCGTGCAGCAGTGGGATAAAGACTTTTTGAAGCAGGTTGTGTAAATGAGCAGCAGAGCAGGGCAGACTCTGTTCGTCTCCACCAACCAGTCAAGCTGCCGTTTACGTCCGTATCTGTCCACACTCATACTGTGTAAGACATGTTGTCAAGACTTTAAAGTGTTCTAATTTTGGAATAAGTGTATTTTAGGGCTGTGTAAATTAAATTGATTTGACTTTCAGCTTTGTTGCTCTGTAATTCGACTGTTTTCGTCTGTAAATTCATTGAGAGAAACAAAACACAGGCAAATTGTCTTTGCGTGTTCACGTGCTGAAACATGATCTTTGATCGTAGACGATGCTTCATATATGGATGTTGCTGCAAAGAAGCAGCCATGAGCAACGAGAACAGATTAAAAGACCGTAATAAAGGTTTTGTTTTAGTACACTATAAATTGAGTATACTTAACATGACTTAATTGAACTTGTATCTTTGGGGCAGCCTGGGCTTCAGTTTGTACCAGTACAACATGAAGATCAACTCTCTGGAGATAATGAGATTATGTACTGCAACTTCCTTATCTTTGGTCCAAAATTTAACAAAATACTTGAACAGCAGAAAGACTTTGGTGGTGCATTCGAGTTCTTGTAATTACTATAATTAACCCCTGGCCTGTGAACGAAACAGGAAAGTGCTGTGAAAAAGGTAATGTTTTGTGAAACTGGTAAAAAAAAAAATTAGCTGTTCGAAAGGTGCCAACAAGGTCAGATTTAGACATGTTCTCTGCAGCTGCATCACTGAAACATGATAATAATCAAAAGGATGCATGTTCGCTGTAATGGGCTGCACGTTTGAAGCAAGTTTCAAAATGTGGCAGGGTTGTTTTTACGGAAGGTAGAAAATAAATAAAAAAACCTGCAATACACTCTGAAAAACAGTTGACAGCGGTGTTGAATAATTTATAATAAATTAACTAAAAAAAAAATAATGTGGTTTGCAGCTAAGGTGGTTATTAATCATTGTTTTGCAGTGACAGTTTTATTTAGATTTTTATGGTGCATATTTGTGTTTATTGTCTGTGATGGGATGTGCTCAGCCATTAGAAAGAGGAAGGTGACAGGAAAGAGGAAGCTAAGGATTTATTGATGCAGCCTCGTCTTTGTGTGTCCTTTGTGTGTGTGTGTGTGTGTGTGTTAATAACGGCTCCAATTAACACGCTGCAAAAACATCAGCAAATGAACCTGTGAGCATCCTGCGGCTGTTTGCAACTGACCAGGCATGTCTGTGAGTGACCTGGTGTGAGTATGTGAGTACATGTGTGAATGAGCAGCACAGACATGACGAAATGTATTAACTCACTGGAAGAAAAAAAAAAATATAGACATATATATTTCTCAAAAATGGATGTTTTTGTTCAGAGAAGTATGATGTTTTGGTCTCTTTTATATAAAGCCTTAAAAGCAGTTTGAACCATATTCAATTTGGTTCCTTTATCTAGGCATTAAAGATTAAAATAATAATCCGTCTTTACTCTGCTTTGCCTCAATCCAAAAAAAAAAGTCACTGTGACCAAAATTTACAGATTTACAAAATCTGCTCAGATATTTTCTTTATTATAAACATTATTATTATTATTATTGCAAAGATCATTCATCAATTCCCCACTGCTTATCCAAGCTCAGGTCGTAGTGGCAGCAGGTTGAGCGGGTTAGCCCAGATGTTCCTCTCCCCAGCAACATTTTCCTGCTCCTCCTGGGGTATCCCAAATGTCCCCACACCAGATGATATATATATATATATATATATATATATATATATATATATCCTTCCAGGTTGTTGTGGGTCTGCCCCAGGGTCTCGTACCAGTTGGACGTGCCTAGAAAACCTCCAATGAAAGCTGGCTCCGCGCTCCTGCCCCTATCTCTAAGGCTGAGTCTGGCCGCCCTGCGGAGGAATCTCATTTCAGCCGATTGTATGCGCAATGTCGTTCTTTGGGTCGCTACCTAAAGCCCATGTAAGTGAGGGCCGGAACGTAGATCGACTGGCAAATCGAAAGCTCCTCCTTCACCAAAACTGTGCGGCGCGATGCCTGCTTTACTGCTGAAGCCAAAACCATCCGGCCCTCAATCGTGAACAAGACCCTTTAGACGCTTGAACTCCTTCACTTCATCTGCAAACATCCGCAGCTGTCTAAATGTTCCTCACCTGTGAAGAAACTTCCAACGCCGCGCTTGCGCAGAGCGCCTGCAAAGAAGTTTTTAAGTGAAGTCCAGGCAGATAAAACAGCTCGAATATGCCCAAGCTTTTGTTTTGGTCGGAGGGAAGCTCAGCGACGCAAGTTTTTGTCACGTGATAATGTTTCATTGACGGTTATTTTGTCGTGTCCCAGTGATTTATTCTATCCAGTGATCATCATTTCTTCCGAGCAGTGTGGCTGATTTCTATTGTTCAAAATTGTTCATTTTGTCCTTGGGCAGTTTTCACCCATAGCAACAGTCGATAATGAGGGAGGACGTGTGTTTTTTTTTTTTTTTTTTTTTTTTTTTTTTCTCGCTCCTTTAATCAGTAATGATGAAGATGAGAATGTTGTTCACTCCCCTTCGTCGCCACACACATTACCATCTGGTCCCACACACGCTGCTGAGCAGGTGGGACTCTTATCAAAGTGAATTCAAAATGGTTACAGTCATCCAAATTAGTCACCAGCACTTGCTCGAGTGAGCCCCGACTGGTCACTGCGTCGTTCCAGTGTAAGAATAAGCTTTCCTTTTGTTCTCCAATGTCTATTCTACAGTATTCGTTCGATTACCAATTTATAATCGTGAACATTTCATTTAAAATAGTTCAACTGTCTCGTTTCTCCGGTGACTTCAGCGCACTGATAACTGCACTAAGTTATTCTGTGTGTGACGGTTTTAATGTTTCGGAACAGAGCAGCTATAATCAGCTGGGGAGACACAGACGGCCATCCGCAATCAGTCGAGGACAGAACAGTTTAAACTTGCACACAGCCGCAAAGTGCACTTGTGTGATATTTGTAGATTTGTCACCGTTTTGCGTATTCCCAATTTACGTGATGTAAATACTGTGAAATAAAGAGAGATTTATCTGACAGTGAACGGCTTCTTCAGCGCTGTGTGAACTTGTTTTGCAGTGGCTTGAACTGAATATCCGTTAAATTACATACATGTAAAAGTCTCACGCTGCAGCTTTAAGGCTGAGGTTCCTTTAGCGTATTTGGCTCGAAGCCCCTTAAAAAAGCAGAGTGCACTTGTCAGCCCTCATCGCAGATTAGTGTAGACGCGCAATATCTTGTGAGCAGTTCAAACAAACCGATTTCCTTTTGCAGCGTTTCATTTGAACCTGATGCTGCCCTCTTTCTTCTCGTCCATCTGTCTCTGTCTTCCACAATAATCCTAATAACCGTGCAGTTGACAATAATTATGTTAGTCAGTAATTGCTTCCTCTCTGGCATCATTACACTCCACACAGACCTTCTCTAACTACACGCACGTACACTTGTCTTATTTATGCGAGATGAATAGCATCTTAACTTTATTTCTCCTCTGATTCGAGGACATCTCCAACATGAAACGGGCGTGATTTAAGGAAAACACCTGCTGCCACTTTTGTCAACCGATCACTCCTTGCTGCTTCCCACCTCACCTCACCCCCCTCCTTACCTCCCTCCCCTCTCCTCCCTCTCCTCTGCTCCATCTCTCTGCTCCTTGTCAAAGAAATAAGATAGTTGGATGAGAGAACGGCAGGGTTAGGAGATCATCATCACACACACACACACACACACACACACACACACACACACACTCACACACAGATATACTTCAAGGAGAGCAAACGCCCGCCACACACACACACACACACACACATTCACTTCCATCCAGATGCATCCGGTTACCATGGCAACCCCAGATGAGGAAATAGCGTGGTCTGTGTTTGTCCGTGTGTGTTTAGCTCAGAGTGTGCAATTTAACATCTGCATGACTGCTGCATGGAGATTACAAGGCTGCGTGTGTGTGTGTGTGTGTGTGTGTGTGTGTGTGTGTGCGTGCGTGTGTGTCTTTTTGTGTTTGTTTGAGGGGCAGGGAATCAAAACAGCGTTTCTTTGTACAGCGTTACCTTTTATGACTTTAAAATAAAACCAACTGGTTCAGTGTGTAGCTGTAGCATCTTGATGCACAGCAACATTATAGAAGGGAGGGGGAGAGTGAGGGGGAGAGGGGAGGGGGAGGGAGGGATGTTTTCTAATCTGGTTAAGGAAGTGATGATTTACAAATCCAACCAATTGCTTACTGGCAAGTAGATGAATTATAAATTAAAGGAGTCGGGGGCGAGATGTAGGTGTTCTCTGAGACAACCAGATGCACACGTATACATATTTAAATCATCTTAAAATTGATTTGCTCCACAAAATGATGACAAATGTTCTGCAGTTTGCACATCCAAAACAAATGTATTTGTATTCATGGTGTGCTGCTGGTCTCTTAACAGTCACACCAGCAGCTCTTTGAGGCTGCAATTAAGATTACCGTGGTGCTGAAGTAGTGCTTTAAGATAGACGCCAACAAGCTTATGTTTAGCAGGTGGTATTTACTGTGTTCACCATCTGAATTTGGCGAGTTAGAATGCTAACATTTCCTAATGAGCATATAAGTATAGCCAAGCCTGATGGGAATGGGTCACCATTTCTGACAATTGGTCCCGTGGGGTAATTTTAAATGTGTGTACCGAATGTCACGGCAATCAATCAAATAGTTGTTGAGGAATTTCTGTGAACACGCTGTGGCACCACAGGGGGGCGTAGAGGCAAGATTCAGGGATAAAACAGGAGTCTCGGACGTTATCCGTGTAACAAAAAGTGTCCTTTAATAAGCAGGTCGGGGTAAAGGGGGACGAGGCCAAATTTAACCAAAGACTCCTCCCGGTCGGGGTCGTCGCCTTCGGTCTGCACCGTGTGAGAGAGGATTCCTCCTCCCTGTTAGGGCAGAGCGGAGGAGAGCGATGAGTCCGCTGTATTACCTCCGATCCGACGCCGCCCCTCTCCAACGGTGCGGGGGGGATCCTTGTAGTCTTCTTCTGCATACTGTTCTCTCAGTTTGTCTCCTCTCCGAGCTCCTTTGACATCTTCAGTCTTCCGTCTTCACTCTGGACCAGCCCGCAGGACTGTCTCCTCAGTCCGTCTCCCCCTCTGTTGCTCAGCTCTGTGAACATATTACTCACTCCCTCCACTTAGCTGATGGCCTGCAGGTGTGACCTGCACTGGATAATAGATTCCCTCTATCGCCTCCCCCAATCTGAGCTTGGGTAGCCGCCTCCTGGGCTGTTGTCTGCTCGGCTCTTCCCCCCGGTTTGCCACAACGCAAATGTCAACATCATTGTGGCACTCGATGAAAAGTCAGAAGATCACCAAGGTCAATTGGTCAATGGGGAACAAAAACATCCCCATTACATCCCAGATCCCTAGTAGCATGTTGTATGCTGCACTTTCAGTCCTGCAGGTTTGGTTTGATGAACATGTACCCTGTCCAGTGTTTTGCGAGGAATCTAAGATTAGTTTGCGAAAGGGTTGCATCCCTTTATCACATGTATTGACTGTGAGTGGCAGGCAGTGAAGATAACTGGAGCAGACTCTGCTTATTTTCCTTTAAAGGTATAACGTGTCCCTTTTCTGCACTAAAATGTCTAAAAACAACTGGACTTGCGTGATACTTTGTTGAGCATTGATTTTTTTTTTTTTTTTTCCCCTCTTGATTCCAACAATGTTGTTTCTATTAGGCTGGTGACAGATTGGATCAGCCGGAGGGTCGCTCTCCCTGGGATCTGTTGTTTTGTTGTAAGAAGGTTAAGGTCAGGAACCAGTTGGAAGACATGGAAAACACCAATCACAGCAGCATCGAGCGAGTTTAGAGCAACAGTGAAGACAATAGGTCCCGTGATCCCATACTTTTGTTATTGTTTTGATTAAGAGACCTGTACACTGTATATATATATATTTTTTGTGTCTGATAGCTCAGCTGAATGATATGGAATTTGTTTTTCTATACGCGTGAACATACGGGGGTTGCAGTATTTGTTCAGGAATCTGAGCATCGATTTTGTCTACATGTACAGTATGTGCTGCTTTCCTGATGTTCGGTTTCATTTCCAAAGAACAAAACAGTACAATAAAACTAGGCGCGGTTTTTGAACTCAAAACTTGAACGAGGAGTATAGGTATGAAGCAGAAGTAATTTGTGGGCCCAGAATCGATGCAGGATGACACATTAATAGTGTGCACCAGTCCATCTCCAGCTCATAAGCTGCCGTGCTAAATTTAAAACCTGCCCTTCCCACGCCAACGTGAGCAGAGCTGAGAGAGAGAAACGCATATGTAACGACAGCTTTACTCGACCGTGCCGTGATATCAGACTCCCGGTGCATCCGCGTCCCGCGGGCTTACATGTTGCCACATTAAATTTGGGGCTGCAGTTTAACGGGTGAGCCACGGGCCCGAGAGCGCGTAGCCTGACCTACATGTGAGCCGGGGCCTTATAGAGAGATGATGTGATGACTCATGCACGCACACGCAGGAAGAAGAACGGGATTAAACGCACACGGCGTTAGTTGTGATGTGATTAAGTCACGGTCGACCTACTAAACGTGAATATTTAATAATGGGGAAAAATAACATCAAACTGCATCCACAATTGAATGTTACTCAACTCGTTCCTCTGGAGCCGCAGTTGAGGACGAATAAGAATGAACCGGCGCCGTCATCCCGATGCAAATCACAAGAGATTCTCTAGTCTAATGTAATTAAGAAAGGGTTCGCATAATGTTCATGTAATTCAATTACAGCTGACCTGGCGACTACGTAATGTAATTAAGGAATGATTGATTATCAGTTGTAACCTGATTGCTCTTCTACTTAAACGCTCTTCAGCATGAGGATGAGGGCTCAGAGTGAGACGACAGTCTGTGTAAACACCTTCTCAGGGGAGTCTGAATCAGGAGGGGAGACTTTGTCAGGAGAGTCAAATGACAATTTTGTAAAAAATTATTATCAAACAACCTTTTTTTTTTTCTTCCTTCCTTTAGCATTCATGACATATATAACGACATTTTTGAGTCGTCTCTACTACCGTTTCCATAGAGGACTTGCTGGCGCAGCGAAAAATGAGCCCGCGGTGAGTAAAAAAAAAAAAAAAAAAAAAAAAAAAAAAGGCCCCAAAACGGTTCACAAACAGTTCAGGACTTTTTCGATACAAGCAGTACAAATATAAATTTGCCCAATACTACAAACTGATGGACTTTCTCATCATCCGTCACTGTACTGTGTTTAGGCACCGATGAACCGGGCGTCGGCGTGCATGTAACATGCGCCCTAACCACTCGGATATCTGGTGTTCTGTATGTTTTTTCCAAGTCATTCCAAAACGACACACTGCTGGTTTGGGATTTGTACCCAAACACACCCGAGTGATACGGAGGTCACACCGACTTGAAACTTTCAACCAGTGAGGGCAGTAACGCACCACTTTTTTTTTTTTCGGTATTTTATTACTCTTTATAGGGCCAGTACAATTTTTTTTTTCACAATACCAATATCGCCCATGAGAGACTTCAGCATAAAAAACAAAACTGTTTGTACTTTGTCCACATTTGATATTTCAGCAGAGTTGAGTACTGACTATCGACGACAGAATGAGATAGATGCTTTCAACTCTCTCATACCCAAAGGAAGCCCTTTAATTCTAATTTGATTTGCTGACCCAACAAATATACCCCAGGGTTTTGGAATCAAATCTTTCTGGCACCGTTAGTTTCACTGCAAATCGTCAAGTGGCAAAAATCCCAGATCCGACTTTCTGCCAGAATCTTAAGTGTTCTTGGCTCAAAACTGGACTTTCCACCAAACTGAATGGATGTGTGTTTAGATGTTTTTGTGATATCCTCTGGCAAAGAGGCATGGAAACGATAAAAAAAAAAAAAAAAAAAAACAATCGGGCCTATCGTCTCAGACTTCCTCCATGCTCCAGTAATAAAAAGTTATATCTGCGTGAAGGAGAGTGACTGATGTCAACTGTACATGTTGGACTCCCCCTGCTGGCGACAGCTACTATGTTGTTGTATTACCATCTTGCGTGATACAGCAGCTTCGTGCAACACTCACAGAGTGTGATTCACCTGAGGAAAAGGTGTTTTAGAAAGACGGGGACAAACTGACCAGACGTAGACAGTTTGGGATTCACACCCAGCCCAACAGTTATCAGGGCAACACCAAACAATGGGGCCTTTTGAAAAATCAACACAAACCGAGAAAAGACTGCCATGTTAAAAAAAAAAGAACAGTATTTAGGTGGATTAATTAATGCTCTGCAAAAATGTTAAAGTTCAATGACGAATGCTGCTCAAACGATATATAAACTAATGTAAAATATGATGTGTGCCACTGGAAAGAAAGCCTGATTTGCTGTGGTGTCACTTCGTTTGTGTGGCCAAAACACAAACGTAAATACAGTCCATTTCTGGTAGAAAGAACCATCAGTATAAAGTGTTTCATTTAACCCGCCATATTTTTTTTTTTATTAAGTAATTATAATGTACAGTATAAAAAAATTTACTACAAAAAAATTACATGAAAAGATGTCGTGATAGTAACATAAAATACTGAGTCCTTGTGAAACAGAGCTGCAGTTCTGTCAGCTGCATTTTGACTGTTTGGATTCTTCACTTTAGAAATACATGATAAACATATCGGCGCCTCCAAGTTCTGTCAAACGGACTCATTTTTAAAGTTTTCTGGACAGAAAAAGTTTTTTGTTTTTTTTCCCACTTTGTGACAAGTTGAGGTTTCGGAAATGTCTTCATGCACCTACGAAAAAAAAAAAAGTCATGCAGATAACACGAGCAGCTCTCCAAGTTCTCGTTTGTAAAGAAAACCTCCAAGTTAAGGACAACTAACGCAAACTAAATATCTTGACTCGGTCTGCGATCCTGTGTGTGAAAGTCCACCATGATTGTTACTTGCGTGTCTGCGTTGACCTGGGGCCTCCTACATGGGCGTGTGTGTGTGCTGTGAGGAGGAGGAGGGCGAGGAGGAGGAGGCGGCGGCGGAGGAGGAGGAGAGCGAGGAGGCGGGGGGCTGAGGGGTGGCGGAGGACGCGGAGGAGGCAGAGGAAGCGGAGGCTGCGGTGGCAGCTGAAGACGAAGTCTCGATCTTGCTGCTGTGGGTGATGAAGCGCAGGCGCAGCTTCATGGCCGGACGCAAAGTCATGATGATTTTCTCCACCTGGGCGGAGAGAAAGATGGACGAGTGCACGCAGGGAAAACATGAAGTCAGATGTTACAGATCGATCAATAGATGAGCAACAATCAGAAGATTCCCCCCCCCCCCCCAACAAAATTCATATTCAGTGAGTTTTGGCCTGCTTGGGTTTGAAAGTTCACCTCAGTCAAATCATCGGTCCTGTTTTTAACCGTGATGTCATAGACCAGACTTCAAGTCTGTTTTGCGAACTACCTGTTCTGGTTAATACTAGCCTCAGTTTGGACTCTCACACATACCTGCTGGTCAAATTAGCTTTAGCAAGCCTGATGAATGCAGAAAAAAAAAAACACACGTTATATAAGATTTATTCCTGTTCAGTGACATTAAACACATGGACCTGATGATGACGGCTGTGCTCTGAATTTAATAACACGTTCAGAGCTAACGAGCAATACTGGCAACAACATAGAGCAGCTCTATGGTTACGTTTTGAAACTGACAGCTCGGCTACAACGCAGGTGACTCTCTTCATAAGTGTCTTTCCAGGAGAGAAATGAAAAGTGACAGGAGCCATGTTGGTTACGTCTCTGACTGACAGCTCTACGTTTCTGTCCGTGTCTGACGCCGCACCTCCTACAGTCGTCGCTTCCTCCGTTACCTTTTTTTTGAACACGCTGGTGGGCTTTAGACAGAGTTTCAGGGTGTCAACACCTTCAAAAAGTAAATAAATAAATGAATAAAAGGTGCACAAACTCACCGGCTCCTTCACGCTGTCGCCTGTGTACATGTATTTAATGTGATACAGGAAATCACAGATTGGGTCCATGTAGCTGAGGTGTTGGCAGTGTTGGTCGACGGCCTGCAGCATCTCATAGAAAGCCACGCCGATCTGAAACACACACACACACAGAAATATATAAAACGTGTATATGGACCCGCACAGAAAAAGAGAGAAAAGCAAACTTAAGCAAAAAAACTTCAGAGAAAGGAAACATTATCACACTTAACAAATGTTTTTTTTAGTCATAATAATCATTGTTTTTGTCAGCTGATAATCGGCGTTTTATACCTCCAACATGCAGCGCGTCCTCTCCTGCTGGAAGCGCTGCAGGAACGGACCCACCAGGTGATACACGTACAGTAACTGGAACTC
The DNA here is from genome assembly GCF_022577435.1 of Embiotoca jacksoni. NCBI lineage: Eukaryota > Metazoa > Chordata > Actinopteri > Embiotocidae > Embiotoca > Embiotoca jacksoni. The sequence continues at coordinate 5,537,672 of NW_027185374.1, forward strand.
TGTCTGGACGATGGGCTTCAGAGTCTCTGACAGGAATCTACACACACACACACACACACACACACACACACACACACACACACACACACACACACACACACACACACACACACACACGAAACATCAAAGGAAAGTGTATTACAGGACAGACAAGAAAGAGACAGAGAGAGAGAGAGAGACAGAGAGAGAGAGAGAGAGAGAGTCCATTACTTTGGAATCAGAGACAGCTGTCCAATGGATGAGTGATGCCAGACAGCGTGTGCTAATGCTAGCACGTAGCTGCAGTTCATTTCGCTGTAGCTTTGGTGGCAGGCGGTGAAGTCCAGCAAGGCGAAGGGATAACCTGCCCACTCGGTCTCAGACGTCAGCGCCGGAGAGCTGATCACTGACACGATGCGGTCGTGGAGAACGATCCAGTAGGGTTCCTGAAAGAGGAGGACGAGGACGAGAGGAGGTCACGGTGAACAAACTCAATGGAATTGTAAGGATGGTAAAGACCTGAGAGTATTTTTCTTACAGGAAGAGCGGTGATGACCAGTCCAATGGCATTCATCCAAGCTGTGATGTTCTCTCTGGGAACCAGCGGTTGACTAAAAGGTGAGGGGACAATATGAACTGATCATCAAATGTCTGATCAATCTGAAATATATAGCAGTACCATGGTAGCATGGAACATGCCTACAGATGATTTGCTTCTGTTCGCCTGTCGCACCTTTTCAACACAACGTTGAGCAAAGCGTTGCCGACATCTTTTCCTGGCACGGCCAAAGCCATCAGCTCCACGCAGGTGACGTGCAGAGCGTGAGCCGCCGGGTTGGGGAACTCGTTGAACCTCCAGTCACAGTTGGGGAAAGGACCGGGTGACTTTCCCGCCATGGGTGCCACAGAGTTAAGAAGGATAGACGAACGTTGGGGGATGAAATCAGGTTTGATGAGAGGCATGGATGTGTTATTTGTCCCCCCATGTGAATTAAATGCACATTGTCTGGGTGTGCACACAAGCCCCTTCAATGGATTTGATTTAGTTTAATTTCCTTTGCAACGACCCCAGTGGCTGCAATAAAAACGGATAAATAATTCCTCTCTCTCTCTCTGAAGCTGTCAACAGCCAGGTAAACATATTATCCAGCTGCCTCAGAGACCCATGACTTTTTATTAGCCGGCATCAGTCTGGTGTTGTTAGAGTGAAGGAACTGTCCACCGACAGGGTGATATTAATGAAGGATATTGTCCACCAGGCGTCCAATCAGCTTGCAGTAGTATGTGTCGTCAGGGATCCACACGTTATCCTCTCTGGGGTTCATACCAAACTTCAGATAGGTTTCACTGAGACACCAACCTGGCGTACGGTTGTCCTGTAAAACAAAATATTACACTATAAAATCTGCTGCTAATATAAACAAATAATATGAATATATACATATAAAAAGGAGACAACGACATGGATTGTTGAAATAAATAATAGATAATGTATATTATCACAACACGATGGGTTCACGGTGGTCTTTGCCTACCTTCAGTGAAGACATGATGGCATGAACCAGTTTCCTCTTCAGGTTGGTTCTGTCCCTCAGGTGTCGCTCGTAGTAGTGAAGGGTGTTGTACAGGTAGGTCACCGGGCGGTCTGCGCACAAACACAAATAATCACAACTGTCCCACTGCCCTCGTCTTCAGTAAATCCAACCCTCCTTCATGTACAGTCCGACGTGTTCAAGCAGCATTACTGACCGTGGAACTTGTACAGCCCTCCAAGATGATCGAGCAGCGTTTCCAGAGACTTGGAGACGGGAAGAAGCTCCAGGAAGCGGTGGATGACGATGTCGAAGACGGGCAGGAAGCGCAGGCACACGTTGCCAAAGTAGATTGGCAGGTACTGAGGCTGGAGCTGCATGGGGGGGTTCACTTGGTCTGCGAGACCCTCGAAGTACAACTTCTCTGGGTATTTCTGGTCAGATGACAATCAACACAATCGTTTCAAAAATTCAGTTTACTGCGTTTTTAAATCTGATTTGTCCTTCGTGTAACTTCATTCGACTGGTTTTGTCTGAACGCTTGGATGGAAAAGCGCGAGTCGACTTTTCACATCGGAGAAAGTGTTTTTGTTACGCGTGTACCTTGTGGTAGTTCATGTGTTTGTTGTGCCAGTCACTCTGCAGCCAGTGCTCGGGAGCGTTCTCCTTGACAAAATCATTGACTCTGTTCCTGAAGTCGTTGGGCTTCAGCAGCAGCAGCTGGATTATGAAGTAGCAAACCTGCGCCTCATTTCCTTCGTGGCTGCGCATTGCCTGAAAAAGAGCAGCGGCTTATTATGTCTTGTTGTGGAGTAAAGTGTCTGCTGTGTTTGTGTTGCACTCAGTGGCTCTATGTTTGTCAGCATGTCCTCACCAGACACAGAATGAGTCGGTCCAGTGTGACTATGTTGTACTTCCAGACCATGTCATTGAGGATTTCAATGCACTTGTTGAGCTGCTGTCCGCCAGCTGATGTCGAGAACTCGTAGACGAGGAAGTCAGCAAATGTGCGCACGTGAGCCACCAGTGCACGAGCTCCGATACGCTCCAAGACCCTGAGGGACATAATTTTCAAAAAGAATGTTGTTAAAAATCAAGCAGCGGTCAGCTCATCGTCCCACAATACGACTGTTTACTCTCTCCGGACCAATTAGTTACAGAAGTTGTTTATAGACTTAAGAACGTCCCTCCTCAGGCCAATTAGTGGACATTTAAAATGCCTCGATATCAGTGGTGAGCTGCATCACTAACCCATCAAAGTAGACATTGTGTCTGCAATATATATGCTACAAAACTGCAAATGTATTGAAGTTATATGTGTAAAAAAAATAAGAAAAGAAATCTCTTCATATAAGTGTCAAAATATTAACAACAAAAAATGCCACTGTAATCTACTTTTTATACTGTATGCCGAAGGTAAATGTTCAGTTATAATTTAGGGACTCACCTGAAGCCTATCTGGTTTATGTGGTCCGTCTCCAGCAGCATCTTCCACAGCAGGCAGAGGAACAGAGGAGGCGAGCCCTGCATGGAGAAGTGGGTGATGATGTCATTCTCATTGGCCATCGACTTCCACTTCCTATACTCTTCCTCTACGTTCTTCTTCAGGTTGAAACGAGACTCCTGAGGAACGTTGTTCTGCTTGAAGAACGCCTGGAGGAAAAATAGAGGAGCAGGAGTCATTACAGCGAGTTTCAGGAATTTGATTAGAGAAAATCTTCATTTGTTCATTCGGGCAGCGTCAGTCTTCATATTTGTACCTGTAGTGGAGCAGGGAAGCAGGACAGAGTGTGTGAGGCCCAGTTGTGAGGCGTGAAGGTCATGATGGTCTGGAGGATGTCTTTACACCACGTGCCATGGATGGAGTCAGACCCCGTGAAGAAATCTACACGGATACAAAGCTGGTGACCATACGGCATATAAAACAGGGACAGACAGGCCAACTCAATTTCAAGATGCTTGAATAAAAAAAAAATACGGTAATAAGAAAAACATAAGAAAACGACACGGCAAAAAAACGTACCGGTGACGTGCGTGGCTCTGGCTAGGGTGAGGATCAGGGCGCGGTTCAGCTCCTCAGACTCGGCTGACAGAACCGTCTTGGGGTCGTTGAGGAAGCGGGTGAACTGAGGTTGGACCTCTGAGCTCCCCAACGCTGTGATCAGCCGCAGAGCCGTGCTCTCAACACTGAGGAGAGAGACATGAAGACATGATGATGGAGACCATTATCCCACTGATGAAGGCGGGCACAACAAAAACACCACCTGTAAAATGTGATGTCATAGCTCTGCAGTAAATAATGTGGTGAGGTTGTTTTTTTGGGGGAATGTGTTAGAAATGCATTGATTCATTTGTGTAGTTTGTGGTGTTGCTGTTTGACAGTAGTTTGTAGTGTTGATGTACTAAGTACTTAGTGACCTCTCCTTTGGAAGATTTCACAGTTTGCAAGCTTTTTGTAGCAAGCAAAGTATTTCTATCCACAACTTAAGAATTTTCACCTGCTCCTTCTAGCTTTAACATTTGAAGAAAGGCTCATTGATTTCTATCTGCAGCAGAAGTTGTGTTCTTTTCACTGCAAAATCAAGAAAATATCTAACTTCGCATACAACTGTAAGCAATCTTGTACTGCGTTAATAGCTTGCGTTTTGGATATACGTGAACGTGTGTGTGTGTGTCCACGTTACCATAGATGCAGCTGGTTCTGGTTGGTCTGAGGCACGGCAGCCAGACTGTGCAGATGACTCAGGAGTTGGACTCTGTAGTGCGGCTGGATGTGGTGCATCCTGTAGCTGAACATCTCCAGTAACGTGTGAAGGATTCCCCACGCGTGAGACTTGAACACGTTGGGCAACAACTGGCCTGAGTAGAGAGAGTGTGCATCATTAATATAAGAGACAAATTCAGGTCTGTTCAGAATGCAACACAGTGGTCATGCAGTAATGACTGAATACAAAACGGGCTAGAAACATGCTGGAAGAACTGAAACACGCATACAAATTTGTACAAACTTTACTAGATCAAAAATAAATATACTGATCTCAGTTTTTGTTCTTAATCATGTTGAGGTTCAGAGAGACGATTAGTCAAGAATGTATTTTTAACTGAACAGCATTACTGACTTTAACCTGCTTCTTTACTGGGAGTAAGTTAATACAGTTAATAATATAAATATTTACATTACGGCAACTTTTTTGCACACTTGGCTTCAGAGATGCCTCAATAAATGTGTATTTTTGTGATATAAATTCCTGAACTCTACTTTATCTTAGAAGTATAATTCTGTTAGAATGATTTCGAACTGCTTTAAAAAGTCCTGAGAAAGGTTAACAAGGCACTACTTAAGCAAATGTTCTTATCTTGCTCGTGCTTTCTCTTCCCTTAAGTTCTCCTCCTACTGCCTGAATATCTGTAGCCTACTCCTAAAAAGTGAGATGTGTGTTTGTGTGTAAATGTTGTGTGCTTAACACTAAGACAGTCAAGGACAACGATTATTGAGGAGCAAAATGACATCATCCTAAAAAGAAGTATAAATGTACGTGTTCTGCGTCTACTTTTAAACCCAGTGGACATTTTCAGTGAACTCACTGATGAATCCTTTGATGCCCAGTGACTCGATTTCCATATAGACCAACAGCCTGCTGTAGGTTTCTACCAGTGCAGGTGCCAGGGCGATGCTGGACTTGGCATGGGCCAGCTTGATCACACGTGTGGCGATGCTGTGGATCAGACTGGAGACAGAAAGGCAGACGAGAGGGACAAAGACAAGGGACAGTTACATGCTACTTGAATTTTGCCCTCCATCTTCCATTTATCCGGCGGTTTGTCCTCTTCTTTTCCCCTACCTCATCTTTGCATGTACAGTGAGTGAATCCAGCAGATTCATGGGCAGCGGAGTGACCGACCCCGACGCCATGCAGCTGGTGCCGGGCAGGTTGATCCTCATAGATCCGTTTCCATAGATGGTTTCTACCAGGACACCCATTGGCAGAGTGAAGCACTCGGAGTTGGTGCTGTAAGCGTTACACAGCAGGGCGATCTTGTAGTCGGACATGCCCAGGGTCTTGTTACGCAGTGACTGCTGAAGAAACCTAAGAAAGAAGAGGCACAAAGACAGCAGTAAAGGAAAGTGTTTTGAGATATTTAATAAGTTTGGGGTTGGGTATATTTAAAAGGTACATACTCGTGGTGTAGTTTCAGAGAGTGAGGGATGGGGATCTGCAGTTTGGAGTTGTCGTTCTGAGCTTTGCGGTTCAGGTGGATCCAGATGCAGGTCATGGCAAAGGAATGGGTCGACTGGGGCTTGTTAATGTCAGGAACTGGAATGCACTTTAGGTGGAGAGAAAACAAACGCATTACTTACTCTACTTGTACTCTGAGCTAAACAACCAGCCAAATACTACAACGACTAATGAGAAGCTGTAACAGCAAAGCATACAGCACAAACCAAAAGAGAAAGTTAAAATAGGACACTTTTGGTAGGAATATTAATGACTATAGTACAACAAAAACATGTTTTGGCAGATGTGTACCTCCTTTTCTGGGTAGAGCAGGTCAAAGAGCTTCATGACAGGCAGGAAGTCAGCTAAGGCGTTCTTCTGAATGCTTCCTGATATGAACTGCAGCAGGACCCACATCAGGTGATCTCTCCCTTTAATGAGACCTCGACCTGCAAGCTACAGACAGAGAAGCAGTAAAGGACCCAGTAGAGAGGGAAATACATTTCTTAGTCGCAGAGCAGCCCAATTTGGGGCTCCTGGGCCAAGTTTGGCCCGTACTTTCTTTGTTTTGATTCATTATGCCATTTGATAAGATCGTGCTTGTTCTTCTTATTTTTCAGTGCTGTATAATCCTAACCAGAATGACTATGAACCACAAATCTTGTGCAGCTAAAAAGCACACTGTTTTACAGCAATGTACAGCATAGTGCTGTTAAACTTCCCGATTAAATTACGTTGGTCAGCATCTTATCTGCAAACAATGATGGTATTTGCTCTCTCTCCGGCTGATGTTCATGTGGTGGTCATGTGTTCTGCATCACTTTGGCCTCCACACTGGCAAAAGATAGTTTAGTTTGATAGTCTTGCCATTGGCAAGACGACTGTAACTAATGAGTTAACGCCTCACTGAATATTCGATTTCCCAACCACCTTTTTTGACAGTTGCTTCACTGCCTGAACCAGCTGCTTGCAGGTTGTCTGGATCCACAGTAAAATATAATTGCGTCTATAGATTCATTGCAGCCATTTACATTTTTTTAATAATGCAGACATATCATCCCACACAGCTTTCATGTATTTTTCTGCAGTGTGAGTGCTCGCCAGTCGTCCATTAGTGTAATCATTAACCCCTCCCTCTTACCTTCTGATGTAACGACAGCACCATGTGAGGGAAGCTCGCAAACTGGAACAACACAAAGAAGATGAGCTGGGAGGAGAGGTGCTGCCACAGTAACTGGCTCGTTCCTCCGATGTCGGCGTCAAAGTGTTCCTCGGTCTCCGAGCGCTCCATGGCGTACACCACCAGGTCCACCAGCTGCTCCTCTAGCACCGGGCACCTCTGCTTATTCTGTAGGGGGGAGTGTTAAAGAAAACAGTGGGCAGGAGGGAGAAGAGGTTAAACAGAGAAAGGGAGGGAGAGACGACCAAGGAGTGAAAGAAACATGGAGGAACAGAGAAAGAAAGAGGGCAGGAGAGAATGAAAGGAACATAGTCATTAAATTACTTCACATTCAAAGGTTTATTTTGATAGATCCACCAGCTATTGCCAGACAAAAAAAAAAAAATCTCCATCCATGTCATGCAGGACTGTATCTCCTTCCTGCCTCTGTCATCTGGGTACAATTTAGCCCCATTCCAGCATTTACCCATATCTTTACTGAAATGATCACATGGTTGCCAAATTGTAATTTGGATTTAGTAAAATCTTCTACAGATATCTTGGATCAAGGTTTTTACGACTTGTATAAACCAATCACAAAAGATTGGCTGATCAGCACTGAACTCACAAGCTATGTGAATAAAATCAAAGAAAGACGACTCATGATTTCACACTGACACTGTGATGGGCTTTACAACGTCCTGCCGAGTGGATTGCACATCAAAATTAGCTTGCCAGCTAACAATGACACATCTATATGATGAGTAATTAATGTGCTTTATCCTTAAAAAGAAATCAAATTTAAATAATGTAAATGTGTTGAAGTCTTTTGAAATATTACCCGTTTTTCAGCAGCATATCATAAAGACATATTAGGCAGATAATGTCCAGTGTACTTTATATCATGTAGGATAAAGTACTGCATCGTATATGAACATCATTGGGGTGTCCAAACCAGCAGTGGTGAGACTTCCATATATAAAAGGAGGGGTTTGATAAAAGATCGGAGAAGGAAGGGAGAAAGGGACTCGGGAGAAAGTCAGACAGATGGCTCAGTGGTGGGGTTTGGGTTAGTGGAGGGAGGGAGAGACAGGAGGGCCGACTGTGATGGAGGGCAGGTTCACTGCATATTCAAACCCAAATCAATAACAGTTTTACTGCTCAGTTTCTGCTTAATAACAGTTTAAAGTAAAACTTCACACACAGTGCACACAGTGCGTGTTCAAATGTGGATTTTACTGCCTGGCTTACAGTTGATATACCATGCTAATGACTTCTTTGGATCTTTGAATGAAGAATTATCTCGGCTGTTAAATTTCATGAAACTGGACCTCGTGATAAACAGATATTCCCTGACATTTTTCCTTCACAATCGTTTAATTCCTTTAAACATTTAAAAATATCCAAACTTCCATTTAACCTCGACCCGGGTTGGGAAACTTAAATTCACACACCGGCGACAGAGTCGAAGGAGTGAGGATCTCTGCACTGGAGGACTTTACGTCAAACCTCAACACGGAGCCCTCCTCACGCGACTGAGACACAGGACTGAACAGCACAGCACGACACAGCACAAAGAAGTACGGCACTGAAAAGCACGGCAAAAAAACAGCAAACCACATCAAAACAGTGCAACACGTTCCCGCATGCAGACCGACAGGCCCGGGGGAGGTGGTGTGATTCGGAGGGAGAAGAGGAGCTGCGTGGCCGACCGTCACTTTGTTTGCACATTTCTTTCGTCGTACCGGCCTTCAGTACAACTTCTCTTCTGCTGCTCCCAAAAACACACACTTGCTCATGAGCGACAGAGAAGGAGGGCAAAAAAAAGGGACAGAGAGAAAGAGAGAAAGAGAGAAGGACCTGCTAAGAAATCAGCTACACAGCTTATCTGGTCAGATCCATAAACACACTGTTAAACCATAACAGCGGCTGGTCTATAATCTCATCTACCAACAGCACAACAACTGGTGACCTGATTTAGCAGGGTGGCCTTTATCTACTCTAGTCAGTTCATCAACCAGCACTAGCTGATAAGCATGCTATGTGTCGGCCACTGACGGACGGTTTCTGGTCTGGTCTGCGAGGCTGGAGAGTTTCAGATGGAAACACTCAGTAATCAAGCAGCCAAATGTGTAATTACATTCTGGATAACTCCTGAGTGTCTGGATTGAAGGTAGCATTTAAGTCAGTGACCTGTTGATAAAAGCAAAACCTTTGCAAATGCAATTAAACACTGAAGCCTAAACTACGCCTCTACGTAGCTCCTCTGAAAAACTCTTCCATAACACCGTGCTAACTTGTTCATTATCTTAAAGAGAGACCTTTTCTTCAGTCACCTGTGGATGCGACTTGCAGGTCATGAAGTGCAAACTGAAAATAAAACCAATAACAAGCCTCAAACAACCTGCAGCGTTTCTTCATTGCACATGTTTTCACTGATGAACGTCAGGCAGCACAGATCAGCGTTCACTCATCCATGCAGACAGCCAATCAGAAACACTCATCACCCGTCCTGGGCAAAACAAGATAACACTTAAAGGGATGACAACATTTGGCTTTGTGTGCCACACTTTACTATGTCTTCTATTTCTGAAGCTGCTTTTAAAGATGCAGTTTAAATTTATATGCATACTGTAGCTATCTGGTTAATATCGTCCCATTTCTACCCTCAACAGACAAGAGGGATTTTTTTTTTTTTTGGATGATAAGCCAGTTTATAAAGAGATGGAGTTAGCCGAGTGTGACTATTACAAATTACAAGCGCTTATCATTTTGGAGAATGCAATAATTGAGTGGATGGCACGAGCTGCATTAGAAGAAGGTTTGACAATATATTGCAGCAACAAAGCATCGAGTTAGTTTAAACTGAAAGTAGAAGACACGGCAGTGAGACCAAATACTTTTTAAGCTCGATCAACTCCCGATGCAGACTGTGATTTACTTATTACAGTTTAGCACCGTAAAACGGAGTGATATCTGTGTTCAATTGTAAGTAGTGCATCATTTTTGCTGTTACTTCCATCTTGGAAAAACATGCAGAGCCCTGTCTGAGTAGGTCTGCAGTCAGCTGTGGTCACTGTAAGACTGCCACAGTGACTGCTCGTCACTTGATTTCCAAGGCTGTTGTCTGCTAATGAATTGCAGTCAAAGAAGTATATCATTACCCAAGTTAAAACCACTATTCAGAGAAAAAAAAAACAGTGAAGTTTTGCCCAGGTCAGCGCAACAGAAAGCAGCAGAAGGTCCGACACAGAAGGACCTTGCTGCCACCAACAGGCAAAGACCAGACTACATCCACACATGCAGCGCAGCAGGACTTGAAATGTCAACAGCAGGGTTTAAAGTCAAAAATACTTCATGTCAGATGGAACTAAATTCACTCTTCCTTAATGACAGAGTTTACAGCTCTCAGTCTGAATGATGAGTTTGCTCAGTTGCCATTTTCAATGAATCAATCCAGGGTTGTAAAATAGAATCTTGAAAAAAAAAATCCACTGTGTGTTAATTGGACATTAAACCACAGTCAGGCAAATATAATGAGGCAAATTATCATAACAAGCAAATCCAATGATGCAAAAACATTGAGTATAAATTTAAGCAGTCAGCAGTAATGAGCTGCTTAAACTCTAAAGAAAACAGAGTTGACATCCTGCCTCCTGTCTACGAGCTTTCGTGACCAGTTAATAATGATCGCCCTATTTTCCTAGTCATTAAACAAAACACGTGTACTAAAAATATGAGCAAGGAATTTGTTTTTTGATGAGTGTTTCTTGTTTTGCCAAGAGCACCATGTAATATACAGAATATAAGCTGACAATATTAGCCATCGGTGGCTTCAATCAATCAATTGTATTGATAATGTGCTATTTCTGTTGCATTAAAAGCAAAGATAAGGTAGCATGCAAAGCAAGGTGATGTTACTGAAAATGTGGCAGGAGACAATTTACTTGCACACAACCCTATTAATTGAACAGATCATCCATGGTTAATGATCCATAAACTGCCTGCCAGTCTGTTGATCTACCCATCCACCCGCTGTGTACCTATTTATTCAACCATATCTGTGTCTGTGAAGCCCTGCTGTGTCCATCTCAAGCTCTGAAGCGTTTTTTTTTTGTTTTTTTTTTACTACATTTCAAGGTTTCTTTTTCTTTATTTGTCCAGTTTCACATTCCTGGAACACCAGCGTGCCTGAGAAGCTAAGTGTCCAATAAGCTGGTTAGTTGGTAGGTCAGGTGACCAGGAAGAGGGACAACCACATACCTGGACAATGTTCAGAGTCTAGAGAGCGCATGGCAGAGAAACAGACAAACACGACACACAACCAGAAGACAAAAGAGAGAGAAAAGGGAGAGAAACAAAGACAGAGAGAGGAAAAAAAGAGAGAGGAGAAAAAACGGAGAGACAGAGAGAGAAAGTGGTGACTAAGGAGCTACGTTGTTCACCTTCTGCTCAGCACAGTTAGCATCAACTCAGCCTATTCTAAAAGACAAACCGGATTCTGGGTTATTTGCTCATGGGTAAAATATGAAGAAAAATCCATATAGAGCATTAATTATTGCCTTGTGTTAGCAACAAACTGTTTAAGACACAATGTTAACCGGTCAAACTGCGTTGATGGCTGCGCTTGGTGAGCTGAGCTGAAACTGCATGAACTGCTTTATTTATTTTTTTTCCCACCAGTAGTACTTTAAGGGCCTGATTTACTAAGATCTCAAATAAAGGGTACTGAATTGCGTGATTTTTCCAAAAGTTTACACATTTATTTTCCCACTCGTTTTGTGGGTGATTTACTAAAAGTAGTTGCGTCTTTGATATCAGGTGCAAATTGCTGTATTTAAATTCTGTGTTTGCGTGTGTTAAAGTGATTCCAGCCGTTCTAACAGAATGACTGCAAAAGCAAAAGGAAATCTGATTCTATTGAAATTAATAAATATAATTATAGCAAGAACAAAACGCTATATAGGAGATTATCAGTGAGGAAGTCAATGCCGTGGGTAAAACAGCAAGATCAATGAAATTATGAGTAGATGGCAAGATATTAGGCAAAAAAACCTGCTTATAATAAAACGTCAGCAAATAAAACGGGAGGGACGGTGGATGAGATCCTCTAACAAACACCGATCAGCAGGTCCAGATCTTTCTTTGATGAGCAGGTGACTTTTCATTCAGTCCCTCACGAGTGCTCGTGAACCTCATGAAGCTACCTGTGAATTCTGCAGGACTCATTCAGGACTTGTGACACATGAATAACGGGACTGGTGGGATATCCAAGCAGCGATACGCTGGAATGACCCAGAGGAAAGTAAATGCTGACTCGTATGAAGTTTTGACATTGCTGGTATTTCGTGTCTCCTCCTTGTTGTTGGCTGTCAATCATCATACAGTTCATAAAATAACTCAGAAAGGTCATCTTTGGACAAACGATATGTCTGAATAATTTTCCCCTCCGTCATCTCAAAACTGTTTCCACGGGTGTAAAACCACGTTCTCTACATATTCTTTGGTTTCCCTGCATCTCCTTCTCACCACAATAAGAGCAGCCGTCTCTCCAGATTTGCGCATCTGATTAATACGTTCTTTTCAGTCGTACTAAAATACACAACAATCACTTCTCCTGTTTCTACTTTCAGGTTTAGTAAATATCGTTGCGGGTGCTAAATTTATCTATTTGCATGTTCCCTCCCAGTATTTTGCACGTTCAAGTAGAAACGCCCAATATTACATATGCATGCAGGCAAACACGTGAAATGGACAACGCGTGTTAAATTGCACATTTGAAAGACGCAATCCTCACTGCACGTCGTTAGTAGATCTGCTTGGACATTTTTTTGCGGGTGGTGTGAAGTTTGCACGTGATTTTACAGACGCCAACCTTTAGTAAATCAGGCCCTAACACTCTACTCTACCTCTGACTGGCCCCGACTCTGATATTCTTATCCTAACCATCTCGCTCCTCGCCAATCTATCCAATCAGAGGCAGAGTAGGGCGGGTCTTTATAAGGGTGAGAAAAAAAAGTTGTGCGCATGAACCCAACAGGACAAACTGACACCAGTGCATTATGGGTCAAGCTCACGGTGTCGCTTTGCGTATAGTCTTATATAGTTGTGTTACAAGGATTACAAGGAATACAAGGGAGCAGAAATTAAGGAGGATTATAAAATAAATAAAACTACGGGGGGAAAAAAGTTTTTAAAAAAAGTTTAAAAAAAACAAGTGCAAATTAACACAACGAAGAGAAAGAAATAGGAAGATAATAAAGAACAAGGGAATAAGAAAGCAGAAGCAAGTATAAGAGAGAAAAATGAAAAGAAAAGTGGGTGGCTGATAGAGAAGGACAGGAGAAGTGAAGGTGAGGGACCTTTGTATGGGAGCATAGGAGCCAAAGCAGAAGAAGAGGAGGTGCTTTTACCTGTTTGTTCAGTCCTAACATGTTGCACACCATCTCTCTGGAGTACGGCTGTTCTAGTACGTAGCGTAGTAAACCCGTCTGTGGCTCAAACAGGTCCTACATACAAAAACATACAAATTATCACCACTTTTGTCTTGGTGCAGGTGTAAATGTGCGTGTGTCGTGTGTATGTACACATGTTACCTTGTCAAAAGGCAGCATGCCTCTCAGAGGGAAGCGGAGGGTAGTGGGGTCTAATTTCCAGGAGTTACAGATGGCCCCGCTGTTATTTACCACAGGTAACAGACTACATCGTCCTGTGGGCACACACATTAAGAAAGAAGTGATTTAACACCCATAATTGCATTGCATTATGTACTGACTTGGCCACCTTTAAGATTGGTGGGGTTGAAACACTTCTCGGCCCCTCCAGGAAACCGTGCAGTCACAAATATTTATGCAAATTCAACCTCATTTCCCCAATATTTGCAAGATCTTGCAATTTTGGAAAAATTCACCCAATTTCTCTGCAGCAAAGCTTCCAAACAAAACATGCTTATTAACCAAATAACTCATTTACAATCAGCAAAGGCTTGTCAACCTCTGTCATCATTCAAACAAACTGCTGAGCTGGTTGACTGCAAAAAACAACCGAGCAGGAAGTGACAGGTTTTAGGAAAATGTGGTCTTATCATGAGAATTAAAAGATGAATCGTCGCAAAACTCTGCATCAGTCTAATCATACAGTATGTGTTAAATCATACGAGTTTCATAAAGCTTTACAGTTGTCAGAGATTACACTTTGATTTTGTGCATACGGTATGTGTTAAATAGTATTTGGAGCACTTATTTTCAAAGATGTAACCAATGTGTTTAGTATTGCAGTCAAACAATGTTTTTTTTTTTTTTTTTTTAAAGCTACGTCACTTGAATGACAGGAATTGTTTGGTGACTTTAAGCCCATGGTTCTTTAAGTACAGGAATTTATTTTTTTTAAGACAAAGGCTAAAATATCTCTAGATATTTTTGTGACGTTACGATGCCTTATTATTACAGGAAGTGATTACACATATCACATAACTTTTGCTATGTTTTATTGTGTTTATGTGCTTCTTACCACAGATGGAGTTGATTCTGGCCGTCGGTCGGAAACTGTCCACAAAGTCTGCTATCAAACTCCCAAGTAACTACAAATGAGAGAGAGAGAGAGAGAGACAGACAGAAACAACAAAAAAACACAAAGAGCGTTAAACACACATAGAGTTGCACAAATACTGTACGCACATACAAAAAACGCACACTCACCCAATGAGACAGTTGTCCTTCTGGGTATAGTTTTCTGATTTCTGTGATGGCAAAGTAGGCCGGCAGGAGGCAGGCATTTCTGTCCAGGATGTATTCAACCACCTGCAAAACGAGCAAACAGAAAAACAAACTAAACTGATAGACGTGACGTACTTACAGGAATATATGCAAAGACAGCATCAAAATCAATATTATCAAATGACAAGGAATTCAGTTTTATATTTGAAAGGTAGAAAGACGGGCACCTCTCTTGCAGCCAGAAGCTGCTGGACTATCGCTGAGCTGACAGTGGTGGGAATGGTTTGAATTTTATCCAGTATGGCCTTCATCAGGTCGCGAACCCCCTGAAACACAGTTTTGAACATATCCAAGCCTTTAGTTTTATCAACTGGCTCTTTAGAAAACTTAAAATGCAGAGATCAGAGCAGTCATGATATTTTTTGACATTTTGGAAGAAAGGAATTTTTAACACTTCCACGTTGGATTTATTTGAGATAATCCTACATAAAGAGAGACCTCTGTGTTAACAGTCTTCAAATAGAGACAAACTCAAAATTTTGATAGAAATGGAATAAAATGCACAGATTGGAAGAGGAGATATGTGTGTGCGTTTGTGTGTGTACATTGTGTTGTGTCAGAGACCTTGTAGTCCACCCCTCCGATGATCTTGCGGATCAGTTTAAAAGTTAACGCCCACAACTGAGTCCTCTCCCACTCCAAACTATCAGAGCTTATCAGAGCTCCACACACCATCCTGAAAAGAAGACACATTCATTGGATGGATGATGAAGACAATTACCAGACATAACGGGTGAGCGTTATATCACAGCTATAAACACAGTAAAATACATGTTTTATGTCAACGAGACTCCATAAACATATAAAAAATAGAACCAGTATAAACTTTGGAAATATCATAAACCATAAAGATCATTCCATTTTAACTACAGTGAAGGAAATAATTATTTGATCCCTTGCCAAATTGATTTGTATTTGATTGTGTGATTTAAGTATTTGATCCCGTACCAACCAGCAAGAATTCTGGCTCCCACAGACCGGTTAGATTAGTCCTCTCGCTTTAAGAAAGTACTCCGAATCTCAACTCATTACCTGTATAAAAGACACCTGTCCACAGAATCAATCAATCAGATTCCAACCTCTCCACCATGGGCAAGACCAAAGAGCTGTCTAAGGACGTCAGGGACAAGATTGTAGACCTGCACAAGGCTGGAATGGGCTACAAGACCATCGGCAAGCAGCTCGGTGAGATGGAGACAACTGTTGGTGCGATTATTCGGAAATGGAAGAAACACAAAATGACCATCGATCGCCCTCGGTCTGGGGCTCCACGCAAGATCTCACCTCGTGGGGTATCGATGATCATGAGAAAGGTGATGGATCAGCCAAGAACTACACGGGAGGAACTTGTTAATGACCCCATACAGCTGGGACCACAGTCACCAAGACAACCGTTGGTAACACACGACGCCGTAATGGATTAAAATCCTGCAGCGCTGCAAGGTCCCCCTGTTCAAGAAGGAACATGGACAGGCCCGTCTGAAGTTGGCCAATGAACTTCTGAATGATTCAGAGAAGGCTTGGGAGAAGGTGATGTGGTCAGATGAGACCAAAATCCAGCTCTTTGGCATCAACTAGACTCGCCGTGTTTGGAGGAAGAGAAATGCCCGAGAACACCGTCAAGCACGGAGGTGGAAACATTATGCTTTGGAGGTGTTTCTCTGCTAAGGGGACGGGACGACTTCACCGCATTGAGGGGAGGATGGACGGGGCCATCTTGGGCGACAACCTCCTTCCCTCAGCCAGGACACTGAAGACGGGTCGTGGACGGGTCTTCCAGCACGACAATGACCCAAAACATACGGCCAAGGCAACAAATGAGCGGCTCAAGAAGAAGCACATTAAGGTCATGGAGTGTCCGAGCCAGTCTCCGGACTTTAATCTCATAGAAAATCTGTGGAGGGAGCTGAAGCTTCGAGTTGCTAAGCGACAGCCTCGAAACCTTAAGGATTTGGAGAGGATCTGCAAAGAGGAGTGGACCAGAATCCCTCCCGAGATGTTCAAACCTGGTGACCAACTACAAGAAACGTCTGACCTCGGTGCTCGCCAACAACGGTTTCTCCACCAAGTACTGAGTCGTGTTTTGCTACGGGATCAAACACTTATTTCACACAATCAAATGCAAATCAATTGATAACTTTTATGTGATGTGATTTTCAGAATTATTTTTTTTTAGATATATATATTCTGTCTCTGTTAAAATAAACCTACTAATTATTTTTACCTGGGTGGTAACAGACTCGTCTCCACAGCCATCGCTAGACAGTCGTACAGGAAGGAGATTCTTTTGGGGCTGTGCTGACTGTGTATAAAGCGCACTATCCATTGCACACACTGGTCATGCGACTCCTGCAGGAGGTCAATGATGCAGTTGAGAAAAAACATACAGCCAATTACCCATGAATTCACACGTGAGCACGTGTTCGTGTCTGTGCGTGGGACAAACCTGCGGTAGGGTTCCCCAGTACTGTCCAAAGGCGCCGAGACAACTGATCAGTTTCGTCCTCTCATCCTCTGGAGTGTCCATAAACATCCTAAAAAAAAAAAAAAATCAGATTTTACACTGCACGATTAATGACCGCTTACTTCTGCTAAGACATGACACCTTGGACAGCTTCTAACAATGTAATTGCAAAATATCAGGATATTTGGAGCCACCTTACCCTGCAAAGGCCTCTTCTATCAACTCCGTTTTCTGAGATATAAAAAAAAAAGGAGGAGAGGAATTAAAATGGAGGGATGATGAGGTGGGAGAACATAAAACATATTAACATTTGAATCTCTCTTCTGTAGTGTTACACAACAGACTTCAACTTTTTTTTGTTGTTCCTTATCCATATAACGTGTTTATGTCTACCTGACTCAACCCTTTTGCTTTAAATGCCCTTCTGGCCTCACCACCTGCCACATATAGGAAGTCCAGATATTAACTCGTAGATTTATAGTTCGTTATAACTGTACCAAGGAAACACTGTCTGGTTATATATTTTTTAGGATGACTCTTTAGCAAAAAACAAAACAAAACAAAACAAAAAAAAACAGCACTGAGTGCAAAGTGAAAAGGCTACTGAAATGCTAACTAAAGTTAGCTCAGCCGCAAACCGGTTTACAAAGATGCAAAGTTACCACAACATCCTCGAAGATGCTCTGCAGCTGCGTTTCCATCGAAAGCGCCATGTTTGCGCCAAAAAAAGTGTTAATTTTTTTTTTTTTTTGCGAAGCATCACACGATACCGCCACGAGCTACATGCTAACAGGCGCCGCACGAATGCGCCCGTGAGATGCGCAACTGCAAAAACAGTCCGGTGACACATCAGCGACACAAGATGAACAGTTCCGCCGTACGTATCTTTGACGTGTAATCCGCATGCCACGGTTATCAACTGAGTATGTTGCATGCTAAATATAACGCGTGGTTTTCACAAATATGTATCACACTGATGAAAACTGGTGTCTTTTTAAAATCTATGTTTAGAAATGTGATCTCATTACTAAAAAATATAGGCTGCGTGAATTGGAGAGCATGGCAGGGATGTCAGGTGTTGGCCACCAGATGTCATAGTGGAAGCGTTGAACTACTTTTATGTACAGTCCGGTATTGGTCCGGCCAACTTTTTTGTAATTTGCATGTCACAAATTACAGTGCACACTGTAAATGAATTCTGTGATATGGCCTCCTGATGTAAAATCAGTGTTTCAGGTTACACCCAACATACAGTCGATTGTGTTGGAAAATTACATTTATTGGTTTCTTAGTTTTACTATGTTGTTGCTCAAAAGTGAAAACCAACTGTGGAAAGTAATTAACTTAACACTGTTTGATTTGAACTATATGACACACTTGGTGTTCAGTTTACCATCCTCTGAAACTTTCGGTTGTGTTTTAAGTATTGTAGCCTACACTTAAACACCACTTGGCTTCATCTTTGACTTTCTACATTATAATATTCTGACTGCTGATTCTACTCTAAGAAAATACAGGGGTTTGAGGTTCCATACAGTAGCTTATTTATTTAGCTTAGATAGGTTATTTATTTACACATAGGCCTTGTGTTTTCTTAGTGTTATGAAGTAGTAGAAACACGCAACTACACCTGCGCAGGTGTAATGTGCTCAGACGAGTGAGGTCACATTCCTTCCTCAAACCCGGAAAACCTGTTTGGTCGCAAGGTTTATTTTCACCTCCTCCTTGTATGCCATTGAGGTTTTAGTGGTTGTGATATCCACCCATTCGGACTCAGGTCGCACTATTGAGTTTGAGTTTCTCCTGGAGCACTCCTGGATTTTTTTTTTTTTTTTTAAAGTCCTTGTGGAGAAACATCGGGCCATTGACAGGTCTACCGTTGGAGGATTTAGCGCAGCCTGCTGAAACGACATGACCACTCCAATCAGAGATGTGGGCTGCGTTCATTTCTGTTAACCTGTGGGGTCTACTCTGCACAGGTATGACTGCGTTAAACCACAATGCGAATATATGGCTTGTTGTTTCTTACATTTTTTTAAATTTTTTTTTTTTAAATTTTCGATGACCTTAGGCCTATTCCCTTTAGAGTATGTATGTTCATTACAGTTTTATTGGGCTTCTTAGGCTATTTGTTTCCATTAGCAACCTTGTGAAGCCTGTTAAATAACGAGCAGATTCTTTAAATCTTTAACTGATTTGAATGTAATGTAGCGTCCCGATAGTAATGAGGAACAGATCTGATTTGAGGTCCAGTAGGTCAAAACTACAGCGGATCTCATTTTGTCTGACTTAGTTGTGTATTCAAATAATACTGTTTCATTACGGCATTAACCAATATACAAATACATGCAAATAAATGAACGATGTTTATCTGGTCGTTGCTGGCTGGCATTGTCGTACAGAGAAAACAATGAAGACTTTATCTATTCATCTTAAGTAAACTTAAAGTCTGTGTGGCTTGTAATGTGACGTTGTTTTGTGGCTTCGTTGGTTTGACAAATTGTTTATAGTTATGCCATTTGGGTGTCATAAAAATGATCACTGTATAAAGCTCTAGTTTAATATAAGTTATAATAATTTATTAGATTCAAATTCATAGTTCTATAACCGTAGAATACAACTCAAACCTTCATTAATATACGCTATATGCAGAAATAGTTTAATGTACTCTGGTTCTCCTTTCTAGAGAGAACGTATAGGTGCTATTACTTCTCTTCAAATGTTTTGGTCAAATTTGTATTTTATTTAACTGCTTTAAATGTGTTATAATAAACCAAAAGTATCAAAGCACATACAGTCAGATTCTGTGTAGTCCATACAAAGCTTGAAAAAAAGTACAGGAACAGCCCGCAGATTGTACTGTGAAGTATGGACAAGTATTTCAATGGTACCATAAATACAAGAGGAAGTTAAAGGATCAGTCAACCAGCCTGCAAAATTAAGAATAGGAGAAACTCTGCTTCAAAGGCATTGTGTAACCAGGAACTTCTAAATGTTATGGTGAACGAGCAGTCGTTCATGTAAATGTATACCTGTTATCTGTCTCTATCTCAGTCATCAATGTCTTTCCCCTCAGTCTCCACCTCTCCCTCCAGTCCCATCAACGTCACCTTTTCCTCTGTGAATCTGAGGAATGTGCTGCAGTGGTTCCCAGGACATGGCACACTGGATGACACACACTTTACAGTGGAATATGCCATGTAAGTAGCAATTTTAGAGTTAAAATTTAAAAAGAAGAATTGAATAAAATATGTACTAAAGTGGCCCTAAGCACTAGCTTGGACGCCTGGTTAGCAAGTCTCAAAGGGATTTATTGGCAAACAGTAGTAGAGAAAGGAGCGGGAGGGCAGGAAATAAAAGACAAATGTAACTAGATCTACCAAACAACTTTTTCCTTGAGGGATGATTATACAAGTTGAGGACTTTGCTTCATGTTCACTCTTATTGCCCCAGCTTTTGGAGCAGCCAACCTCTGATCTGTGTGGGTCTGCTCTGTCTTTCTCAGCTACGGCGACAGCATTAAGGACAGCAAAGGGAGACGGGTGCACTGGAGGGCGGTGCGGCAATGTACGGAAATAGTGAGGACCTGGTGTGACATCAGCAATGAGACTTGGGATGTGGAGCAGGGGTACCACGCCAGAGTTCGTGCCGTGGGCAGAAGAACGTCTTCCAAATGGGCTCTGACACGAAGGCGATTTGATCCAAAGTTGGACAGTAAGTTGAAGTGACATTCTGTCTAAAAATGTAAGATGAGACATCATTGCTAACATACACATGAAAGACTCAGCCAAAGACAGACAGTATTTTATATTTAAGAAAATTCATCTGAAATTTGCTTAACTATATATTTTTGGTAGCTTAGAAAATATTCAAAGTCTACCAAAATAACTACTCTTGTCTGTCCCAATAGCTAGTTTGGGCCCTCCACTGCTTTCTGTGGAAATAGAGGACAACACTGCCATCGTCACTCTGAAGGGACCAATGAGGTATCAACCAAGCAACCACATCCCAGCACTTTCCATGGCAACAATCTACCCTCAGATGACTTACAACCTCTCCATCCACAACACCCATCGCAAACAGATAGTGAGTAAAAACATATACAAAACCTATCTTTTGTTATGTTTCGTACACCTGAAGATCTCCTGACTAATCTGTGCATGTGTACGTTTGCAGGACCATTTCCCAGTGGTCACCAGTCCATACAAATATCGCCTGATGGATTACAGTACACAATACTGCTTTTCTGCCCAGTCCAGATTCCTCTCCATGCCAGTTCACTGCCAGTCCTCAGGATGGCACTGCGTAAGCACCCCTCAAGGTACAACTGCACTGCATGTCTGTCAGTGAAAGAGAATGTTTGGCTCTCTGTTTGGCAGGTAGATAAGAATGTGACTAAACATGATAGAGAAGCTAAAGAGATGTTTGTACACATCCAAAATGTCAGTCAAGTAAATGATCTTGTATTAACCTAAAGACAAAGCATTACAGATTTTATAATTTTTTTAATTTATACTTTTGCTTGTGTTACAACATCAGCCTGTGAAGTTGAACCAGGTTTTTTAACTGAATTGAGTCAGGTCAACTCTTCATCAGAAGTGCAGCAGGAAGGGATTCACGGAGAATTAATGAAGTGACGACCATTTTTTTTTTTTACTCCTGTCTCCCTCCAGACCCTGTGATTGAGCAGCTACAGAGGGTGGTTGTGGGTATTGTTGTTCCATCTTTGTGCTTGTGTATTATTGCCGTGGCTGTCTACCTTCTCTACAACTACCTGACGGGGAAAGGACAGAAGAGCCCACACACACTGGTAATAGAAATACACACATACACTCACTGACAGCTGAAGAACTGACCTGTGCCCCTCACTTGTTTGGCTCTGCAACACCAACACTATGTAGAATTGTATCAGACTGTTTATGATTAAGAATACTTACATGAATAAGAACATATAATGTACATTCGGTAGATTAGATGACCTGCTTTTTGGTCAATATGGTGATTTTTGAAATGAAGACCTTGTGACCAAATTAATTAATTTCATACCACACTTCTTTCCCTTTAATCTCCAGAACCCGCCTCCTTTTCACTCGCCCCCTCTCATATTCCATCATGAGAAATTCAACATTATCACGATCAGCATCATCAAAGATGAGCCACCATCAGACCACAGCGGCGGCATGTCAAAACCTGCAAGCACCAGCTATGCATTACAGGTCCCCCCACCCGCATATTTCCCACAGAGACCCGAGACACCCCCAGAGCCCGAGGAACCCTGGGATGATTTGTCCATGGACTACGGATGTATCAGCGCGGCTCCTATAATTAATGCTGGAGAAGAGGAAGCAAGAGGGAGCAGTCGTGACGAAGGAGACAATGGGATTCATCTGAAAGGTGAACACCAGAAATACATTGTAAGAGTCAGTCACAAGAAGACAGAGGAGGGAGCTGAGGATGGTCACTCTGCTGGAGTGTGCGCTTCTCAGGCGAAGTCCTACCTCTCGCAGAGGTTAACCGGCACATGCATACCAACACACATGGGGACACATCCAGAGACAGAGATGAGTACACCTATGCAGGCGCATACATTGTCACAGTTACATTCAGTTTTACTGAACCGAACTCAGGCACCATCGCAGTCTTTTCAGGGATCAACTGCAGGTGAGGTCAAAGGGCAGAATGAGGATAGAGAGCTTCCAGGTTTATTTATAGGCAAACACCCAGAAAACGGCCTCTTCCATTTGCCTCAGAATATACAAACAAAGAAAGAGGTGGCAAGAGGGGGAGAGATCGATGAAAAGATGAGACTAGGAAACGACAAGAAAGATGGAGGTGTGGAAGAAGAGGGCGAGCACGAGAATGTACCTCTTCTTTCTAACTACGCCTCCCACAACATCACAAACATGTCTGCCTCTCATTCTAACCAGTTATCAGATAACTATGATGTTGTGAGTCCGGCTGCAGTGCAGGAAACAGATGAGGACGAATATGATGACGAAGATGAGGAGGAGAAGAGAACTATTTGTGTTAATTGGGATCCAGAGACCAGGGAACTAGTGCTGCCAGAGTTAGAGATGGGGCTCAATAGGAAGGGAGGGTTGGATGGATTGATACTTTTAGGGAGAGGGATGGAGGACAGGATAGGAGAAGAGGATGAGGAGGTGTATGGGATGAAGGGTCAATTGAGGCTAGAAAATGTAATCGTCAGACAAGTTTCTGAGGAAGAGGCAGAGGCTCAGAGGGAGATAGAGAGAGGTGGTGAAATAGGGTGGAAGGAGGAGGATATTTTGTCCAAATGGAACTTGGTCATCTCCGTAGATCAGTAGATGATATTCATCAGTATATTTACTCCGTTACTACAAAATATAAATAATTTTGATAAAATCACACCTTATCAGATTTATGTAAAATTCATAAACAACGTGACGATATTAATATTTTAGGAGCACTTAGTGTTGCAGTCGAGTTACTTTTATATCTGTGAATGTTGTTGCTTTAGTGTCATAATGACCAACAGTTTACAAATTCATAAATCACTCAGATCAACATAAACACATAAGTAGAAATCGCACTTTGATGAACTCTGAAGGAAAATTATATGTTCATCTTAATTTGAAGAATTTTGTATATTCTTCTGTATTTTTCCCGGTTAGATTCTGTGTTATGTAACTGTAAACCACCATGTTCAACACGGCATCTTATCTCAACCTAACGAAACAGACTGATATGAACTAGTGTGTGACACATATCCAAAACCAGCTTTAAAAAATCAAAACAATTTTGTGGACAGCAAAATCTTCAAGATTGTGATTTGGTAATTTAGTTAAAAAAAAAAACTATAGAGGAAGTTTTACTTTGGTGTTTTCTTTGAATTTCGCCGTGTGTCCACAGTACATATTGCATTGCTGTACTGATCCGTGTTTACATGATACGTTTGGCAGTAGTTGTTTTTGGTAATTTTATTTATCACCAGTCTGTTCATGATTTAGTTCTAGTTGAAGCACTTAATCTGTTTTCGTTGAGACACTTTGGAGGGTACACTGGGGGACAGTATTTGTTTGTGTGTTGGTTGTATATTGGGCTGAATCCTAATGAAAATAATTTTTGTGGAGCTGTATCCTTTCTGTGTACTAACCCACTGTAAATGCTAATGATCAGAGGAATAAGAATTTTACCTCCATACATGATTAAGACAAAAGTATAGCACTTAATTCGTCATTCCTTTACTGAAAGGTTGTATTAATTATGAAGTGTCTGACCTGCAGTATGTGTCAACTTCCTCTTTGCGTTTGAATTGAAAAATGGGCCAGTCTGAAAATACAATTTTTTGTTTCTTCTCTGACCCTTTCAAACACATTTCCATCTGCAGTATTAACACCATTTAGACTTTGTCATCTTGTTTTTCTGTTTTCATTTGCTGTTTTGTTTGTTTTGAACTGAGATGTTATTCAGATGTGTGTGAAGATATTTTATGTTGTCTCATACACAAGTTGTCAGACTTCATTATCTGTATTCCATCACCATCAACAAGCTTGAATGATACTTAGCACACCAGAAATATTTTCACGTTTACTTTTAAACCTCTGTTTGACATTCAGAATAATTTTTTATCTAAATAAGGTTTTACAACAATGAAGGACACTTCTGTACTTTTGTTAGTTTTGTTCCTCTTTGTATATCTTGGTGCTCTGCCCTCGTGAAGTAATAACTTCTCAAAATGAAATGGGGAAGACATTATATTGTAAACAGACCTGTTAAACTGTAACTGACACCAGATGTTGTCTCCTGGTCTCAACTTAGGAATTTCTAAAGCCACAGGGAGGGGGAATGATGAAACTATTGGTATAGTACTATTGTATAAGGTACATTTAGTTTCAGATTTGTGTATTTACTCATGTAACATGATGATTAGTATGATGCTGTGCATGAAGATTAACTCTGGAAAATAAATAATTCTACACTTTTTCACAGTTTTGTAATGGTTGTGTTTGTTGTATAATGAAGTTATTTTATAATCACAATAAATAATTAAGTGAATGTTTAATCTTTTTTTGGTAGCTATTTTTTAAAGATAAGGGCCACTTACTCTTTTCACCAGTTTCTCACTGTAGGTTTGAGCTTTTGAGAAAAATCTACAGCTTCAACATGTTGATATACTCAAGGAATTGTGCGTACAACTGACCCTTGCACTGTGTATGTTAATTTTTTAATCCTGCCACCTGCCACCATATGATGAAACTAGAGAGCTGGTAGAGACACCTGCTGGACAAATTGCAAATACCTGCTGTGAAATTTACAGTACAGGTGCAAGGACACTTGTTCAGAGGTATAATCATCAAATATAGACCTACTAGAATTGTCACTTGTAAAATCATCACTTAAGCAGAGAATGGCTCCTGTGAGATCATATTGATGGAATCTCATTTAAACATTAATGTAAAAGTACTTCACGGTTGTTGCAAGTTGTGGGTAAGACAATACTATCTACATTATAATGCATGCTTTACCAGATCATGCTTGTATAAAATATCTTCATCTTCCAAGTGAGTAGTAGAGTAAAAAAAAAATCGGATCAGATTAGAGATTAAAAAAAAAAATATATATATATTCACTCGTTATTATTATTAATTAAACCTTTAGGTGGCGTGGTGTGTATGAATTGCAGCTCCTTCCTCTCGCCTCATCCAACATGGCGTCGTCCTGGTCGGCTTCAGCTCCAGCTCCCCGCATCACTGGGCGGAACCCCGGTGGGTCGGGCTGCCAGCCGTTGGGCACTTCCGCCGGGCTCTCGGGTTTCCTTCGACTCGGCATTTAAATTGAGCTGCAGGACATCAGCTGCCGATACGTCCAACACTGAGCTGTGGCAGAAAATAAGCCCTTTAACGTTGGCGACGCAGGCTGCTCTTTTTTTTTTTATTTATTTTTTTTTTTTATCTCGGACCTGAAAGCGACAGACATTGTTGTTGGAGAGGTTCAAGTGTTTTGGGGTGTTTTTGGGGGTCAGAAGCAAAGCCGGAGCAGCTGAACAATAACGACAGACAGCAGCTCGGTGCATCATTTTTTTTTTTTTGGGATTCCTCCGCTCGCTCTGGGACGAAATGAATAGCGGTAACGTGATGTTGTGCCTGAGCGGAGCGATTTAGGCTTTTCGCGACAAGCGTTTGTTTACTAAAATAGATGAGTAAACAAAAACAAACTCATTGAATGTGCTTTGCGGCTCTGTACGCATTAGTGGCCTGGACTTGGGAGGACCGATGGACTCGATGATGAGAATGCATTTGAGTGGTCAGGTTTAAATTCTGAGAAATAGACACAACAGTTTGTTTATTTGTATTTAATTTTTTTTTTTTTTAAGTTGTTGACATTACCAGAGACTAAGTCTTAAAATAGCACCCAACTGGGCTTACTATATCAAAAACAAAACTGCTATTTCATTTACATATATTAATTATTACATTTAATATTTTTCTTTTCCAAGACAGACTTTTAAAGGGGTTTTTATCTTTATAAAGAATATTTCTCCAGAAAAAACATTTGAAAAATGTTTGAAGTGTAAATCAAGTTATTTTTTTTATTTTTTTTGTTGACGGCTGGTGTTAGCTTCATTTTGTACGTGGGAGTATCTTACTTTAAACTTAAAACAAGTATCTAATCCGTGAACCACATAACAAATTAAGTGGCCTTTTAAAATAAGTGTCCACCTAATCAACAAATCCCATTTTTAAACCAATTGGAGGCTTAACTAGTCCCAAGTACAAGCAACCAGCAACGATGTTCAGTTGGCTTGGAACCGACGACAGGAGGAAGAAGGAGCCAGAAGTCTTTCAGACCGTCAGTGATGGACTGAAGAAACTCTACAAAACCAAACTCCTGCCACTGGAGGAGAGCTACAAGTTCCACGAGTTCCACTCCCCGGCCCTGGAGGACGCTGACTTTGACAACAAGCCCATGGTCCTGCTGGTGGGACAGTACTCCACTGGCAAGACCAGCTTCATACGGTGAGAAAACTGCGGCTGACACACCCAAACAGACTTTTTGACAGCATGAGTGACAAACAGGAGTTTGTGGTTATGCAGTAAACTTTACCCAAACAGAACTGATATAAAATAGAAATAGAATTGAAAACAATAAAAACAAAAACAAAAACGCACACATGAAATAAAAGGAAGGAAAAGAAGAAACAGATGAGGCACCCAGCCTAACTGCAAGGAGCCACACCTCTGAGAGCTTTATGAATCCATAAAAAGTTTATTTGACAGACACCGGAGCGCCCGCACATGGAAACTCGTTGCATTTGAAGACGTCGCTGCACGGTACTGCAGCCGTCCCGCCCGAGGCCTGGGTGTAGCCCGTGTATATGGAACATCAGACTGACGTGTGGACGTTACTTGCTTCAGGGTGTGGTGTAAATTTATGTATGATCTTCACTTGGGACAAAGTTCATAAAATGTTTATGTTTTCATTTGGTTCGGGAATGTCAAGGAGAGCAATTAAAGCTTAATGCAGCTGGTTTTCTTTACATGTTGAGCGAAATGATTCTTGTTTGTTTATTACTCCAGGGACTGACGGCACATTCGTAGTTGTGTAATTACAAGAACGCCCATTTGTCATTGATATTAATATAACTTTAATAACCGATGGTCTGTTCAGATAATATCAATAACAAATGGCTGTTCTTGTAATTACACAAATATGAATGTACCTTCAGTCCCTGGAGTAATAAACAAACAACAATCATGTGTGACAGCTAGGTTGTGATGTAGGAGCCGGCTATCGCAGCTCATGCAGAGCTGTTGGGCCCTGAGGTGCAGGAAGTCTGGGGCCCCCTGTGGTCTCCATTACCTCCGAGCTCTTTACATCATGGAGGGAAAGTATACAAATTAGGCCGTTTTCCTTTCTTGGATCAAACTGATTGAACTCCATAATAACTGCGTTTTCTTGTGACTATGAGCTGTCCAGTAAAGAAGTGTTTTTTAATGTAGTTCTCACAAACCTTTTCATTTTTGTTGCCTCTATTATCATTTTTGTTTTGTCTCGGAAACATTTGTACTCATTCGAATTTAAATTAACTTCGGTGATGCTTATTTAGTTATTTGGACAAGGGCCAAAACTACTCAACATACACTTAACATATAAAGCACAAATCTTAGTAATATTCCTCTTTAAGCTGAATTCCTGTAGCTGATCATTTGCGCTTCGCCCTAATTATGAAAAGCCTTGTTGTCTGTGACCTGCAGTATCTCTGGTATTGATGTTTGTGACAGTGAGAAATATTAGCAGCTGGGTGTTGTAGCCTCTTTTAAGCTACAGGGCTGCTGCTAACATCTTGCCCCTCTGACACACACACACACACACACACACACACACACTTGGACAAACACACACACTTTGCAGACCACAGTGGGTAATTAGTGGGTTAAGTCTTTGAAAGCCAGAGAGAGGATGCTGTTAGTGACTTCCTGGCGTAAGACACGACCATGCAGACATCCCCCGCTCTCTCTTCTTCCTCCTCTGTGTCTAAGTCTCTCTCTTCCTCCCTCTCCCTCTCTTTCACTGACGACAACACCCCCCTCAGTCGGCAGCCTCATCCCACACCGCTGACGTTGTAACAGTAAGATGCAGAATGTACAAACTGCTGAGTAACCGTCGGTCGGAGCAGCGGCGCTCTCAGCATCTCTTTGATTTCACTCTGGATCTAAGAGCAGTGAACGTCTTAAAGATGTGGCTGAGTGGTCTCATCTCACTGCAGTTACAAGGGAGTGCTACTTTCTACTCTAGTCAGTGGGTCATCTTCACATGGCCAACATTTTTAAAATAATTGTGTATTTATTAAAAAGAGAAGTCAAAATAAATCCTTTTAAAATTCACAATCTCCTTTGATATGAATAAGAAAAGTTACAATTGTCTGTCAGTTAAAAGAAAGAGGAAATGCTGGAAGAGGTGTTGCTGATGGACGGTAATACAGTCTCGCTTTGCAGTTATTCAGAGATCAGCAATCTGAGCCTGTCTTCAGTTTTGGCCCGGATTTATCGATTTTCCTCTTTGCTCCGTCAAAAAGCGAGTCATTGCCAGAATATAAATTCACCTTCAAGGTGACCAAACAATTTGCTTGTGCAGTGAAAAACTTCCCAAAAGTAATATGATGCGAGCTGATGTGCGTGTTCCTCACAGCGTGCCTATGAAATCAAACATACAGTCTTTCAGATGCACACGGTTGTGCACATGCATTGCACAACCTCTTTACAGACAGGAGGGCTCACAGTACACAGATATGTGTGCAAAGAGATGGCTCTACCAGGCACTACTGGCTCCACTGACACAAGGTGTTTGTGTGTGTGTGTGTGTGTGTGTGTGTGTGTGTGTGTGTGTGTGTGTGTGTGTGTGTGTGTGTGTGTGTGTGTGTGAGAGAGATCTATAAGGGAACATCTGGTTGCAGTTAAAACACATTTCCCGCTCTTGAAATGGAAGACCCCTTCGAGCTGTAAATCTCTTTTAATGGTCTGCGTTGACATTGATGGGAATGTGACACTCGGCAGAAACACACCAATCTTCATTTGCAACATGAGTGAGGTCACTGAATTAACAGCTGAGATTTCAACCTTCCACACCTAAAACATGAGATGCAAGTCAGCTGTGTTGCCACAACAACGGCAGATAAAGGCCAAAGTTTGTTCAGTGTAAGTTGATACTTTTTGCAGCAAACGTCTTCCCCAAAAATTCTCCTGGAAAACGTGTGTGTATAAACTAAATGTCTCTGTCCACAAAACGTCAGCAAACAAGCCCCGGGCCAAGTAGTAAATTAAACCATCTTCTCAAAGGAGGGAGAGCGCAGCCAAATTCTCACCCTGTTGTTTTCTCATTAGTATCTGTATAGTTTCTGGGAGGTCAAGACTTTGGTAAAAACAAAGCCAGTGTGTTCAAGATAAAACAAAATGTGGCAGATGGTTTGAAGCTGTGCAGCAGAGTATTGAATCATTCATCTATCTCTTTTATGTAATTATTATGTTCACCTTCTCCAATTAATTAGTTCACAATTCAGTGAGTCAATTTTGACAGTAATCACAGTAATATTGGATTTGAAGACCTCATGATCTTTAAACAGACTGAAAACTTGACTTAAAGTTAAAGGAATAGTTTGACATTTTGAGAAATTTGCTGCCTTATACGAAAGTTGGATCATAAGTTTGATACCACTAATGTCTGTGCAGTAAATATGAGGATACAGTCGGCAGCTGGAGAGTTGATGTACCATAAAAACCATAAGACTGTCGAAAAGTCACACAATTTGTTCATCTTTAAACTTTTGCTTTTGTTAATTTAATCTGGTAAAAATCTGAAATATCAAGTTTTTAGCGGGATTTATCTGTTAAGATAACAATCTGAATCACTGTCATCACAATCTTAAATATTGATGCACCAGTAATGCTCCCTGTGTTGATGTGGTAGTCATTAGGAAGTACAAAATGTGGTGATGGAATATTTTTTAAGTTCAATACTAAACCAGTGCATTGCATGTTGTGCATCAGTGCACAGAGCAATTTCTAAATTATCCCAAACATCTATTTCTGCATTATGTTCTATGAAAAAAATATGCACATACAGATCTATCTGTGATAGGCCAATATCGGTCAAACAATTAATTGGTCAAACCCAATTTATTTTTTTACTTTAAACCAAAGAGAAAACAGAAAAAAACCCATCTATAACTGGAAATAACTTATTTATTTTATTTTATTATTATTCTAACTGTTAATGTGTTGCTTAAAGTCAGCTGCTTTAGAAAAATGAGTTTTCAGGCCCTTTAACTCCATTTAACTGACATCTTTGTCACACCTGATCACAAAGCTTCCCTTCAAAAGTCTTTTCCTGCTTCATGTGGTCAGCAGAAAATATAATTCATGCGAGTTCATGGCAGCCATCCTGCCTGCGATCATGTAAAACTCCCCTAATCTTTGTTCCAGCACCATCTAATTTAAGACAGACCTGTTTTCTGGTTGCTTTTGACTTGCGTTGCACCTTCCAGACCAATTTCCTTTCAGCATACTCTATGAAAAAACATGCAGCACTTGAATGATGAAGATGAGTACAGGGATTTAATCTTCTAATATGAATGTTATAAATATATAACCTTTATATTCATGTAGAGATACCTAAAAACATAACTAAATGTTTTATATAGTCATTTTAACCTATTATAATGTCTCCATATGCTAGACAATGCCTTCCACACTATTGTTCTTTGTCTCGGGTAAAATCCTCTAATCGCGCTCGATCAGTCCAACATACCAAAAAGGTATTC
The DNA here is from genome assembly GCF_022577435.1 of Embiotoca jacksoni. Classification (NCBI taxonomy): domain Eukaryota; kingdom Metazoa; phylum Chordata; class Actinopteri; family Embiotocidae; genus Embiotoca; species Embiotoca jacksoni. Next base: position 5,569,097 of record NW_027185374.1, read on the forward strand.
ATGCACGGTTGATTTATTTTTAAAGGGGGTAAAGTCGATCAAAATCATCTTGTCTCTTATTTTGTTTTGTTAAACTCTATTTCCTACTATCTCCCCCACAGCTACCTGTTGGAGCAGGATTTTCCTGGCATGCGGATTGGTCCCGAGCCCACCACTGATTCCTTCATCGCGGTGATGCACGGCGACACAGAAGGAGTCATCCCCGGCAACGCTTTGGTGGTTGACCCCAAGAAGCCCTTCAGAAAGCTGAATGCATTTGGAAACGCATTCCTCAACAGGTAAAAGCTTAGATGCACACGCACACCTTCACAAAGTGCCAGCTGAAATGCACTGATGGCAGATGCTGGATACCGTTCGGAGGTGTGTGCAGTTAAATGACAAGATGTTATAGAATGATGTAAACGTGGAGGGAAACAGTGAGGAGGGCAGTGGGAAAGAAAGAGCAAAGAGAGTACAAGTGAGAATCCACACCAGAGCTCAACATTCCTGTGTGATTGAATTTCCCTCTGCTCACTGGTCAGGCTTTGCCCTGGTAATGTGTGTGTGTCAGAAACAGAGAGAGAGAGAGAGAGAGAGAGAGAGAGAGAGAGAGAGTCATCTTTGCAGAGTCATGCCTCTGGAAAAAAGAAAGTGCCAAAAAGTCTACTCTTGCAGTAGTGTCCTCCCTGTGAGGACCCAGCACGGCTGAAACGCTGACTGTCAGTGGGGATTAGGGGGTTCGCAGTGAGGACGACCGCTAACCTGTTTGTATTTATTCAGCTGGAGAGGAGAGGAGAGGAGAGGAGAGGAGAGGAGAGGAGAGGAGAGGAGAGGAGAGGAGAGGAGAGGAGAGGAAAAGAGAGAGAGGAGAGAGAGAGAGAGAGGGGAGAGGAGAGGAGAGGAGAGGAGAGAGAGAGAGAGAGAGAGAGAGAGAGAGAGAGAGAGAGAGAGAGAGAGAGAGGGGAGAGGAGAAGAGAGGAGAGGAGAGGAGAGAGTCTAATGGAGGTAGAGGTCTGATGTGGGATGATGGTTGTTGCTAAAACATTTTACACTTCTATCCTGATACTTTCTCTCTATCTCCTCGTGTGTGTGTGTGTGTGTGTGTGTGTGTGTGTGTGTGTGTGTGTGTGCGCGCGCGTGTGCGTAGGTTTGTGTGTGCCCAGCTTCCTAACCCTGTGCTGGAAAGCATCAGTGTGATTGACACGCCAGGGATTCTGTCAGGAGAGAAACAGAGAATCAGTCGAGGTAAGACGCACTCGTGACGCTCACACTTTAATCCTTCTCTGTTTATGTGTGTGTGTGTGTGTGTGTGTGTGTGTGTGTGTGTGTGTGTGCGTGTGTGTGTGTGCGAAATCGAAGCTCATCGTTTTGTCGCTGCTTCCTGCTCTTTGAAATGAATGAAGCATAATCCTCCTGATAGCAAAAGCTAAAATAAACACACACACACACGAAGGTCCAAAAGGAAACGCTGACATTGTAGTTCAGAGTTCAGTGGGACGAGGGGGCTGCAGCTGAATGGGTCCAGCGGACGAACAGTAACACACACACACACGCACGCACACACACAGCCTGAATGTAACACTTCACTCTGTGGTAAATTTGAAACATGAACAGCACAGTAATCTGGTCCTTTTGCCCTCTCATTGATTCAACTCTTATATAATGTCTACAAACAGAGCTGCAGACACAAGAGAACTTCCATATGTGGAGCACGTCAGTAGCTGAATGGTTATAAATTACGCTATAACTGCGACGCCCATGATTGTATTCGGGTCAGCGCCCCGTGTTGCATGTCATCCCCCTTCTCTCACCCCACGTTTCCCATCATCCTCTTCTCTGTCAACTTTGCAATAAAGGCAAAAATACCCCGGTTGCCAAGGAAACAAAGTAGTTACAAATGTTTTACTTTAGCCTCCGAAAGAAAATATAATATTTGTGGGAATAATTATTTTCCCAGTAATTACAGAACAGAAAAATGAAACCCGAGGAACATAAAACCATTAAAGGGACCACTAGGTTTCCTGTGTTTGGACTTCATCTTCTAGGGAGGCTTGCAGTGGTGAGACCACAACATGTTTTGACAGCTTTGGTGTTGACATGAACACAAATAAGACATAAAACTCGTTGAAAGCTTATTTGTAGCAGTTGTCTGCACTTTTCAAAGAAACCCAGCATGTTGGAGAGACAGACAGACACTTTGTTATTCTCACAAAACGATGGTAGCGACGATATCTTGATGCAGAAGTTCATTTGTTGCACTAAGAAAGGGAAATGCAAATATTTTACATGACGTGTCAAATCTCTTCCATTGCAGCTTATCACTTGCCACCGAGTTCGGCTCATTCAAAGTTTCTTATAAATACGGTTGAAAGACGAACTGATCGAAGACGCGTGATTCTTAATGAACTTGTGGTTCACAGATCCGAGCTGCGGTGTGAACTAAAATGCAGAGAGGACAGTGTGAAGAGAAGTTTGGCCGTGAAAAGCTTACAGGAATTCTCCGCAGCTTTCTCTTGGGTTGATATGTGTCGGGCATGGCTGGCATTCCCGAAGCTAAATGGTGACATTGCCATACCAACCCGCAAACGTTAACAAAAGAGCTGGGATAATAAAAGAAAGTCATAATTTACTCCTTCCTCCATTTGCAACCCTTTTTTTTTTTTTTTTTTCGTCCGTTGCTCGCCCCTCTCCCCATTTCTCCCATCTAATAGAAAAAACAATGTTCATTTTGAGCTGGTGCATCGTCATGTTGGACAAACAGAGTGCCATCATTGTTTCAGGATGTTGGCAGCGATTCTTTTTTCTCAGAACATCAGACAGTCTGACCCTGAGGGACGAATTACCAGTGAACTACCCCACCAACCAATTTCAAAGAAATCCCTCCCTGATGTGCCTTTTTCGGTCGTGACATTTTGCCCCTCTTCAAGTATCACTCAAAACAACTTGCCCAGCTTCATGGCCGCAGATTTCTTAAGTATTTTAAGTATCCCCGTTGCCAATTTTCAGGGTGAAATTGCAAACGCACACATACCACTGCTCTTAGAAATATGTGTAACCCAGGTGCTGATGTTATTCAAAACTTGTCATACTTTCTCACGAAGGTTATAGCTTCTCCCTGCGGTATTCACGTGTAAAAGGAACAGTCTCTGAACTTTATGATTGCCCCTCATATAATAACAGTGTCAATATATTATTAGGTAGGTAGGTGGGTAGGTATTTACTTTATTAATCCCCGAGGGGAAATTTTTTTCGCTACAGCAGCATACAGAAGCAATAAGATAATAATAGAAATAATAGAATAAAATAATAGAATAGAATAGAAAAGCAATAAAATAGCAGTAAATAACAGTAAAAAATATAAAATATAAAATGCACAGTATATACAGTACATTATATATATATATCTATATATTATATACAAACAAACCAAGAAACACAGTCAACATATATAGAGTTTGGCCTCCAGCTTCCTCCTGTAGGAGTCCTTGCACTCCCTGAGCTTCTCCTTCAGGTCGTGCTGCACTCTCTTGAGCTTGTCCCTGTCCCCAGACCTGAAGGCTGCTTTCTTCTTATTAAGAAGAACTTTCAGGTCACTGGTGATCCACGGCTTATTGTTGGGGAAGCATTTTACAGTCCGGGATGGTATGGTGGTGTGTTCACAGAATTTAATGTATTCTGTGATACAGTCCGTCCTGGTGTTGATGTCCTCCCCATGTGGTCCAAACAGCACATTCCAGTCCGTGGACTCAAAGCAGTCCTGCAGGGCTTCTTTAGCCTCCTGTGTCCACCTCCTCACAGTCCTGGTGGTCACAGGCTGCCTCTGCACCAGGGGGACATACCTGGGAGTCAGCAGGACCAGGTTGTGGTCTGATCTACCAAGGGGGGGAAGGGCAGTAGCACTGTATGCGTCCATGGCATTAGCATACAGTAAGTCCAGAGTTTTATTGTTCCGTGTGGGGCAGTTAACATACTGGTGCAAAGTTGGCAGTACTTTATCCAGACTGGTTAATGTCTCCAGTAACTGCCAAAAATGCACCGGGATGCTTAGTCTGCAGTTTAGCCACAGTGGAGTGGATGGTGTCCACTGCTGCCTCTGCATCAGCTGATGGAGGAATGTACACAGCAATAACAATGGCGGACGTGAACTCCCTCGGCAAATAATAAGGGCGCGTCCCCACGGCTAGAAGTTCAATGTCCGGGCTACAGAAACGTTCCTTCACACACACGTGGTCGGGATTGCACCACCTCTCGTTCACATAGACTGCAATCCCTCCACCTTTCTTCTTGCCGCTCCGAACAACGTCTCTGTCCACCCGAACGGTCCTGAAGCCGGGTACGGCCGCGCTGTGGTCCGGGAAATGTGAGTGCAGCCATGTCTCGGTGAAACACATGATGCTGCACTCCCGGTATTCCCGCTGGGTCTTTACCAGTGCGCCGAGCTCGTCCGTCTTGTTGGCCAACGACCTCACGTTCCCCATCAAGATCGCCGGTACCGCTGGTTTATATTTCCTCCTTTCCGCCTTTGGCTTAGCTCCAGCTCTGCAACCCCGCCGTCTTCTCCGAAGTTCAACGGGGATCTCAGGCCTCGCTCCGGGCAGCAGCAGTAGTGGCCTACTCAGCGCAATCAGCTGATCACAAGAGTAAACAATAACAGTGCCCCCATCCAGAAACGTCGAAAAATTACGGTCCATTGTCTGACCGTTAACTTAACACACGAGAGAAAGAAAAAAAACAACTCCGAAGAGGAGAAAGGCTTAAAAAATACTAATAACAACACACTCGGGGAGGGGAGCTGCTGCAACAGGCTGCCGCTAGCGCGGCGCCATCTGTAAATCCCAATGGTCTTGACAGGACGTACAGTAATTACATTTAAACCAGATTGAGATCCAGTTAAAAAATATGTTTGCAGTTAAACTGTAGAAGAGGTTGTTGGACTTAATGTTAGTTTGAGCGTGAAGGCCATAACACACGGGTTGTAATGAACATTGTTAGTTACATCTGCATCTGCCATTTTTCATAACAAACGGATCTCCTGCTATGGTCATTTTCATATAACAGGTTTTGTATTCCCCTGCTGTAGGCAGTATTTCCTCTGTTGTGAGCCTGAGCGGCATCATAATCAGATCATGAGCGCTGACATGATAAAGTATATAAATATGATTACCAAAGGAACAAGAAGTCAAGTCCCGGTCACTGAGCTGAGCACATTGCTTCATGGAGGGGTTGGATCTGCTGGAATCCGGATGTTCCTCTGAACATGAATGTGAATACAATTGTTTGTCACGAAGAGTTTTGTTGTCTCCAGCTTTTCTGTTGGGAAACGACTGAGAGCGACTGGTTCGCGAGCGCTGACAAGAGTTTCAGATATTGTTTATATTTGGAAGAAGTTGAACTGAAACAGATGCACATCAGCTCTGTTTTACTTTCTTTTCTTTACTTACTTTTCGATGACCGTGTTGTCAAACCAAATAAACAGCGGAGTGAGGGTAGGCCCTGATCTCATCTGTTGGATGTCCAAAAAAAAATAAAAAAAAATTATAGGCTAAACTTAACCTCTGCTGAGACAGCACAGCTGTGTTTTCTCTGGGGACCGCGTGTGTGATTGTGTGTGTTGAAATATTTGTTTCTGTTCATTTTACTTTTCTTTACGTTAAATTCCTTCTATTTGTTTGTCATTTACATGTTTACATGTTTTATTTGTATTTCTGACATCTTTATGTCTCATTCTTTTCTTTCACCCTGTTGCATTGTTTTTATCAGTGTTTGTATTTATTTGTATGTGTGTCTGTGTGTCCAGATGAGGAGTTGTCAGGCTATAGCTGCCTACATAGATGTCCCTACGGAGGTATTGTAGATGATGAATCTGGGCATCAACCAGCTGCAAAAAGGCTAAATAAATCGATATCTTGACTTTGAAGATTTATGGACTGTTATGTGTTCTTCACCAGTCTCGTCACATGGCTTTGGAAAAAGATAAAAAGTTTGTCTTTGAGTTCACCTTGTTAGCTCCTAGTTGGATATTTTAGTCCGATTCATCAAGTTACTCTGTAGGACTGACTGAGCCTGAGTTTCTGTTTCCTTTCGGGTTTTTCGTCAACGATTACTCTGTTTGATTTTCTTAGGTTTTAGTGTTTTTTCCGCCCATGAGCAACAGTCCCTTAAAGTCATAATGACAGTTTTTCTGAGACTGTCAGGACATGATATTTCAACAATTACTTCCCAGATGATTTCCAGTAATTTTGATAATCCCTTGATGACCTTTACGCTTCAGATTTTAATTATCTAGTGTCATCCACAGGTAAAAAAAAATCAGCTTTGTAAACAAACTGACTGGACAATCTCTGCAGAATTGCCTGCAGATATTGAAACCAAGTGTCAGTATTTGTCTATGCTTACGTTTTATGGGCATAGAATAGCAAGATAACTTTCCAATTTCGCAGTATCAGGAACTTTACCCCCTTTAAGGGGTGATAAAGGAGCTTAAAATTAAAGTATTGTTTTTCCCTCCAACATGTGACGAGTGCTCTGGGTGAAGAATTAATCCTCAAGAATTCAAAATATCAAGGTATCTGTGTTTTAACCCTGCCTAGTGTTGCTCAAGCAGCGGTGTGCCCTCTGTCTCCTCTCAGCTCTGTTTCAGCAGGTCCTAAAGACGCAGCTAAAAACCCATTTCCACGTTTTACATACTTATTGCTGTGACTGATAAATCTGCATCTAACATCCCAGTGAGGAATTGTTGCAAAGAGACTTTATTCTGTACGATTGTCAACGTCGTGGTAAAGTCCTTGAAGCAACTTATCAACATTTAACACAATTTCTTTTCCAAACAGTTATTTATAGCATCTGTAGAATATGAACTATTCCTCTACTAGGAGGAGCAGCAGTGCAGCAAGTATGGAAAAACTGGGATTTATTTTTTTTTATCACAGCTATGTCTGTAAAATCTGTTTTTGATATATTCAAAGTAAAAACATCTGCAAAGCCTGTAGATTTAGTTTTGAAGGGAGAAAACATAGCTTTAAAAAAAAAAAAAAAAATCCATTTAACATGAATCTTTGAATTAACATATAGCTGCTGCCTATTTCCACCTGACAAAATGCTTCCTGGTTGGTATTTGTTAATAATAATTACAACTGTAACTCATTTACCGTCAGCTCTGCATCTGTCGCTTGTCCTTCAGTGTTGGTTGGAAACTTTAGCTCACTAATCCTCCGTTCTAGCCTTTGTTCATTGTTCTCCTCTCATATCCTGTGGAATTCCTTCAGGTAAGAGGCAGTTTCGTCATTGACTGGGATACAAAGTCACAGGAATGAGTGGTGTACTGCTCTTGACAGACTTATTAATTAATTAATGCGTTACAGAGGAATGTTTCGAGGCGTTTGTACATTCATCACATGATTACATGCCAACTCTAAAAGTCTAAACTGTTCATTTATGATGCTAAATAAATAGTCAGAGTGTTTAGTTTGGGAGTTTGTCTTTCATTATTTAGTTTTAATAGGCCACTTTAAGCCCTGGCAGCACCATCATCATCTTCATCAGTAAACAGATATTCTTTTCTCTCAACATGTTGCAATAAGAGTATAAATCTCACTGCCTCCTCTATGACCTGTCATCATTCTTTTTTTTATTTTGTTGGGAACATTGTTACGTCACAGTTGATGTTTCCACTTCTTGGATTATTGCTCATGTTAATCATCGGTGTTAAAACCCGCTGACCTCAGAAGTTCACGTCTATTTACCACCAGTACAAGTTATCTGACACTGATGTGGGATGAGAGTTAAAGGATTGAGAAATATAAGGATGCACGATAAATTATTATCTTACATTCTCTTTTTATGTCAACCTTCAACCCGCATTTAACTTCACACCAAATTTTCTCCACTTACTCTCATTTCTTTCATTCATCACCTCTCCCGCGCCTCCTCCTCCTTCTCCTTCTTCCCCTCTACCTCTCAGGCTACGACTTTGCAGCTGTCCTGGAGTGGTTTGCTGAGCGAGTGGACAGGATTATTTTACTGTTCGACGCCCACAAACTGGACATCTCTGATGAGTTCTCAGAGGTCATAAAGGCGCTGAAGAACCATGAAGACAAGATCAGGTACTGTAAGATTCAGATTTTTACCTGTATATCTACCCACATTTTTTGTTTGTGTGATATTAATGTGAGAAGTTAGCTGTTAAAATCATCACTGTTCTCATCTGTTGCTTTCTCCAGGGTTGTGCTCAACAAGGCTGACCAGATAGAGACCCAGCAGCTGATGAGGGTGTATGGTGCCCTGATGTGGTCACTGGGGAAAATAGTCAACACCCCTGAGGTACAGTAGATTATAGATGGTCATAATTTCTCTAACATAATCTCATTCGCTTTTTTGCAGTCTGAAAATTCACATTTTGGTCAAATGGTGTAGCCTTAGCAAAGTGTGACATACTTTGAAGAAATCCCTTCATGGGGGTATTATGTTTTGGTCTAACCTGCCAATCATTTCTTTCCATCTCCGTCACTGACAGGTGATCCGTGTTTACATCGGTTCATTTTGGTCCCACCCGCTGCTGATTCCTGACAATAGGAAGCTGTTTGAAGCAGAGGAGCAGGATTTATTTAAGGACATTCAGTCCTTACCGAGAAATGCCGCACTCAGAAAACTCAATGATCTGATCAAGAGGGCAAGACTAGCCAAGGTAAGGTGCACCTGAAAGGGATGGAGACTCATGGACATCTTTATGTTGAGGTTATGAGCATATCCATAACATCTCGTACGTTAGGTGCTGAGCTTTTATAATGTGCGACAGTGAGTTTAAATAATGGGACTCATGCTGACATGTTTAAATTGTCTGTATCCGAGATGCGTGTGTGTGTGTGTGTGTGTGTGTGTTTCCTATTTACTCTCCCCATCACTTGTCCAGCTGGTAACCTTGACAGATGTAGCTTGTCACTGTAACAGAGCTAATAGAAGCAGACACATGTGCTTGTTCTCCTCTGAGTGAATTATTTCCCGTTTCCTCTACGGACAGGAAGTCAGGTACGAGCGGCAACAGTCCGCTGCCTGTTGTAGTTCTCGGAAACTCAGAGGATGTACACGTGCACACACTCCAACACACGAAGATTTATCAGACTGGGAGTCCAGTGCGGTCTTCCTGTTTGACAGCTGATAGGGTGTGTTTTGTGATGAGCTTCAAGGACATGAGGTGGATTCTGGAAAACACACATGTATCACCACAGCAACTGCACAAATATGGGCTTTCCCATGATGTTAGCTGTGTTTAGTTTGTGGTGGATATAAAAAACAAACAAAGGTAGTCTGAGAGATTTTGTGGATGAGTAATCTGGTTAAAGGAGTGTAATGTGTCCCCAGACTCCACGGTTGCAACAATAGGATGCTTATGAGGTTACATTTTAGCAATTTGCCAAAAGTTAAAAAGTAATACAATCATGACAATGAAGGATGAGTGCAGGACAACAATAAAAACACAAAGAAACCCCACATATAAGTGTAATTTGGTAAATGTTTTTGTAAGGTAATCTGATATAGAAATGATCTGATAAACTTAACTTTGTAAATCCTTCATTTTTTTTTTTTTTTTTTTTTTAATTACTGAAATGGCATATGCACAAAAGACTCACAGGACATCACACATGCATGTACTGAATGTTGTGTAGTAACGTACTCTAAAACAAGAGAACAGTCAGTCCCTGACGTTTTGAATAGTAAATATATTTGTGTTGGCAGAAGTAAAGCTGCAGCGATTTATATAGAAATCTGCAGCGTAAACAGATACACATGTTGCTCATCTTCTGTTGTATCTATAACAGAGCTCATAAAGCATTTCCTCCTCCCAGTGATGAATAAACATAAGTTACCACTAGTAACCTCAGGTGTAGCCAAGTCAACCCAAAATCTAAAGAATTATAACTCTTATGATATTCAATGACGCCTACTTGAATTTTGAAGGAGAAGTTGCTGATGACTGCAGGTTCTCCCTCTTTCACTGTGCATTTACAGGTTCATGCCTACATAATCAGCTCCCTGAAGAAAGAGATGCCTTCTATGTTCGGGAAGGACAACAAGAAGAAAGAGCTGATTGGCAGTCTGGGAGATATCTACAAACGCATTGAAAGAGAGCATCAGATATCACCTGGAGATTTTCCCAGTCTGAAGAAGATGCAGGTAAACTGGCAAAGGAATTTAGATTCATAGATGAGATTTCGATTATACATCCTTCACTTGTGATAAACTTGTGGTTGTTTTGTCTTCCAGGACCAGCTCCAAGCTCAGGATCTCAACAAATTCCAACCTCTGAAACCCAAACTCTTGGAGGCAGTGGATGACATGCTCGCCAATGACATCGCCGGCTTAATGGTTCTGGTCCGGCAAGAGGAAAACCAGCGGCCCAACCCAGTAGTAAAGGGCGGTGCGTTCGATGGCACCCTGGACGGCCCGTTTGGCCACGGGTACGGCGAAGGGGCAGGTGAAGGCATCGATGAAGCAGAGTGGGTCGTTGCACGCGACAAACCCGCTTACGACGAGATTTTCTACACATTATCTCCTGTTAATGGGAAGGTCACGGGAGCCAACGCCAAGAAGGAAATGGTGAAGTCAAAACTGCCCAATACAGTGCTGGGAAAGATCTGGAAGCTGGCAGATATCGACAAGGACGGGATGCTCGATGATGAGGAGTTTGCGTTGGCCAATCACCTGATAAAAGTGAAGCTGGAGGGACATGAACTACCGTCAGAGCTCCCTGCACACCTGGTGCCTCCTTCCAAGAGGAAAATAGTTGAATAAATGTAAGAGTACCCCAAAACCTGTAAGTAGCCCTGCCCCCACCCTCTGAGAAAATGATCCTCATTCAAAGAGGAATCATCCTGTAGCATTGCAACAAAAAATATTTGAACAAAATCTGACTTTTCAAACTCTAAACTCTTCTCTGTTGCTGTCATCCTTTTGTCTTAATTCAAGTGACAAATACTTGGAGAGAAGTTACATTCAAATAGAAAACAAGGTAATGAATGCTAAGTGACTGTTAGCACACTGGCTGGAAACTTTGTGTAATAAAAAAGAAAAAAAATCTGCCACCTCTGTAGGATTTCAACTAGTAACATCAAAATGCTTTGAATTGCTGTTTGAGTTATACAAGGCAGCTCAGAGTCCTGTTTTGTATTGAAAACTGAGTAGTTGTTAACCAACAGCTGACATGCTGATCAGTAAAAAAAAGAAACACTGGAATACAGAAAAATATAAGTCTATCTAAACTACTGGAAGAAAATGAGAGACACAACTATGGAGACAAAAAGGAAGAGAAGAAAGCAGAAAAAAAATTCTATAAATATGCAACAACAAAAAAACCCAGCTTATCCCTATTAAAACAATACCTATCATAGGACTTAATATTATAATGTGTAGCCTGTGAAGTAAACTTGATTTGAACTGCAGTATTTTACATGGTGGCCAAAACATTTTAGTCCTTGTACTTCAAGGTCCTGCATTATTTTTGTCCTCCTGGCATGGCTGAGTTACTCTGGCTTTTTGTTTCATGTGGACATATTAAACGACTACAAAGACTTCCTGTAAGGTGGCTGGGGAACACACACACACCAGTGTAGAAGCAACACACACACACACACACAATAGAATGAAAACAAATCCTGGTATAGGGATGGTAACCAATTATCATTCAAATAAAATGGCATACATTGTATGACTTCTTTTTAAATGTGATGTGTTGTTGTTAGTATTTGTGTGGTGGAGTTTATGACATCACTATTTTACTGTCACACCTGGATCGAGCTTTTGCATTTAGGGAGGAACACATTCCTAAGGAAGTAAGAATGATTAGTGGTTTGTCTCTTTTATGATTTGTAAATAGTTCTGAACCTCATTAACATGTACTGAATACTGTGACTATAATAACAAACTATGTTGTGGGTATTGTTTGGACACGAGTGTATTGTGAATGAATGGTGAATGTGCAGCTGTTCATGGTTTCCATGTGGGCACATCCTGACTCTTGCATGTCTGCATCTGACCACATGTATCGGTGTTATTATTTGTATTATATATGTAATCAGTTCTACACAAGCTACTGAGCTGGGAGTACTCCAGTGGGTTATTAATTGAAAACTGATCAGTTATTATTCACCTTTCTGAGCGTAACCTAACATGATAGTCCAGAGACTGAGCGGACAGCTGTTTGATTCATTTGTGGTGACACTAATTGACACGATTTTAAGTTGTTTCTTTTTGTTTTTGCAGGAAACTTTGGTTTTCCATTTCATGTATTTAAATTGTATACATGTAATAAACATAATTCCTGATATATTACTGTCGCGACATGCCAGTATGTGTGTATGCGTATATATTTCACATTAGGACCATGTTTGTGGTTCGTTCTTAAACACTCAACTAACATAAATTGGATTTCCGTGTAGCATAAAATGTTAAACAAGTGTTTTATGAGTCAGACAGAACTCACCTGGTTGAAGTTCATTTTATGACTCTCCTCGTACGTTTCTGTGCTGTTACTGTAAATCAAATGTACATAAGAAGACTGACTGCATTCCATGAACACAGATCTGGAAATCATCTGCAACATCCTGTGTGCTTTACGCTTTACCCGGCTTGTATTTCAGAGAAGAGCCAGATCAGACGATGACATTTGAAATAGATGCCTGTTGAATGTGGATTCACACAACTAGTTTCTATACGGAGACAGATTGCAACATGAAATGAACACACTAAGTGGAAACACTGGCGTTACGGTATGTTGTCTGTTTTTCAGATGCTGATGCATTGCTTTAATCTGTACTTCACTGATTTTCTGTCAACATAAACAGTCCAAAAGTGTAATAAAATTCACATATTTAACCCTCTAAGTGTTGGCTTTATTTTTTAAGAGTAAAGAGTAAATTAGACTTGCATCAAACTGTCTAGCTGTGAACAAATATAGGAATTTATTCTGCTATAGCAGTAAAGAAACAAGTAATTAAGTAACAATTTACATTTTGAGGGGTTTGTTTTTTCACTGATAATATATTGTCTTATACAAATACAAATTCTATAACGAGAAAGATTTGAAAATTTCATACTAAATTATTTTAATGAAATTAAGAGCAAACACACTGGAAGCCTGAACAGACTGTCTGAAATAATTTCTCTAATGTGAAGGTCATGAGATTCACGTAGGACAACTAAACTGTTGTTAGCAAAGTAGAGAGCAATATATGGCTATAATGCATTTATGTTCAGAAAGTTTTCCCCCTAAAAGACACATCCGAGCAGATGTTTCTGTATCACAAAAAATAAAACCAGCATAACAAGACACCAAAACTGTGCAGAATCTGATCACGTCTTTTTCCCTATTTTTAAGTGTTGACCAAGAGATGCATTCAAGCAATTCTACAAATGATAAAATAAATATGTTGTGTTCAGCTGCAACTAATGAAAAATAGGGTGGGGGACACTGTATTTTAGCTGAAATTGAATTCCTTCTTGGTATTTCTCAAGGGGCTCATTCTAATCTTGGCTTCAGTTTTACACCAATGAAATGTTTAGTATTAGTAGTGATTATTTCTGCTTTAACTACATCATGATAGTGCAAATGTTCTCTTTTCAGAAGGCAGTTTTCCACATTCAAGAGCCTCTAACATTGACCATAACATGGCATAGTGCAAATGACAGGAAACAAAGTATGGGATACTAGCTTGGGACCACAAACATTACTGTATTATCAAGGGACTTCCATATCAATGTAAATGTGTGTGTGTTTGTGTGTCTATGTGTGTGTGTGTGTGTGTGTGTGTGTGTGTGTGTGTGTGTGTGTGTGTGTGTGTGTGTGACAGGAAGTCAGAGCATCCCTTCGTACTGTGACTTAAAGACCATTTAAAACACACACACACACACACACACACACACACACACACACACACACACACACACACACACACAAACACACACACACACACACACACACACACACACACACACACACACACACACACACACACACATTCCACATGAAGGGAAGATGCTCCTCTCTCACACAGGAAGTTCTGTTTGTGTCCCTCGTTTCCTGTCTGTCCCACCTTGACCCTCGCACTCTAACTCTCTCACCAGCACATATGCATCCTCCATTCAGATGTTAATATTTCTATATTAACATCACTCGTGGATCAACAGTCAACTCTAACATTATTCATCTTAAACGCCACTGGGAAAGAACCCAGAGTAATTTTGTTTCAGCTGCAGATACATGTGGTAATGATCATGAAAAACAAAGCTGTACGTATAGCGAATGACAAAGTGACAACGTAATCTTGCTTTTTGTCAAATGTTAACTTTGATTAAAGTGTCTGCGGGCAACTATGTTTTGATGGTATGCGTGTGTGTGACCATTTGTAGTAGTAATTGTTCAGGAACTGTCACTGAGTCATAAAAAAGACAAAAATAACTAACATTAGGGGGTCATAGGAAAAATAACACTGGAGCTATTTTGAGGGAAGTATTTTAGTCCTTTATGGAATTTATGGAAAAATACAACAGGATGATGGTAAGAGGCTGTGGGACACAAGTGTGAGACCGAGAGGCAGGCAGGCATGCGGGCAGGCATGCAGGCAGACAGACAGACAGACAGACAAGCAGTCAGCAAGACAGACAGACAGACAGACAGGCAGACAGACAGGCAGACAGGCAGAAAGACATGCAGCCAGGCAGACAGACAGACAGACAGACAGGCAGGTAGGCAGCCAGTGAGAGCTGAAATGTGTTTGTGTGTCTGGTTTTGATGTTTTATCTTTTCAGCAGGAAAACACAGTGTATCTTGAAATAGTGTGTCAGTTGTAATAAATGTGGGACTTCTGTCAGCAGTGATGTATTAACGTGTGTGTGTGTGTGTGTGTGTGTGTGTGTGTGTGTGTGTGTGTGTGTGTGTGTGTGTGTGTGTTGAATGCAGTGTGTGTGATTGATGTGTGTGTTTGTCTGGTGGAGAAGCACGCATGAGGAAGCTATACATCACGATTAAACTCACATCCAGTCGCACAAGGGAGCTAGTATTTCAGAACACTGGGTGGTGATGATTCTCTCACACACACACACACACACACACACACACACACACACACACGCACACACGCACACATGCACACACACATGCACACACACATGCACACATGTCACTGCCATGACTGCAGTGAGCTTAATGCTGCGGCCAAATGTTAGCAAAGGAGATGGTAATGAAGAAAAGTTTGACAAAACAACCTTAACTGAACGTCCACTCGCTAACACCGAATGCTCTTTATCAGCAGATGGATTTCATTCAGTTATCTTGAGGGCGATAAAGAAAGTTACCAACTAACTGACTGATTGGATAATAAGGAACATCTTATATAATATGAGGACTTATTAATGAATGATGTATGCACCCACACGCCTCCAACATACCACTGTCATCTTATCATATTAAATGAAACAATTTATTACATAACGTAAAAAGAGCAGATGTCAGACAGACATACTTTGTGAGAAGGCTTCCATTAATAATAATGGTCTCATTTAATTTCTACTGAAGTTGAATTTACTTAGTTAATTCTCTATACGCTGTGCTGGCTTTCTTGGAAATTGCAGTAACAATTTGTGTATAATTGCATTTTCTACTTGTATATACCTTACTAAATGCTTCAGTCCAGTGCAGACCTGTGTAACATGCTGCCATACTCAGATTGTGTGTGACTTGAACGTTTCTTCTAAATTCTTTTATTATCAAATCCCATCTTGTGCTAAAAAGACACTCATGACCTCTTGAATTCTTGAGGTCGGAGGTCTGTATACTGCATGTCAGCATCGGACAGATGTTCCTTTTTTGTTTGTTTTAAAAGCAAACTACGAGCTGTTTAAAGGTGAATGTTTGTAATGACGTATCACGAAAAGGTGAGTCAACAATAGTTACAAGTTGTCTTTTCACCCTTTTTCTACTCACTTCTGTAACTCTGGTTCATGGCTGTAGCTCGACAGTCCCTCTGACTGCTAACCCCACTGTTGACCTGAGGAGGCCTGCAGACACTCATGTCCTACCTATTTTTCTTTTCATCTACCAGCAATGAGATTTACCACGAGGACATAGCTTGTGAGAAGTTCACACCATCCCTTCTGCACGTGCCCTGACCAACCAATCACTGGGAATCACGAGTGATTCAATAAGGACGAGGATCAATCACCTTTCCCATTGACAAACACTGACAATTTTGTTTGTCATAATCCAGGACCACACCAAGGGTGTCGCCCTGTCCGTCTCACACCCTCTTCAAGGAGTACACTGACACACCCACTTGTGACTTATCGAGTGTGTGTGTGTGTGTGTGCGCGTGCTCTTCAGGGTGGAGCGGTCACAAGGTAGGCCGAGTGGTGACACCCTACTGCTAATTGCCCTCTGTCTCCATGGTGACACAACGTGTGAGAGGGGAGCCTGCTACAAAATAAACTCCAAATTAAAAAAAACTGAGGGATATTGTTCAAATTAAATGTTTGACATTATTAAGAGTATTTTATTTGATCTAATTTCATCTATTTCAATGAATTCTGGCATCTACCAGGGTCCATTCAAATTTTCTTGAAATTGAAAGAACAATAAAAAATGTTATTTAATCTAAAGTAGAAATATAGTAACAAAAAAGTGTGACATGAACGACACTTCACATTATTTGAACTGCCTGGTATCAGTCAACTGTGTCTGTCACGTTTGTATCCTGAGGCTACAGGAAGAAATTAGTCTGTAAGATTTCACTTAGTGTGTGTGTGTGTGTGTGTGTGTGTGTGTGTGTGTGTGTGTGTGTGTGTTAAAAATAATCCCAAATCCTGGTGACCATTCCTTGAACCTCTTCCTGATTTAAACAGAGTCCACGGCCGAGGTCAACATCCTGTGAAAACACACACACACACACACACACACACACACACACACACACACACACACACACACACACACACACACACACACACACACACACACACACACACACACACACACACACACATTAATTCAGCCCATTTTTCTGAACGTGTCATTTTGAAAATCTTGCCAAACAAGCCTGACCTTTGACCCTTTTCTAGTGTGGACAAAAAAAGTGAATTGTTCAATTAAATTAAGAAATTCATCCATTCAGTAATGCTCAACATCTCGAAAACGAATACTCACATCTCACCGGACTCTGCTGACTGTTAGTCTGTTCTTGTTTTAAAGTCTCTTGAAATGCTTCTTGTCAGCATCATTCATGGGTATAATTTATAGAAAACAACATAACAATATTTCACATTCTTTTAAATCTGATATTTTCTGCAGTATCATCTGAATTCCACATGGAATAAGGTGAGGTTTTAAGATAAAATGTTAAGGTTTGATTAAATCCTTCTTGATTCAATGCTAAACAGGATACACTGAGGATATTTTACATTCTTACGAAGCAATTTTTACTATTCTCATAACACCCATAACAGTAATGATTTTACATTACTGGCAAATGCAATTCAAGATTTAGAATTTTAATATCAAAGTCCATTTGTTACTGTATGTGTCCTCGCATTCAGTCTGTTATAAGACTTTAGGTTTACGCAGTAACAAATTAGAGTTTTCTGAACGTATGAAAACGTGTTGGTGCATGTGTGTGTGATGTACCCACCTGCAGTATGCAGAAAACAAAATATTTCATCAAAGTTACATAAGAGATGTCAGAATGAGAAATTCTCTCATGTTATCAGGGAACATTATGTTTTTTAGGGAGGGGAGGCATTTTGAAAATATAACTGTCAGGATGTTATACAATGGCCCCTTTATGTCAACCACTGTAACTAAATCATTAAATAACTGCATTTGTAAGAGCAATAACTCTTTTGCAGTGAATATTCTACTACTTTTAAACCTATATAATCATAATTTAGCAGTTCATATGCAGGATTCACTATTAAACTTATCTGTTGAGTGATCCAAAAGCACAAACCTGTGCCCAAAATGTGCCCTCTTATTTTATTCCATATATTAAAACATTGTTGTAGAGTTTCCTGTCTCTTATAAGTGCATCATTTCACTCCGCGGGGGCCGCGGTGAGGAGAGGATGTTCAGAGAGGAGAAGGTCGATATTGTTTGCTAAACCTTTACTTCCTTAACGGGCAGACAGGATGCATTTTGTGAAAATGCACAGCATGTTGGTGATTAAAGCATAGAAACAAATGCACTCTTTCACAGGATAATTCAATTCAATATTGAAAAAAACCCTCTATCTCTTCATTCCCTGACATACAGAAATCATTTCACAATATATTGTAAATGTCCTAAAACATCAATATTGATTCAAAGTCCAACAAATTTCTCTGAAGATATCTGAGCTTTCAAATGTACTTATTTGATTTATCTAAAGTAGGACTTTTCTATTCTACACTTAGCACAAATACATGTGCACAAACAAAAATACCACCAACATAAAAAGATCAGCTCTGATAGAATTTACAGAAAGAAAAGATAAACAGCTCCCAATGAATTCCCTTTTTCTTCATATCTCTCTGCTGCCATCCGGTGGCCACTTGTTCGTGACATTTGAGACCTTGTGTTCAAAGCTTTTTACACAGTCTCATTTTATTTGGGCAGTAAACGTCAAAATTTTTAATTTGTCTTTGATCAAAGTTGATTTTCCATAATAAGGAAAACATAAATTGCTTCAGTGTTCTCCTCTTTGGATGAGCAAGAAACAACCTTTCAACAACAACTATTAGGCCTCGTGGAGTCCCGACTCATCTTAAGGATGTAACATTATGTTTATTTAAATTTTTTTTTTTTTTTTTTTTTTTTTTTTAAATGTTCCTTTGAGCCAGCAGGTGTCTTGTTTTTGTGAGCTGAATGGGTCTTGACTGCTTGCTGTGGGTAGAAGCACTGGGACACACACACTAACCAGTATGACTGTTTTGTGTGTGTGTGTGTGTGTGTGTGTGTGTGTGTGTGTGTGTGTGTGTGTGTGTGTGTCTGAGTGTGTTTGAGTGAGTTATGTTGCTGTGAAGCACTCGTGTCGACGTGTCGTCTGCCTCCAGTTACAAGCTGCACCACATTGCCATCATGGTTTTGGGAAGTGTTCTTTAATTTAAAATAAATCTTGTTAATGTCATACAGACTAAAATATTAATTTGAGTCATTTATAATAAAATACAATCATCTCAACTTTACCATTAGCCAGTATTATTTTCTTTCTCAGCAGCCACCTCCTGCTCATTTTTTAGTCTGTTTGACTTTGCTTCTATCCATTTTCTAGTTGTACATATTTCCTGGGGTGTAAAAGGTAATTATCTACAAATGATCTCATGCCACATTTGTAAGAAACTACTGCTGCCTCTCTCCATTTTTTGTTTTTACCGAACATATAAACCTAAATGGACCTTGGCCTCCATTTATATGTTAACTCGACGAAAATTGATGACATCTTTAGTCAGGTACTGCATACAAAACACTGAATATGTTTGAACTAAAAATCGTCTTCACATCTGCAGGCGGTTTTGATTCTCTAGTTCACCTAACTTGCACTTAGACACTGGCAGCATGTATATTTTCCACACACCTTCCTGCTGGGTGAGAGGCTCCTGTCACTGTGACAAACAGAAGTGTAAAAAAACAATTTTCTTTTTTTTTTTTGCCCGGGCATATTTACTGGACTATTTCTTGGTCGAGAGTAATACGTTTTTGGAGACTCTGCTGGTTGTCTGGTTACTGCCATGTACACAAAATGTAAGTTAAAAACAAGAGTCAGAATATATCATTCAAGCTGTACACATACAGTCCTGAGAACAAGCCTAACTTGGCAGCAAGTAAAAATACCTATATGCAGGAAAATGAAGACTACGTCAGTAAAATATGTTCTCGGATGAATTTATTGAAATCTTCTCACGTCACAACAATCAGAAAAGGCGAGAGGGTAAAATGGGCTAATTTGTGATGTAAAATGCTGATCTGTGGTGATGGAAAGTATCACTTTCCTCTTTCCATAGAGGAAGTTTCCATTTGAAACTTTCCACAAAACCTCTGTTTACTGAGGTGATGTCATTTGGCTATATTTCCTTGTATTTGCACAGTTACTTTTAGAGGCACAAAAGACATTATACAATGTATTTTACATTTTGTAGCTCTACCCAAGATGACAAACTGGAATTTTTTTTTTATTTTTTTATTTTTTTATTGGTACAAGGTTTTCCGTCTATTTTCCTAAAATGAAGCAGTTTTGGCGCTTGTAGTAAACTGAATCTTTCTTGTATCCATTATGAATCAGTGAAATTTGCATTTGATCTTTTACTCGACTGGTTTTTACACGTCGATGTTTGTGCAGTCATATTGCAATTAACCCTGGGCCTTTTTGACAAACCACAGGTTTCCGTTTGAGTTGACATTTCTGATGTAGTCAGCATCTGGTGTTTTGGGTGTAATTTTTTTTTTTTATCTATGTCATACACCACCAACTATTCATAGAAAGAAGAATATATGTTTAAATATTGTAAGCCATAATGACAAATGCAGGAAACTGTACAAATGAGCAACCTTCCACAACATTTAGGTAACAAGTAAACTTTTAGTGATTCAGCTATGCAGACAAGTGATTGGCCTTCAATTTGACATTCAAAATGACTTTTCTTCTCGATGATGTTGCTTTATGTGAAAGAATTATTTCAAATAAAAAAACTCCTCTTGATATTGACCTGCTTTGTGGTTGTCGTATCTTGTTGAGTACATTGCGTATTCTGTGTTGTAAGCTTCGGCGTCTCGGTATCAGAATTTAACAGGTGCATTATGGGTTGATAAAGGGCTGACCATGAACCACAGCATTTTGATCTCTGTCTTATCACTTTCTGTCAGCTCGCTCCTGTCACAAATCTATAAGACCGTTTTTCATATAAAAAACTAGCAAAATCACAATATATAGTCTAATGAAAAAAGCTGTTAGGGGCTGCACTCATTTAACCCAGAATATGTA
The DNA here is from genome assembly GCF_022577435.1 of Embiotoca jacksoni. Classification (NCBI taxonomy): domain Eukaryota; kingdom Metazoa; phylum Chordata; class Actinopteri; family Embiotocidae; genus Embiotoca; species Embiotoca jacksoni. The sequence continues at coordinate 5,590,069 of NW_027185374.1, forward strand.
TTTATGCCTCACAATCCTGCAACCCTAATCTATACCCCAAAGTCACCAGCTCCTAAAAAACATTCAAAAGCAATGCAGTCACCATTAACAGTGTCAACATAGTGAAAAATGTTGTTAAATGTTTGAAAAATGGCTGTAAAATACTATACATGTCCTCTGTTGTCCATCACAAATGCACTGTGAAAACTACGAACATGCATGAACAGGCATGGTCCTAAATAAGAAAGGCAGATGATCTTAAAAGCCACAATGTATCTGCATGCTGCACAATCTTGCTCATGCAGAAATACACACACATGCACAAAGTGACTGAGGTGACAAAAAAGAAAAGTTGGGTCCCAACCACAGTATCCTTTTCCCTTATACCCCCCCCCCCCCACCTCCGCCCACCCGCCCTCCTGCTGAGATGTATTAACCATGCGACCACAGGTTGTTTTGCATGCGTAGTTTGGTCGGTATCTTGTCATGTTGGTTGTATAAACTTGCTTGCTGCAACACTTGCTTGCTGCCACACACACACACACACACACACACACACACCTACGCCCACCCTCCCTCCTGCTGAGATGTATTAACCATGTGACCACAGGTTGTTTTGCATACGTACTTTAGTCGGTATTTTGTCGTGTTGGTTGTATAAACTTGTTTGCTGCAACACTTGCTTGCTGCCACACACACACACACACACACACACACACACACACACACACACACACACACACACACACACACACACACACACACACACACACACACACACACACACACACACACACACACACACACACACACAGTGTAATAACTGAGGGGCTGTGAGAAGAGCAGACAGACAGAAAGACAACCAACAACCAGTTGGACGTGCACCCAGACCTGAGAGACAACAGAAGCAAACACGATGATGACTATGATGAAGAACCCTGTCATTCTGGTGACCTGCATCTTGCTTTTCTCAACTCTCACTGTCCTGGCATCTCAAAGTAAGCTGACTGAATACCACTTATGTTTTCATATTGGGCAAACTTCTCCTGTTCCTTTCAGAATTTGTTAATATCAGTTCAGTGTTATCATTTCTGATAAAAGGTAAATGTAATCAATAATACAGTGGCACAAAATGAAAAGAGATTAGGCTTAAAGCAAAACAGGAAAAATTTGATTTATGTATGTTCTTCTGACTTGAATCGGAATCAAACCAAACTGAGATCCTCTTCAGCACTTTACTGCACTGAAGGTCTCATGATATATTTGCATGCTCTCCAAAGGTGTAACGGGAAAAACAATGAGTGTGTGTTGAATGCCAGTTTATGTCTCTTTGTATGAACACTTCTGTCTCCATCATGGTTTCAGATGGCTTTGGCCCAAAAGACTGCTGCTTTATGTTCATCTCCCATCGCCTGGACAAGAACAAAGTGGTGGACTTCGATTACACAGACAAGATGTGTTCGATGGAAGGTGTGCTGTAAGTGTTTCAGCTCTCTTGCTATTGGACTTCTGTCCACAAGTTCAAGATCAACAACAGAATCAAATTTATTGGTCCAATAGGGTTAAAATTTTACTCATACACAATGCTGAGAACAAAGATAAGATTATTTTGTACAGTCATGTAAAACAAATAATCAGAAATAAACTCTCAGCATTCAATTGTCAAATATAAAAACTGACAGAAAAAAAAAAACGGACACCATACAATAATACAATTGTCTCTGTTTTAGTTTTACGATGAAGAATGGAAATAAACTCTGCGTCGACCCGTCCATCCAGTGGGTCCAGAACATCATCAAGGCCAAGGAAAAGTTACAGGCAAGCAAGTGAACATCGCCGCCTCCAAAGTATCGGACTGACCCAGTATCCAGTCAACTACCACAGCACCTAAAAGCTTGAGCTGAGCAGAACAGGTGGTGTGGTGATTTAACTTCACAGCTTTTTCTATTTTTATTCACAAATTTTTCTATATCACAATAATTGCAAAATAACTCAAATTTATTCTTCTTTATTGTCTTTCCTTTCGTTTTCATGAGGTACATAATATTTTAAAGTAAACCATCTGCTAAAAGTGCTTTGGGAGATATAAAAATATATATATGGTTTTCAACTTGTTTTTATTGATTTGCCATGTAATTTGATTAATTAAATTCCACTTTGCTGTCGTCATTAATTTTCTACACATCGTATATCTTTCAATCCAGTCAACTACCACAGCACCTAAAAGCTTGAACTGAGCAGAACAGGTGGTGTGGTGATTTAACTTCACAGCTTTTTCTATTTTTATACACAATTTTTTCTATATTACAATAATTGCAAAATAACTCCTCAAATTTATTCTTCTTCATTGTCTTTCCTTTCGTTTTCATGAGGTATATAATATTTTAAAGTAAACCATCTGCTAAAAGTGCTTTGGGAGATAAAAAAAAATATATATGGTTTTCAACTTGTTTTTATTGATTTGCCATGTAATTTGATTAATTAAATTCCACTTTGCTGTCGTCATTAATTTTCTACACATCGTATATCTTTCAATCCAGTCAACTACCACAGCAC